>NC_084828.1:4846687-5146687 GCF_033115175.1 Lepus europaeus
GTGTGTATTGAGTGGACCGTGTAATTTTCATGATACGCTCTCCCCTCATTTGTAAAATGGATCCAACAAGTTGATACATGGAGCACTGCTTGGTAAGCTGTTATAAATCCAAGGCATTTTCTCCAAGTGTCCCGGGCCATTTATTCTGTCAACACACATTTGGTATATGATTAAGGGATTGAAGTGGAACTCATTAAATTAGAACTCAACACGTCTCCGCAATAGCTATGAACACTTCTCGGGAACGACCCTGGAGTTTATGCATATTCATACCCTGTTAGCTCACGTGCGCCTTTCAAACTACACTTGAATAGAATTATTCGAGAAGCTTAACCCTCGTGGACGTGTTCTCTTCCTCGCAGGGTAATTTATACTCCCAAGTGTGGACCTCCCCTCTACCCCAAACTTTCATGAGACTATAATGGAATTCAAGACAAATATGTTCCAACTTGACTCAAACTGAATCTGTTCGTGCGGGTAGTAAGGGGGCTTCTAGCCAACGACTTCAAGTGACTAATGGCGGTGTGTGCGGTGCTGTTGGCTGTTCTGTTCATCAGTGGTGGTGGCTATGGGGACTGGCTGCCCACGGGCACCATCGATGCACACCTTCCTTGTGCTTCAAAATGCTTCTTCCTCCGAAGGCAGATTTGTGAGTTTTCCCCCTACCAAGCTTCATCCTGTCTAGTGGGTGGAAAATTTTAAACAATTATTGAAGTTGATTATCCTAGGGAACCTCAAGTGAGTTCTTATTTGCTTTCTTTACTATACAGTTTCAGTTTTTGTTTTTGTTTTTTTTTCTGTAAAAGCCGTCTGCTGGTGCAGATCTTCACCTGTTTGGAGGGAATCCATGTTTCACAAGCTCTTTGTTCCCTGTGTGGCTGCAGTCAGGGGAAAGCCTTTACCTTCACTGGGCAGAACGAGATGGGCTGGACAGGAACGGCAAGTCCACGTGTCCGTGGACCAGCCCTCCCTTCAGCCCAAGAGGCGTGTGGTGCCTCCATTTCTCCTGGGCACAACCTGAGGAGAAGATGGCCAAGTCTGCTTTCCAAAAGTTGTTTGTCCCACTTGTCAAAACCGTGGGGTTTTATTTCTTCACATCACATTTTTGAAATAATTTTTGAAAAAACAGTGTCAAAGAACTGGCAAGATCAGAAAACTCTACAATGATGTTGAAAGAATCTTAAAGTCACCCCAAACGTCCTTTTATACTGGGCAAATCATCTCTTAATTTGCATCCCTCTCAGTCATTTGCATTTCAGAAATTGCGTGTTCTTTGTGGTCCTCTCCTGCCCTCTGCCTTCCCCCGTGACCATCCATCTTCTCACTCTGCCTTTATGAAGAGTTTCCACCACCGGACGTTGCAGGATGCAAACCTCCCTGCTTCTTCACTCATCTGCTGGATGGAAGCTCTCAAGGACAGGATTCACTCTGCTCAGAACAGCACTTGGGCACATCCAGTGCTCCAAAGACAGACGCTGAGTGGGTGGAAGGATGACTGGCTCATGTCCATTACCATCTCCTGTACAGACATTGCTAGGGTCTGAAGGTTTGTGTCCCCACAAAGTCCATATGTTGAAATGCTGATCACTGGGGCTGGCATTATGGCACGAGGATTAAGCCGTGTCTTGCAATGCCTGCATCCCACATCAGAGTGCCAGCTCGGCTTCCAGTCCGCCTTCCTGCCAATGCGCTGGGAAGGCAGTGGATGATGGCCCAAGTACTTGGGGCCCTGACACCCATGTGGGAGACTTGGAGGGAGTTCTCGGCTTCTGACTTTGGTGGCTTAGAGCTGTCTCCTTCATCCACTGGGGAAGTGAACCAGCAAGTGTGTGTGTGTGTGTGTGTGTCCATGTTCATCTTTGTCACTCTTTCACATCAATAAGCAAATTTTACATAAAGGAGTGCGTGTTGCCATTGGCTTAATCCTAGGAAGGGGACCCTTTGGGAGGCAAGTAAAACACGAGGGCATAATTTGCATTTTCTGGAGTGTCATTATCTGCCTTGTATTAATGTTCTGTGTTTCTATACTTTGGGTAAGCCGCAGAATCAGCTCACGTGAGCCAGCTTACAGATCCAAGCCTTGGCCCCAGGCCTGGTTTTCCCACTGGGCAAGCACCTGGTTCCCAGTTTCCTTTGGGATCTGTTTTTAGGCGCAGCGGGGCTTCATCACTTGCTCGGGGCTCCTGACAACATGGCAGAAGCTGCCTCCCAGTCACCTCCATGGAGGCACAGCTCTGAGGAAGGGGAGTTTCATGTTTAGATTTATTTCTCCATTCTTACAGAAACTAGAGGGTTGAGGGACAGGCGTGTGTTAACTTGCAATACTGATTTTAGAGGAAAATAGAGCCAGTTCATTTGTATAGAATTGTGGCTTAATTCTGCAGAAATAGGCTAATGGTCTAATATAAATAATTGCAGTATAGGAAGCTCATGAAGATCCTGGTTGGTCATTCTTCTGTGACCTGGATGATACATTTTTTTAAAAAAGGATATTTTCCTGTGTGCATCACTCAATTTGTAACAGTCTGTATGTGGAAAAATGTCTAACAAGATAACCGAATAAGAACAAAGGAAATTATGCTGACCAAGGGAGAAGAAGGACGACTTTACTCGCACAGAAAAGAAAATGAAGCCATTAAGGTGAAGGAAGCTAAATCACAATCATCATTACCCCGCAGTTGTATCTGCAGGAGCTGCTTTTGCGACTTCATAATTAGGAACTCCAGTCTGTATTTTTAACGGGAAGAAGAGAACGATACAAGTCATTTCACGTGTGAACCTCTGCTCTGCAAGGACTCGCTTTTCAAAACCGAAAACAACTATTATTCACAACGGAATTGCAATCTATCAACAAGTCACTTTTTTCAGGGGAATCATCAATGAAGAACCAGCAATCTGCCTTGCAGCTCTCACCTCCAAAATACAATCTCTATACCTCGCCAGCCAATACAGAACAATTTTAATGTTTAATTCATGCTTTTCCCAAAAAACAAAATGAAAAAAAAAAAAAAACAATAAATCACCATCCTTTGAAGATAGACGGTGTCATCAATGAGGAGTCCAGAAACACAAGCTCGCCTTTGAAATCATTCCAGGCATTGCAGGTGACATTTTTCAGAGATGGTAAATTGTCGAGCCTGCATTTATAATCATTACAAAACCATTCTCACTGCCGAATTCCTGAGCACAAACTGCCGGCAAAATGATAGCTACACTGTACTCTCTCATCATCTACTTTGTTACATAGTGATTTTTATCCATTATTTTTAATGAGTCGGAAGTAAAAAAAAAAATTAGGTCTCATGTGTTCAACAAGGAGAGTTGATTGCTCTGGAGGCGTCAACCCCACCACAGTTCCGCCTCGTCCCCGCTAGCTGTGACGTGGTGCATCCACTGATATTTGCACAAGCTCCAACCGTCCTGGCTAGTTCAAGATCAATTACAAGGCTCTTCCTGTCGGGTAAGGGTGTGCTGATCAATGTTGAGATGAACCAAGCAAGACTCCCGGGGTCACTTTCCCTGAACGTCCGACAATGCGAGGGCTCTTCCCGGCATGCCATGGAAAATATGTATGATGAAAAAGCCATGCGTGGATTTCACAACTTTTTGCATCAAAATAAACCTATCTTTGAATTGCACTTCCAAGAAGTCTCTGAAGTCCCTTCGTCTATGATATGACAAGATTGGAAAATACGGTTTTCAGAGGACAGATTTCTGGCTCAGCCCCGAAGTGGCCAGGTGACTTGCTCAGGCCCCGGAGTGTAACCCTGAGTACACAGGTCAGGGATGCAGTGAGCCCACGCGTGATTGCTGGCAGCTTGCCTCGGCTGGCTGCGTCCCAGGCCGTTTGCTTGCCAGACAAGGGAGGCAAGACGGCAAAGGCTTCCGTCCAGGCTTCATGTTGCTGGATCCGCCCTCAGCATACATCTGCATATTAGATTTTTTTTTTTTGATCAATTTTTCAGTGCTCTGCAACCCTGGGAACCCCTGCTTCCAGTTGGAGAGAGGCAGGTGAAAATGCAGCCTGTGCAGCCGCGACCACGTGGGCAACAGTGTACCGGGTGTAGCTCTTTGTGTTCAACAACCAAATGATTGACAGTTGGCAAGGATCAAAACCCAGGCTCACTGAGTGCTGGGGCTTTGATCTTAGCCAAATCCTCAGAGACAGCTGAGATTTCAAGGGAAGGTGACAAGGATTTCCTAAGCCAAATGCAAATATGTGTTGAACTTTCAACTCCAGCTCACAACCAAAGAGGCTGCGAGTGCATCAAAAGAGAATTTTGACTTACAAGTCAGAAAATGTTGATTTTTCGTAAAATATAATATTCCAATTTGAATGGGATAAAACTTACACAGCATCTGCAATATTTTTAGTTGTTATTTAGCTCATGATTCAGTTAATAAGATGCCAAAGAGACTTCAAATAGAGAGACTGCTATGTGGAAGCTTTGTTAGAATTGGGGAAGGACATAATCAAATGGTAAACATGCATTCTCACTCTTTCGGTAATGCAGCCACTTATGGGCTGTACACCATCTTTTTTCTTTAATTAATGGCTGCTAATAAAATGTTGAGTCAATGCAGAAAACATCTTCCACCAGGAATGTGTGCAGGAACTAACCTCTAACTGCAAACGCTGCTCAAAGCGTCAGTGTGCAGATTGCTGTTTGCATTGGGAAAAATACGTGGTTACATGGTTTTGCCATGGGAAGTATATGCTGTAGGCTCCAAAGTCAGACAAGGGATAGCTACAAAGCAGATGATTTCAAGGTTATCTCTACCAAAACATCTCTGGTGTCTGGTCTTTTACATAGCCTGTCCGTCTTCCATTTATGGGATTATCACGGGTGTTCTTATTCATTTTTCCCAACTTTTTAAAAAAAGATTTATTTATTTATTTGAAAGCCAGAGCTAGAGAAAGAAAGAGAGAGAGAGAGAGAAAGAGTGAGAGAGAGAGACTGAGACTATCCACTGGTTCACTCCCCACACGGCCACAACAGCTGGAGCTGCGCCCATCCAAAGCCAGGAGCCAGGAGCCTCCTCTGGGTCTCCCAAGCGGATGCAGGGGCCCAAGCACTTGGGCCATCTTCCACTGCTTTCCCAGGCCACAGCAGAGAGCCAGACCTTTTCCCCAACTTTTTCAAATGTGGAGTTGTTTCCTTGAGTTACATTATTTCATTAACTTTATAAAAATAATTGAGAAAATGTTGTATCTTGTCAATGAGCACTTTGAATCACTCATCTGCAATGGAATCCACCCCTTGTTTTCCTGTTTGGACGCCATGCATTGTGGTTGCTGTTCCAAGGGTCGTCTTTGCTGCCCCTGGGAGTCCAGCCGTCCTCTGTAGTCTCATTTCATGGCTGCTGTAAGGGACAGAAATGTGTTCTGGAGACTTATTGAGGGTTGCTTGCCTATGACGAGGTGGGGGCAGTGTTCCACGGGTTCTCAGGGAGGCTGAGTTTCGAGTGGGGATCTTTACCCAACCCTCTGCTGTCTTCCTGGCATTGTCTGTGGCCACTTCCCCAGAAGCAACCGGTTACCCCAAGGCTGTGGCTGTTAACATCCTCTGACGCTGTCCTGAAAAAGCAGCAGCTTGGGCCCTGCCCCAGACATGAGAGTCAGAATTGCAATGTAAAAGTGGGAGTCGGGAGGAGGCCGTGTTGTGGAGCAGCAGGTTAAGCCAGGGCTCCCAGTGCCGCCGTCCCACATCAGAGTGCTGGTTTGGGTCCCAGCTGCTCTGATTCCAATCCAGCTTCCTGTTAAAGGGCCTGGGAACCCAGTGGAAGATGGCCAAGGACTTAGGTTCCTGCCGCCCACATGGGAGACCTGGATGGAGTTCCTGGCTCTTGGCTTTTGCCTCTCCCAGTCCTGGCTCTTGTGATGAGCTGAGGACTAAAGCAGCAGGTGGAGGTCCTCTCTCTCTCCCTCTCTCTCTCTCTCTCTCTCTCTCAATCTCTCCCCCTCCCTCTCTCCCTCTCATTCCTGGCCACTCTGCCTTTCAAAATAAATAAATGTGTGTGTGTGTGTGTATGTATATATATTTTAAATCTACCAGTGTGTTTGAAGAAAAGCTGAGACCAGTTAAATTTACTTGAGCTTACTTGAGCAAGGAGAAGGTTCTAGAATCAGAACTAAGCTGGTCCACAACGTCCCAGAACAGCATGGTGAAGCTGTATTTATAACCAGAGAAACAGGAAGTGATGAGCAGAGATTGCCGGCTTGGTGCAGTTCAAGGTTTGCCTTATATGGGCATAATTTGGCATCCTGTAGCCAGGGAATGGCTGACAGTCTGGCTGCTGTGATTGGCTGAGGCTGAGTTGCTTGGTTACCAGGGTGAACACTTATGTTAGGTTGCAGCTTGCTTGCATGTCAAGCTGGGTTGCAATTCACAGAGGCTACTTTCAGCCAATTTTTTTTTTTTTACTCAAGTACAAGGGCCAGTTCAGGTCAAATTTATTTTGATTTAATAAGTGGTTCTTACACAGAGGGAGTTCGGGGAGCCCTAGGCTTCGGTCTCTGCCCTTCATACGAGCCTTGGGCTGCAGCCCCAACTGCTCCCTCTTTGGAGCCTTGGCGTCACTCGATCAACTTTTCCTCTGGGTCCTAAATAATCAGCTACCCTGCAGGACTGTGGCTTATTTTCTCTTTAGCTTTAAACAAAGTGGGGAAAAATCTCTCTGAAATTATCCACGTGCTGGAAATAGCACTGGTGTCCTGAAGCACACAAACACACAACTTACAGACGGCCTTTGGAGCGGGAGTCCTGTTGAACATGTTTCTTTATCATTCCATCGCATGGCCTCCCTCACAGGCCCCTGCACTCTCATCTCCCTGGCCCTGTTTGTGACTTATGCTCCTGGCTCACTGGGATCACCAAGGGAGATTTCTGATGAGTCCAGGTTCATAGTTCCTGCGTCCAGAGCAACCTTGCTCGGGGTCTCCAGGGATCAGCAGTGGCAAAGAGCGTCCTGGGCCATCTTGGGTCTGCCAGCTCTGCAGCCCGTGGACCTGATGTTGCCGGGTCCCTGTTTCCTCTCTGACGCCCGGCTGTGGAATGAGAGCCAGTTCCACGGCTGCATGTACGAGCCGCTCGTGCACCCCCCGGCTGCCGTCATCACAGCACACATGTCCACGACAGAGCTGGCCCTGGTCCTTCCGCTCTGCAGTTCTTGCTCATGTCCCGCGTCTCTGCTTCCCTGGCCCCTCCCTGCCCCACTCTGACACTGCTGAGGTTGGACCCGATTGCGATCGGAGACACTCCAGCTCTCATGTCCCGCGTCTCTGCTTCCCTGGCCCCTCCTTGCCCCACTCTGACACTGCTGAGGTTGGACCTGATTGCGTTTGGAGACACTCCAGCTTTACTCCAGGGACCCTTCCCACGATGGGCACACGGGTTTGCAAGACGCACCTGTATGCTATTCTATTAATGCCCCAGGCCCCAGACGGTGAACCCTACTCAGGCCTCCAAGCTGGAGTTAGGGATGTCTCAGGGGAGCTCTGCCCGCGCCCGTACCCAGCACCAAGCAAGAACCGCGATTCTCACCGGCGGGCTCAGGCGGGGAACGCCAAGCGTTCTGTGCTCCTTTGCTTATCAACTTTTTCCTGGCATGCCCAGCAAGTGAGGACCAGATTGTGGGCTTCTCTGCTTGTGGGCGGGGTGGGGGATTGCCTTCCCTTCTGTTTTCCTGAGACATAATTCCAGCTTGCAGGCGAATTTGCCTCTTTAATTCCCAGTGATTTTGCTTTTCGGAAACCAGAAAACCAGAAAACCGCATGGTACTCGCTTGGATGTCTGATGTCTTATTGTGTTGCATTTCTGTGTTTGTAATGGACTTCAGTTTTCCACGTGGTTTTAGGTTCACAGCAAAACTGAGAGGATACAGAGATTCCCACGTCTCCCCTCCCCCCATCACCAGCATCCCCCACCAGTGGAGTGCACCCAATACCATCAGTGAACCTACAGGGGTGCATGGTCAGCACCGAGGACCAGAGTTCACCGTGAGACTCACACTTGGTGTTGTCCATTCTGTGGGTCTGGATAGATTTGTAATCGCACAAACCCACCACGATGGCGTGAGACCGAGAAGCCACAGTCCTGGAAAGCCCTGTGTTCCACCACCTGTTCACTGTCCTGCCCTCAACCCCTGGGAACCACTGATAGACAGAAATATATATATATATAAATTATATATTATTATATATTAATTATATATATTATTATATATTATTATATATTAATTATATATTAATATATTATATATATATTCTCCATAGTATTACCCTTCCCAGAGTGTTGCATAGTTGGAGTTGTACGGTACAAAGGGCTTTTTGGATTGGCTTCTGTCACTTAGTAAGATGCCTCTATGTTTCCTCCATGTCTTCTGTCATTCTATTTTTGTACCCAAGCTTGGAGTAATGCCCAGTGGTCAAACTCTAAGAGGCCCAGCACTCACTCTTGAGCAAGGAATCCACAAACCCAGCAGGCTGACCTGGCTGTCAGGAATTCCCGAACATTGCCACACCCCATGCAGTTCCACCGACTGGACCACAGCTGCCCAGGGATGAATTCAGGAATCGAATGTGAGGTCGGCTGTCTGACTGTGAGTGATGGTGTTGGAGATTCTTTTTTTTTTTTTTTTTTTTGAGATGAGTGATTTTCTTCCACTTGGAAGAAATCATGGGTCCCATCACTGACCTTGTCAATGAGTTACACAACGATGCAGTCAATAAAAAGACCAAGACTAAGGCAGACAGTGTTTCTGGGATTTAGCTCCATCATCTATAGTGCAAGGTGGCATAGCTAGAATATTTTATATTTTGGCTCCCAGGCCCAAGAGAAGCCACTCATTGTTTAGCTCTTCAACTTCCTTTTGAGGCTTTCCAATTATTATATTGGTCTCACTGAAAATTTTTGTAAGACTTGAATATTTCCTGGGCGCCGATTTATCAGCTAAAAGGAAATTCACATTTTTAAAGACTGGGCTGTTGTCTCCTCCCTTTGACCTTTTTCGGTTTCTCTTGCCCACGCTCCTGGTTGGAATGAGGTGCCTTGGTGTTGGGAAGAAGGTGGGGAGAGACAGGTGAGGACCTGTGGTGGAAGAAAGGCAGGCAGAGGAGCAGCTCGCCTTCCGTTCACCTTGCCGGAAGCAGGTGCATGTCTGTGGGCTCACCCGTGGCCTTTAGTTCTGAAAGCTGTTAAGCCATAAAGAGGACTCTCGGTTGAGGCACATCCAGACATGAAACCAATGGAAAGAAAACCCAACCTGAACTTATTACTCCTCTGTCAGCCCAGAAACCAGCCAAGGCCTCGGGTGCCACGGTGTGAACCTGCCTCTGTCCCCTTTCATATTTCTATGTTGCTAGCAAGCACAAACCATACCACTGTGTTTATCTCCCTTGGCCTTCCATTTATGAAATGGGTCTCTTGGAAAACCCAGCCCTGGATTTACAAACAAGCTTTTATGATTCTGTTTTGCATTTGTCTAAATTCTGAAGCAGTCTTTCTCTAATAGCACACAGAGTCAGTCATTCTATCTTGTTTTGTTTTTTCTTTTTACTACTTGCTACCATTTTATGATAAGGTTAATTCTCTCTTCAAGTCATGACTTCAATGATCTATTCCAAGCCCCCATGGCTTCCCCATCGCACAGTTGTCAGTGAGCAGTACACGTGAAGGCAATGCCTTTGCTACTGGAGACCGCCATGCGGTATCGCATTTCCTGCCCCATCTGGCCCAGAGCACAGGTTCTAAATGCAGAGTTCTCTGTCCAGACACCGGCATTTTCCTCCTGGTCAGCTGATGTTAGGGACACCATTTCAGCTTCTACTGAACAATGTTAAGTGAGGCCACAAGCGCTCCAAGCAAAGTCTACATTTTCCAGATCTTAACATCACATACCCAGTGCAGGTACAATGACTGGAGGTACCCGAAATATTTATTATGTGGGTCTGTGGCTTTCTCTGCATTGCTCTCCCTCCTCCTGAGCTTAAGGTTGCATTGGAAAAGCCCCTTTGGGGGATTTTCATCAAGGTTCTGTGTTTGCTACCTCGTGTGTATAGTACACAACCTAGGGATGTTTTGTTTTTGTACCTTGTGACCGGGACTATTATTGTGGTTTCTGAATCTAGTATGTTTGTGTTTCTTTGCGTGTTTTGCCCCATTTTGGCACTAATAGGAAACTAAAACCCTACAAGCTGAAAGTCACAGTAAATCCTGCAAATATAGGCACTCTGGATGACTGCCTTTGCAATAACAGGCGTTCTCAATATTTAAACACATCTGTAACAGTTCATCTCTCTCTGTTGCCGATATGAAGATTTGGATTTAGATATGAAATCCGCCATTGCAATATTTGCAGAAGAACTGATTTACAAATGAGTTACTTGTGGCATTTTATTACATATGATCCCCAGGGCACGTGGGGCTTAATCGGGTACCATTAGATACTGAGCTTTAGGGCCATAATCCTAAACCACAGAATGGCATTTCTCTAAAGTAATTACCTTGAGACTTAACTACACTTTCCTAGCGTTTGCTAATCTCACCAGCATATGGGATCAGGGAATTAAAAATAAGCAGATCCAGTAAATTACATTCCACAGTAATACTTCAAGGCTAGTATTTGATTCTGCAAGAGGCGATAGACCAGATTAAGCTATTTGCTTATTTTTTTAAAGGAAAAAGTAAATAAGTTCTTTCTATATAAAGATGTCATTGTGTAGCTTTCAAAGAGGGAGGAAGAATGCGTTAGTATTAGCTATGAGTCAGCAACTTGAATGCCTCTTCACCCGTGTCCAGGTGAGACCTGCTGTACCTGGAAAGCGTGGGTGACAGGTGCATCCATGTTTTGGAAAGAGTGAAGAAAAACCTGAAACCTGAAACCTGGCACGTTGTACTTCTACCCCAGCTCCCCTAGACTCACACCTGGGAGAAACAGAAAATGGCTGCAGCTCTAGGATCACAAGCTTCAGAAGATAAACCTGGGCGTGAAGCCTGGCTTTCCCACTACTTGGCCAGCTGAGTGTGCTCTGAACTCTCCACCCCTGTGCCTCTCCCTCCTCACCTGTAAGACAGGGATGCGAGTGGTCATCTCGCTGGTGTTACAGGAAAGATTGAGGACGGCTGTACGTGCACACTTTGGTCCAGAGCTGCACACACAGCTCAGGGTGACCACCCGCAGCCACAGCCCCGGAGCCCCCTAGGGGTCAAGACTGACCCTCGGCTTCCTGCAGTGCCCCGGGCTCCTGCGGCAGGACCGCGCTGTTTGCTACCTTCTGTAAAGGATTTAAAGATTGAAAAGGACCGGATTTACCCACAGTCGTGTCTCGTTCAGCCCTCTTTTTCAAGTGTCTGGCTGAGAATTTTTTAAATTAATCTTTTAAAAGGACTAGTTTTGCTTTCTTTTAAAGTCCCGCTCTTTTGTATTTTAATCGTTTTTCTAATTCCTTTGACTTCACTTCCTCTTCTGGTTTATTGAATTGAATAGCAGCTAATTTTCGAGTCTGGTTTTGAAAAAGAAATGATTCTAAAGCTAAAAATGTCTCTCGGCTGACCACCGTAGCCGCACTGCGGAAGATGCCTTAGTAAATCCGTCTTTCTCCTTCCTGTAGTGCATCTGCGCGTCCCGGGGCTCCTGGTGCCCCTGCTGTTCCCTGTTCACCTTTTGTCTGCTTCTCCTTCCCTCCTGCCCTCCTGCTGTCCAGTGCTGGGTGCTGCAGTTCTCTTCATTGCTTCTACTGGGTCGACGTGACAGACCCTGTTTTTATTTCTTGTGGTTACTGAAGGACTTGACATATACACCTGACTTTTTTTTAAGATTTATTTTATTTATTTGAAAGAGTTACAGAGAGAGATAGAGACTGAGAGAGAGGTCTTCCATCCACTGGTTCACTCCCCAGTTGGCTGCAACGGCTGGAGCTGCGCCGATCTGAAGCCAGGAGCCAGGAGCTTCTTCCAGGTCTCCCATGTGGGTGCAGGGGCCCAAGGACTTGGGCCATCCTCTAGCGCTTCCCCAGGCAATAGCAGGGAGCTGGATAGGAAGTGGAGCAGCTGGGACTTGAACCAGCACCCATATGAGGTGCTGGCACTTCAGGCCAGGGTGTTAACCTGCTATGCCACAGCGCTGGCCCCACACCTGACTTTTATTTATTTTTTAAAATATTTATTTACTTATTTGAAAGATTTACACAGAGAGAGGAGAGGGAGAGAGAGAGAGAGAGAGAGAGAGAGAGAGGGAGAGGGAGAGGGAGAGGGAAGTCTTCCATCTGCTGGTTCATTCCCCAGATGGCCACAATGGCTGGAGCTGCGCTGATCCAAAGCCAGGAGCCAGAAGCTTCTTCCAGGTCTCCCACATGGGTGCAGGGGCCCAAGGACTTGGGCCATCCTCCACTGCTTTCCCGGGCCATAGCAGAGAGCTGGACAGGAAGCAGAGCAGCTGGGTCTTGAACTGACACCCATATGGGATGCCGGCGCTTCAGGCCAGGGCATTAGCCCATTGCGCCACAGCGCCGGCCCCTAATTAGTTTCTGATGCTAAGCCAACTCTGTATCTTCAGATAAACTTGACTGGTGTGTGTTATCCTTTGGGGGCTTACAAGCATTGCTGTTGTTAATATCATCTCAGAGGTTACCTCTCCTTTAGCTCGGATGTCCTTGGCCGGTGAAATAGCCTCCTACAGTGATCTGGGAGGACTTCCTGCCTTCCTTTCTGGATCGCCCTCCCCTCCCCCGCCAATGCTCATATGCGATCGTGGCTTTTTTTTTCCTCTTTGTTTTTGTCTCTGTTTTTATGGGTAGACTTCTGATGACAAATTCCCTTCTGCAACAAGTGTGAGCCTATCTCCTTCCTGCTCACATCAAGTGTAGTTACAATGTGTTTTTCCAGGGGTTTCTCTATTTGTATGTAAGTTTTCATATATTGACAAAATTATTAACAGCTTATAGAAAATGTTGATTATAAAATTAAGAACAACGTCGTCCTGTTTAGTTGCTAATATCATAAGGTATGGAGGGATGCTACCTCTTTGTCATTGCTGACATGAATAATTTGAATTTTCTCTCTTTTCTTCCTTCAATGGTCTTGCTTGAGATGCGTGTGTTTCATTAATCTTCTCAGAAAGTCAAATCTCCCACATTGTGGGTTTTCTTAATTTTTGGTCCATTTATAGTTTGTTAACCATAAACTTAGGGTTTGTTTTTCTTAACTTGGCAACTCCCTGTTTTTTGAATATGAACAGACAACAGAAAATGCCCCTCCCAGCTCTGCTCCCCCGGTGCCCACACACTGGTGTGTCCAGTTCTCACTGTCATCAAACCCAAAATGTTTTCTGCCTTGATTTGTGGTTATTCAGTAGGCCATCACCTAGTTACTAATGTGTTACTTTCCAAATCTGAGAGTTTTTTAAACTTTCTTATTATTGATTTCAATTCTAATCGAATTGTTGTCAAAGAACATCCGTTGTGTGAGTTTTATTTTCTAAATAGCTGAGTTTTTTCTTTATTTGAGAGGCAGAGAGAGAGGAAGTCAGCCCTTGACACAAGGGTCTGTAAGAAAACATAAGTGACAATAGATTTTTAAAAAAGCAAATAAAAATAAAAATAAAGACAATCAGGGTTTTCATTCACTGATTCACCTCCCAAGTGCCTGGAACACCAGAGGCTGAGCTGCAGCAAAGCTGAGAGCCGGGAACTCTGTGCAGGTCCCCCACGTGGGTGTCGGAAACCCACACATGGCGTCCACTGCTGCGCCCACATTCGCAGGAGGCTGGAGTCAGAGTGGGGTCAGGTATGAGAACCAGTCTCAGGATGGGTGCAGGCGTCTTTCCCATTAGTAATCTCTGGTTACTAGTATATTTGTTGAAGTGTTTTCCTTGGTTCCAGAATACGGTTTATCTTAGCAAGTGTTTTCATGTGCTCTTGATAAGAATCTGTGTTAACACGGTTATTGGAGTATTCTATTAATACTAATTATGTTTAATTTGTTGATAGGGTTGTTCGAATCTTATATACTTGATTTTTGGCTTATATGTTTTATCAATTATAATGAGAGACATATTAAGACATTCATGATGAATGTTGGTTTTTTAATAAAAGATTTATTTATTTGAAAGTCAGAATTACAGAGGGGGAAAAACACACACAGAGAGGGAGGGAGGGAGAGAGAGAGAGAGAGAGAGAGAGAGAGGTCTTTTGTCTGCTGGTTCACTCCCCAGACAGCCCCAGTAGCCAGGACTGGGCCAGGCCCAAACCGGGAGCCATGAGCTTCATCTGGGTCTCCCACATGGAAGGCAGAGGCCCAGACACTTGGTCTATTTTCTGCTTTTTCTAGACCATTAATAGGGAGCTGGATTGGAAGTGGAGCCACTAGGACACAAACCTGGATCCCATATGGGATGCCAGCGTTGTAGGGGGCAGCTTTACCTGCTGCGCCACCACGCTGGCCCTGAATGTCACCTCTTTAAAAAAAATTCTTTGGCTCCATCCTTTTTAACATCATTGTGAAGCTCCTTGTTAGGTGCACATACGTTTGGGGCAGTGGTGTAGTCTTGACGGGATGGCCCTCTGATTCTCTGTCTGTAGATTCTGAATTGTACTGTGTCCAAACGTAGCCACCCAGATTTGTGAAGTAACATTTTCAACATTTTATTTCCAACCACTTCCCCCTTCATGCTGTTAGCTTGTCTTGCAAAGGCCTATGTTCAGATCTTATTTTTTATCTAGTGCATAAGGGGGTTTATTCCACTTAGGTTTAATATCATCTGTACAATTGTGCTTGTCTTCATTTTGGTATTTCTCTTGCACACTTCCTGCCTTGCTCTATGTGGTCAAGCAATTATTTAACTGTATTAACTTTTTGAATACATCACTGTGTTAGTTTTTAGGGGTTGCTGGAGATTGGTGTGTATCTTTAGGCGGTGCAGTCTAACTGCCAGTTGTATTGAACTCTTTGAAAACATAAGCATGTCCTGTCTATAGAATTCTGCGCTTCTTCTCTGCCCCTGTATGTCCTTCCACTCCTCTCTCTGGGGAGCCACCACAAAGCTCATGGAAAAGCCATATTATTGGGGGCTGGCGTTGTGGCATAGCAGGTAAAGCTGACACCTGCAGTGCCTGCATCCCACATTGGTGCCGGTTCGATTCCCGGCTGCTCCACTTCCAATCCAGCTCTCTGCTATGGCCTGGGAAAGCAGTAGAAGATAGCCCAAGTGCTTGGGCCCCTGCACCCCTGTGGGGGACCTGGAAGAAGCTCCTGGCTCCTGGCTTCGGATCAGCACACCTGCAGCCATTGTGGCCAATTGGGGAGTGAACCAGCAGATGGAAGACCCTCCTTCCCTCCCTCCCTCCCTTCCTCCTTCTCTCTCTCTCTCTCTCTTTCTGCCTCTTCTCAATCTGTGTAACTCTTTCAAATAAATAAATCTTTAAAACAGGTCATATCATGAAAAAACTATGCATGTCTTTCACAATTTCTTAAGCAGAATAAATTTACATTAATTCAATTTCCTATGAAGTTTCTGTGTAAAATGTGTTATTACCAGTATGGCATAAAACTGTATATTCTATAGTTTGACACAAACATGTGGATGCGTGTTACAAAAATGGATTCTTTATTTTTACCACATATTACAGTTTTTGTGATTTTTTCATTCTTCCTTTTGGACTTGAACTTCCATCTGGTATTGTATTTTTTTAGCCTAAGTCTTCTAAGAATTTAGGTATCTTTTTAGTATTTTAAGTATCTTTTCAGCCTAAAGGTAATTAAGAATTTCTCATAGCATAGGTTTTCTGGCTGGAAAATGTCTTTTTTTTTTTTCTGGCTAAAAATGCTTTCGTTATCTTTCATTTTTAAAGTATATTTTAGCTAAATATAAAATGTTATATTGACAACTTGTTTTTTTTTTTCCCCAACAGTTTGAAAATTTTATTCCACTATGAGAGTTAGCCGTCCCTCTCTCCACACTCCCCCGACATATAGCATAGGCTGCTTCTCCGGCTATTGTAAAGATTTCCTTTCCAGTTTTAATTTCCAACGGTTTGCCTCTTATGTGTCAAGCTGTGACTGTTCATTGATTTTACATACTTATCACGCGGTTTGCTAACCTTCTTGGATTTTATATATGTGTGTGTGTATTTTATTAATTGAAAATATTGTAGACTATTCTCTCAAAGTCTTACAATGTGTTTTCTCACGTAGCTTTCTCCTTTCCTTCGGGGACTCCCAGCACCTGTTGTCATCATTCATTTTTCAGGACTACAGGTTGAACAATTGGTACCCTACCTTTGCTGTTAGTAACCAATGGTGAATATGGCTGTACCTGCTAATCGTAGAAGAACGTACATTAGCCCAGGAACCTAGTGGTGTTTGCAGACAGTAATGGGATACTAGAAATGCAATTGGCCTAGGAATTTTGGTTATAAACTGACACTACGCTTGGGTGTGAAGAGGACAGGACGTAAAGTGCAATAGTTGACATTTTTGCTTGGTTTCCCTGACGGCGGGCGATGGTTGAGGTGGGATCCATGCTCCTGCAGCTCTCACTGGGGTCTGCAATCAGCCCGCTGTGCCCGACACAAAACCACAGGCCTTGGGCGCTCGCTTTTACTTCTCCACTTCTGATTCTCTCTGTGTCCCGGCTTAGATAAAGTCAATTTGCCTGCTTTTGATTTCGCTCATTCTTCGCTCTGCCGTCTCCCGTGCGGAGCCCCTCGAATGACTCCTTTCTCCCTGACGCCCGTTCGTGACATCAGATGTTTCCGTCTGATGTTTGTTTCCGCTGTCTCCATCTCTGCTATAAGTCTCGGGCTGTCCGCACGTGTTGTTAATATTTCAGATCCTCCATCACAGCGACTTTAAAGTCCCTGAGTAATCCTGAGACGTTCTCATGTTTGCCTTTGTTCGCCGTCTCCTCTTTAAGCACAGATCTGATCTGCTGCTGCGTTGTGTGTCTTGTGATTTTTCATTTCATGCTGCGCATTGTGCTACGATTGAAGTAAGGGGTATGTGCCTTCCAAGAGAGCCTCGCACTTCTGTCGGGCTGGTGGTGCAGGGTGAGTGGCTCCTGCCTGTGGGTGGGCTAGCCCTGGCTGTGCTGCAAAGCTGGGGTCCCCACCTCATCCAGTTTACCACAGGCTTCATGTGCTGTGTGGTGGGGTCAGCACTCTCCCTTCACGGGGGCGTGGGGTCTGAGCTCCAGCCAGACTCCTGGCATCTCTGTGTGCTCCACAGCCCAGCCACCAGCTGCCAGACCGTGGGTGATCCCTTTCTGCCCTGCAGCCCGATGGCAGCTCTGTGACACCTGGGTGTCCTGTTTGCCCCATAGATGTATCCTTCGCGTGTGCCCCTGAGATCTTGTGCGCCAGTGGCCTCGGTGCACTGCCCTCAGCCTGTGGCGGGCCCTGTGGTGCACTTGCAGTGCCCAGGCAGCCAGTGTCCATGCATCCTGCCCTTCTCCTAGCTTTTCCCAGGTATTTTATTCTCTAAATTGATCCTGGCCTCCTTCCTTTCTAACCTGAATAGTCATCTTGCTATTTGTTGATTATATATTCTGTGGGCTATTTTTATATTTCAGATGCATGTCTTGCTCTGTTGATATCTTAAATCCAATTTGGAAAAATAAGGACATGGCAAAGCAAAGTAGCAAATAAGTAGGGGGAAATCCCAGGTTTCAAAAAACTTACCTAAATTTGTCATTTTTCATTAATACAGTGCTTAAATTAATGGGAAAATATAGCAGGGGACTTCAAAAGGTTTGTGAAAAATGGAATTAAAAGATAAAAGAAATATAAACTTCCTTTTTAAAAAAAGGATTTATTTATTTGAAAGGTAGAGATAGAAGAGAGAGAGAGAGAGAGAGAGAGAGAGAGAGAGATGAAAGAGGGAAAGATATTCCTTCGCTGGCCAGGCTGAAATCAGGAGCCAGGAGCTTCATCCAGGTCTCCCACGTGGGTGCAGGGGCCCAAGCACTTGGACCATCTTCCTCTGCCTTCCCAGGCCTTGAACAGGGAACTGGATCAGAAGTGCAGCAGCCAGGTTTCAAACTGGCACCCGTATGGATGCCAGAATGGCAGGTGCTGGCTTTACCTGCTACACTGTAACGCCAGCCCCTAAACTTTATTTCTCAGCGTAAGTTCCATCAAGTTCAAGAAACTTCTATTAGTGGTAATGCCAGCTATTTGGTCCAACCCAAAAGAATTATTTAACCATGCCAATGTATTTTTTTTAAAAAAATAGTATTAACTGAAAGGAAATGGGTGTTCTTTAAAGATTTTTATTTTGAGATTTGGAAAGAAAAGGAAGTCAAACGGACTCAAATCGGGACTGACTGTAGGGTGGATGCCACTGATTTCCCTTTTGACAGGCTCGTGAGATGTCTCCTGTGTCGAGAGGAGTGGGCAGGAGCACCGTGGTGGAAGGACCCTCTGGGGAAGCGTTCCTGGGTGTTTCTCTGCTACAGCTTTGGCTCACTTTCCCAAAAACAGTCTCCTAATTAGCAGATGTTATCATTATTTGACCTTGAAAAAACTCCATGAGAAAAATACCTTGAGGGCATCCCCCCATCGACCCGTGTGGATGAGCGGCTGCCGAGGCTTCGTCGCCAGCGCTGTCTCTACCGGTCTCAGCAGGAGCCACCTCTTCATGAACTGTTTTTTTTGTTTTGTTTTGTTTTTGTTCTTTTTTGTTTTTTTTTTTTTTAATTTGGCAAATAGAGTTAGACAGTGAGAGAGAGAGAGACAGAGAGAAAGGTCTTCCTTCCGTTGGTTCACCCCCCAACTGGCCTCCATGGCCAGAGCTACACTGATCCAAAGCCAGGAGCCAGGTGCTTCCTCCCGGTCTCCCATGTGGGCGCAGGGCCCAAGCACTTGGGCCATCCTCCACTGCCCTCCCGGGCCACAGCAGAGAGCTGGACTGGAAGAGGAGCAGCTGGGACTAGAACCCGGTGCCTATATGGGATGCTGGCACGGCAGGCAGAGGATTAACCAAGTGAGCCACGGCGCTGGCCCAGAACTGGTGGTTTCTCTTTCACCACTTTTTCCACGCAAACTCCACCGCCGATTTAGTGTCTGTTCTTACTTTAGTTTTAGCAGAGCTCACGTGGCTCAGACAGGGGCTTTTTAGACACTATTGGCTTCTCTTAGTGCCCTGCATGAGATCTGCCTCGATTATGTTGTCACAAGCTTAGCTTGGTGCCAGATGTTTTACAAATGCATGCATCATTTCCATAATGTACATCTTCCACACACTTACTTTTCTTTTTAAAGATTTATCTATTTTACTTGAAAGAGTTTCAAAGACAGAGAAGGAGAGGCAGAGAGAGAGAGAGAGAGAGAGAGAGGGAGGGAGGGAGGGAGGGAGGGAGGGAAGGAGAGGTCTTCTATCCGCTGATTCATTCCCTAGGTGGCCGCAATGGCCAGAGCTGCGCCGATCCGAGCCAGGAGCTTCCTTCAGGTCTCCCACGCAGGTGCAGGGGCCCAAGGACTTGGGCCATCTTCCACTGCTTTCCCAGGCCATAGCAGAGAGCTGGATCAGAAGTGGAGCAGCCAGGGACTCGAACTGGCACCCTTATGGGATGTGGACACTGCAGGCTGCGGCTTTACCCATTGAACCACAGCGCCAGCACCAGTCTTCCACACACTTACTGAAGATGTCTCTTGTGGCTCTGGAGCAAGGCGAGTACATCAGTCAGGGTCCACGCTAGGAGCAGAATCGATACGACACATCGACAGCCACGCTGCCTTAGCCCATTGCCATCACGGAAGAGCCAGGACTGGTGTTTTTTTTTTTTTTTTTTAATTTTTTTTTTTTGACAGGCAGAGTGGACAGTGAGAGAGACAGAGAGAAAGGTCTTCCTTTGCCGTTGGTTCACCCTCCAATGGCCGCTGCAGTAGGCGCGTTGCGGCCGGCGCACCGCGGTGATCCGAAGCCAGGAGCCAGGTGCTTCCCCTGGTCTCCCATGGGGTGCAGGGCCCAAGCACTTGGGCCATCCTCCACTGCACTCCCGGGCCACAGCAGAGAGCTGGCCTGGAAGAGGGGCAACCGGGACAGGATCGGTGCCCCAACCAGGACTAGAACCTGGTGTGCCGGCGCCGCAAGGTGGAGGATTAGCCTAGTGAGCCACGGCGCCGGCTGGGGACTGGTGGTTTATAAGGGACAGCCACTTACTTAGCTCACGATTCAGGAGGCCAGGAGGCACAGCAGCATGTGGCCAGCATCTGCTCTGCTTCTGACGAGTTCCGTATTGCTGTCTCAAAACGTGGAGAAACTCTCTGGCACCTGTGTGACCGCCCAACACTCTGCCTTGGACCCAGTCTCCAGCATGTGGAATGTAAGGGGCAGCTTCAGACCACGGCACAGGGGTGTGCGTGTGTGTGTGTGTGCACGCATACATGTGTGGACAGACAGGTGTTTTACAGAATTGCCATAGCGATGTGGGGCCTGGCTGAGAGTGTCGGGGAGGCACAGAGCAGGCCAGCAGGAAGGACAGTCAGGGCAGAACTCTGGGGGAAGGGGCTGAGGTCATGTGTACATGTGGGGTTTCCTCTTCCCTGGGGGAGTCTCAGCTGCTTCCCCAGGCCTTGCCATCAGATGAGGGCCTCGCAGGTGTTGTCCCTTACTGCAAGCGAGCTGATTGTCAAGGTCAGCAGCACCTGGATGGGCATTCAGTCAGTGCAGGAACCTGACCCCCACGGGGAGGAAGGGCTCATTCCATGAGGCGGTGCAGTGTGTGTTGGGGAATAAACGTTAAGGACAAAAATAAATGCAAGCAAGAAAATGAGGGGTCGCTGTCTCTCTTCGGGGCACAGAGAGAGCTTGTCTGTCTGTGTCCAGGTGGGGACATGCTGTCCTATAAGCTTGAGAGAAGCCCCAGGCAGCAGGGACTCAGCCCATCTGGGCACAGGCGAGAGCTGCAGCTGGCCCTACTGGGTGCACCGGGTACCCGGCACCTGGACAGCCCGAGGCCCAGAGGGAGGGGCATTCCCAGTGTCCCCAACTGGCGTAAGAAGCACCTTCTGGCAGCTTCTGGACACAGCGCCGCCAGGGGATCTGCATCTGGGGATGCCTCCCCCAGGTGCTGGCCATCGGGGCCTCCCTGGCTGTACCACCACATCCCTGCACCCCTTGCACCACAGCACCCTGGGAACACACATCACACATTAACAGAGCTCTTGGTTCTCAGTGTGGCTCGTTTTCCTACCTTTCTGCATTTCTTTATTCACTGAGACGTTACACTGTGACTGGAGGCTGAGAACCCCTAATCCCAAAATCTGAAACCCCAAAAACCCCAAATCCAAACCTTTCTGACACAGCCAATATGAGGCTGACATGTGGAAAGTTCTAGACCGTGAATCTTTGTTTTGTGCACAAAACCATGGAAGATGCCATACAAAATTGTCTCCAGAATATTTCTGTGAGATGTGTGTGAATTTTGCGGTTGCCACTTGGGTCCCATCCCTAATACATCTGTTACGTGTATGATCCCCATCTATTACGTGTTAGATCCCAATACATCTGTGTATGATCCCCATCTACTATGTGTTAGATCCCAGTACGTCTGTTACGTGTATGATCCCCATCTACTATGTGTTAGATCCCAGTACGTCTGTTATGTGTATGATCCCCATCTACTATGTGTTAGATCCCAGTACGTCTGTGTATGATCCCCATCTACTATGTGTTAGATCCCAGTACGTCTGTGTATGATCCCCATCTATTATGTGTTAGATCCCAATACGTCTGTTACGTGTATGATCCCCATCTATTACGTGTTAGATCCCAGTACGTCTGTTACGTGTATGATCCCCATCTATTACGTGTTAGATCCCAGTACGTCTGTTACGTGTATGATCCCCATCTATTATCTATTAGATCCCAGTACGTCTGTTACGTGTGTGATCCCCATCTACTATGTGTTAGATCCCAGTACGTCTGTTACGTGTACGATCCCCATCTACTATGTGTTAGATCCCAGTACGTCTGTTACGTGTACGATCCCCATCTACTATGTGTTAGATCCCAGTACGTCTGTTACGTGTGTGATCCCCATCTACTATGTGTTAGATCCCAGTACGTCTGTTACGTGTACGATCCCCATCTACTATGTGTTAGATCCCAGTACGTCTGTTACGTGTGTGATCCCCATCTATTATGTGTTAGATCCCAGTACGTCTGTTACGTGTGTGATCCCCATCTACTATGTGTTAGATCCCAGTACGTCTGTTACGTGTACGATCCCCATCTACTATGTGTTAGATCCCAGTACGTCTGTTACGTGTACGATCCCCATCTACTATGTGTTAGATCCCAGTACGTCTGTTACGTGTACGATCCCCATCTACTATGTGTTAGATCCCAGTACGTCTGTTACGTGTACGATCCCCATCTACTATGTGTTAGATCCCAGTACGTCTGTTACGTGTACGATCCCCATCTACTATGTGTTAGATCCCAGTACGTCTGTTACGTGTACGATCCCCATCTACTATGTGTTAGATCCCAATACATCTGTTATGTAAATGCAGACATTGCAGACTCTGAAATCTGAAATCCTGTCCCAAGCAGTTCGCACAAGGGATGCTCCGCTGTGTATTAATTCTGCAACATCAAGCCATAAACTACTGCCACTTTAAATAAGTAGAGAGGAGCGCACCTTCCGTGAGGGAGGAGGTACTGTGTTCTCTGTTCTCCGTGATTCTCCCTGAGGGGCATCCCAGTGGGCAGCTGGGCCTGTCTCTGGCTGCAGCAGTCCCAGAGGACAACAGAGGCCACACCCAGTCTTGGGAGCCTGCATTTGTGGGAAATGGGGTGCTTTGTATGTTCCAGATATTAGGAGTAATAAATCCAACCTCACGGCCTCTTTCCAAGTAGACCAGCCAATCTTAGAGGAAAAAAACATATTTGAGCCATTTCTGAACGTCCGTGTGCTTTGCTAAGACTTTTCTTTGCTCTTTTTGCTTGATGGGAAACTGACATCATGTGAAATGTAGATAAGGAATTCGGGCAGATTGACAAGAACCAGGGAGAGGAGGGAGGAGGTACCCATGGATTCTGTACCCACTGCCCGACACTTCCGTCAAAAATAGCTTACAATTCAGACGTGGAAAAGGGAAGTGACAGAAGGCATATCATGGGCCGGCACTGTGATGTAGCTCTGCCTGCAGTGCCAGCATTCCATATGGGTACCAGTTCAAGTCCCAACTGCTCCACTTCCGATCCAGCTCTCTGTTATGGCCTGGGAAAGCAGCAGAATATGGCCCAAGTGCTTGGGACCCTGCACTCATGCAGGAGACTTGGAAGAATCTCCTGGCTCCTGGATTTGGATCAACACAGCTCTGGCTGTTGCGGTCATTTGGGGAATGAACCAGCAGATGGAAGACCTCTCTCTCTGTCTGCCTCTGCCTCTCTGTAACTCTGCCTTTCCAATAAATAAATAAATCCTTAAACAAAAAGGAATATTAGTCCACAGTTGAGGTTCAAGACTGGACACTTCATAGAGAATGAAGTCTCATACAAAGGAACAAAATGCCCTAATGGCTGATATTTCTCAAACAGATTTTTCTAATAATTTCCAAAATGCAATCAATCGAAGCAGCACTGCTCACGAGTGCTATGTGAGCCCGTGCTAGTCTGAGCTCAGGGATGCTACAAAGCAGCAGGCAGAGCTCACAGCCCTTGCCCCGTGGAGCTAAAGTTCCAGCCAGGAGGCACAGCTGAGGGACCCAGCGAGCGAATCCACCATAAAACACGTTGAAAGTGACCAGTGTGGGGACGAGGGGTGTGGGGGCGGAGCTTGGCAGATAAGGAGGATCAGGAGGCCAGACCCCTGCATACCGGATTCCCTCGTGGAGCCTGAGTGTCTTCACGCACCCGGGGAGAGGGGTGGAGGAAGCCAATGACCCCAGTCTTGGGAGCCTTATTTCGTCTGGATGCCCGAGAGAGTTCTTCACGTCTGGGTTGTTTGGAGATGCAGAAGCAAACAGCCCTGGCTGCGTTCGGAGCTGTGAGCCACTCCTTGCCCTTCTGTTTCCTCCTTGTCTATAAGAAAGACGGGGGCATTAAGAACAAGCTGCATGGGGCCGGCGCTGTGGTGTAGCGGGTTAAAGCCCCAGCCTGCAGTGCTGGCATCCCATGAGCAAAGGCAGCGTGAGTGATGGGGCGGGGAAGCCAGGACCCTGGGAGAGGCCTTGGTCTGGGCCAACGTCTACACCAAGCACATCGAGTTCAGTGTCTGGAGCCACAGTAATTTGACTGCTCAGTGTGGGCGTTTTGAGCTGCTCTGTTTCTAGCCTGGGCCAGTTCACCCCTGGCATCCTGGTGGTCCCTCACTCCCAGGAGGTCACCATGTTGATGCCACACTCAGTGCGGCCACCTGATCCGCACAGCGCCTTTTGCTTCCCACTGTTAACCTTCTCAGGTGGAGAGAGGCAAGCGCTGGGCCTGGCAGTGTCTCAGGAGGGACTCTGGGGTGCACCGGCCTGGGGGGCTCTAGTTTTCCAGCATGCACACTGCCCAGTGCCATCCCCCTCCCTCGCCAAGCACACATCCAAGGCGGGCTAACCAGAGAACCCTGAACCACGGAGTTCAGAACGACGATAACTTACAGAGAGGGGAAGGGGGCCAAAGCACGCCCCTCCTTCAGTGAGGTGTGGGAGGGTGGAGGCCACGTGCATAGAGTTGGGTGTCAGTCTGGGCTTAAATGCCCACCCTTCCATCGTGGGACGTCCCACTGTGGCTGTCCATGTATGTCTCTTCCGAAGCTCCTGCTAGCTTGTGCTAAACATGGGTAGAAGCCAACATCAACATGTGTGTGCATGTGTGTTAGGCATGGTGGTGCCACAGGGCATGTGTGTGCGGAACACATGAGAGAGACGAGAACCCATTTTCTTGACGTTTGGATACAGGCAGCCATGGTCCCCTCGGCATGGAGCCAGGAGCTTCTCCCAGGTCTCCCACGTGGGTGCAGGGGCCCAAACACTTGGGCCATCCTACGCTGCTTTTCCCAGGGTGTTAGCAGGGAGCTGGATGGGAAGTAGAACAGCCGGGATCTGAACCAGTGCCCATATGGGATGCCAGCATCACAGGTGGTGGTTCTACCCGTTATGCCCCAATGCCAGCCCCACAGTTGCACCCTTAGGACACAAAAGCACGCATTCGTTGAGTATTTCTCATGTGCCAAACGTGGAGCCCACGTTTCTGCGTGATTGCTCTGTTCTGCCATGACAATGATCCCAACAGCAGAGGCAGACTTAGGGAGAGGAGCAGAGTGGGCTCAGAATGACCTGTTTGCAGAAGCCAGGACTGGCATGACGTCATAACGTGGACAAGGGGCTTGACGCTGTCCTTGGTCCTAAGCCCATGTCCCAAAACAAGTCAGAGAAAGGCCAGAGGAGGAGCTCCTAGCAAAGTGGACAGAGGAGACGGGGTCAGGGAGGTGAGCGGAGTACACTGAGCAACCTGCTCTGTACCCCAGCTTATTGTATGCAACCCCTCAATTGACTCTGAACATTGGTTCCCTGACATCTACCAAGGAGTTTGAAGAAGCCAGTGCGTCACTGTTTGCATTTCTGTTCCCCACAGCAAAATCACCCTTATAAGCATGCCCCCCACCACGGGCTGTTCGAAGAGCACCCCAGGGCACTTTGCTTCCAGTGGACTCTAACACAGGGTTCAGGGGTGGGCCTCTGCCACGTGCCTGAGTATATTTATGGTTGTATTTGTCACCAGATTGATATTTAAAACCAGGGCAGAGGAGAGGAGTCCCCCGATGGACAGCACAGCTGTGGGGCGGGGATTTAAGGAATTTGTCTCTTCCTGCCATGATGGGGCATTCGGTACAAGGTTCAGCTCTTCACTCTCCTACTCTGCTTCTCCAGTGAGGTCTGTATTCTACGGGAGCCTCTCATTTTATTTGCCCGGTTTCTGAATGTGCCGCTGGAAACCACGGGGTACTAAGGCAGCCGCAGGTCTTCATGCAGGACCCGTGCGACACCAATAGCCACGGATAATCGAGTGCCTCGTGCAACACGGTGTGGCGTTTCCGTAGAAACTGTGCGCTTTTCCTCCTGTGGATCTTAACGGATCTTAGCTGGCTTACAGCTCCTGATGCAATGTGAATGCCACCTGGAGAGTTGTTCCACTGTTCTGCTCAGGGCAGAAAGACAAGGGAGGGTCTGTCCACGTCCGGCTCCCATGCGGGTCTTGGCTCTGCATGTTTCCAATCAAGGTTGGAGGAGTTTGTGGGTGCTGAAACCTGGGATTGGGAGGGCCGGCTGTGCCCACATGTTTTCCCTTCATAGTCCCGGTAATGCTTCATTGTCTGGGTAGAATTTGTGAGCTGAGTTGCTTGCCATTGCTGCTCCAGAGCGGGTTGGATCTCAGCATCTCTGCTGGGATGAGGCAGGGTGGCCAGTCCCCCTGGGGTAGCAGGGACACAGGAGTCTACCAGCTCGTGTGACTTCCACACAGCCCAGGGGAGTGGTGGCCGGGAGTGAGGGGGCTTCAGTTTGTAGCACACTCAGGCGGGCTGGGCATCAGGAGACCCCAGGGCTCTCCTGGGCGGTGGGCTCATCCCTGCTCTATGAGGGCTCCTGTGGGGAGGGGTCCGCCGGCCTCAGCCCTGCTCAGCTGCTGCCTCCATGTGCTGAGTTCTCGCATGACTTTATCGTGGCTTCTTTCTCTCTCCAGTCTGTGGACTGTTGGAGTGTGGCCACCGCAGTCCCACCACTCCTGGTTTTTCCTCCAGGGCTCTGTGTGCACCGTGGCCAGGGACCAGCCCCCCCGCCCCCATCTCCCTTTTAGGATCCAGGAGGTGGCCTTGGGTGTGACTGGGGCGTCAAATCCCGGACAGCATCTTTCTCAGAGCCAGTCCCCGAGTGCCGCGCCCCAGAGAAGATCGGCATCATTTGTGTAATTATGTTCAATTGCTTGCTCCATGTCTGATCACTTCCTAACGAGCTGTTATTTTCAGAGGGAGTGGAAAGCACAGTTCAGGATGAGATGTTGATGTGGGGAAGCAAACAGCAGAGCGACTGCCTGGGGAGGGGGCGGTTCATGAGGGCCAGCGGATCCAGGGAAGCGGGAGCTCCCGTTACGGGAGCAAGCACGGAGCCAGCGGTTGGGGGATGCCCATAAAATGGACAGATGGCTAGGAAAGCCCACTCTTGGAAAATGTTATTCTAGTCACTGTTTTGTTTTATTTGTTGCTGAGGCAGGGGGCACACCCACACGCAGAGACAGATGGTGGGGTGTGGGGAGAGAGAGGGATGAAGAAGAAGAAAGAGAACGGAGACACACACACAGACCGATGGAACGCCCATCCACTGGTTTAAGCAACAGAAGTCCACGACAGCCAGAGCTGGGCTGAATCTGAGGCTGGGAGCTGGGAACTCCAGCCGGGTCTCCCATGTGAGTGGCAGGGACCAAGCACTGGAGCCCTCGCTGCTGCCTCCCGGGGGGCATATGGTCAGGAAGCTGGCATCAAGAACTGAGCTGGGACTTGAACCCAATCACTCCAGGATGGGGTGTGGGCGTCTTAACTGTTACATCAAAGTGCTGCCCCTGAAGTCACTTTTAAAAATAAAAAAAAATGTGAACTGAAGAATTTAAAATGTGAAGTACGCCCAGACATGATTTGACACTTGAGAGCCAGGCTCCCTTGTGTGTCCCCCACCAGTCCTGCCCCCCAGCCCCAGACCGAGCACTGATTGGTCCACTGTCCTTGTCTCTCGTTTCATGCCAGGGTATCACAGGGACATCTGAGATCTGAACTAAGATGGGGGTGGGGAGAGAGGGATGAGGAGGGAGGTGGAGACCACGTCATTGCTGCACACCCCGCACACCCCACGTTTTGTTAAGAAGGGGGTCATTTGGAGCAATGCAGGAGGCGGCCATACCCTGGTCTCAGAAGGCAGGCCTGGAAGTTAGCGGAAATGGACACAAATGACAGCACGTGTGTTCACGTTGTTGCCCAGAGCGGGCTGCCAGTGAGCAGGTGACGGAGCCCCACTCGCTTCTTCTAAGGAGTCCTGTGTCTGTGGGGTAGGTTACCACCAGGGGGCGCTGGTGGTGGCATATTTACTCTGGACCACTGGGTCTCCCTGGTTGGTTATCCTTACCAGCCCAGGGCAGGCACAGGTGTGGGGTGGAGCCCAGTGTCCTCTCTGTCCAGAGCCTGTGCCTGGGGCTCTGGTTCCACCCAGGAGCCCCTCCTTCCCCAGGGGTGCCCTCCGAGGGCCCCGTGACAGTACCCAGCTCTGCATAGACTGGATTTTTTCCTGCACGTGCAGGCCAGTGACAAAGCATAACTTACAAATCAGGCACAGAGGTTAGTGCCAACAATGGCACAATTACAAAAATGTAAATGTTAGGTCAGTGCTGTGGCATAGTAGACTAAGCCTATCCCATATAGGCACCAGTTCATGTCCCGGCTGCTCCTCTTCTGATCCAGCTCTCTGCTGTGGTCTGGGAAAGCAGTGGAAGATGGCCCAGGTCCTTGGGCCCTTGCACCCATGTGGGAGACCCAGAAGAATCTCCTGGCTCCTGGCTTCAGATCGGCCCAGTTCCAGCCACTGTGGCCATTTGGGGAGTGAACCAGCACATGGGAGACCTCTCTCTCTGTCTCTACCTCTCTCTGTAACTCTACCTCTCAAATAAATAAATTAAATGTATATATATGTAAATGTTGTGTGACAGTGGTCTCCGCCTCTCCATTCTCCTCCCCCCAGCCATGCCCCCTCTCTGAGATAACTCACTGCTCTGTGGTCTGCCTTCCTCTGTGCCAGTGCGTGTTAACTCTCCAAGGCCTGGCTGGCCGGCTTCCCTGGGGCACGTCCCAGTCGGCAGCATTGCTCCATTACTAAGTAAAATAAAGGTCTCCCGACTACAAGTCCAGCGACACTCGATCTGCTCACCTTGTAACCGAGGGAGCAGGTAAGGCATGGGTAAGGTGGGCCAAGGGAGGATGGAACAGGGCCGAGCGAGAGGTCATCAGACATTCAGGACTGGGAGCTCTTTGAAACCCATGAAATGTTAACTTCTGGAACTTTCCGTGGGATGTTTTCTGACCATGGTTGCCCACGAGTAGCTGAACCATCAGAAAGTTGAAGTGTGTGTGGATAGGGCAAGGCTGGCTGTCCCAGTCCAGTGTGGTGCTGGCCGTGACGGTCAGGTTTTCTTTCCTTTCCCAAAGTGGCTGATGCACGGCCCTCAGTGCCGTCCCATGACAGCGTGGACTTGGCCAAGTTAGCCTTCCTTCAGCTGATGCACGTCAGGCAGGTTGCAAACCCCCATGCCCACACCGGCTCAGTGCAGGGCCCACTCGGTATCAGCGGCCTCCGGATACCTACAGGAATGTGGGTCTTGGAATCAGGAGTTGGCCAGGAGTTTGGAGATCATTCTCTCCAGCTTTGCTCCTGGCTCAGAACCTTCGGCCTACCTGCCCTCCTGGGCCCCAGCCTCCTGCGGGTTCACACGGAGGCAATGCTTGTGGTCCCCCTGAGAATTCTGGGATTCTGCTCGGACATCTCTTGCTACAGGAGGAGAAATCGGGCCCAAGTGTCAGGCTTTAAAGAGGAAGATAGTAAAAGAACTCTGGGGCTGGTGCTGTGGCACAGCAGGTTAAGCCTCCTCCACCTGCAGCGCCGGCATCCCATGTGGGCACGGGTTCAAGTCCCTGCTGCTCACTTCTGGTACTGCTCCCTGCCGATGCACCTGGGAAAGCAGTGGAAAATGGGACAAGTGCTTGGGCCCCTGCGCTCATGTAGGAGACCCGGATGGAGCGCCTGGCTCCTGGCTCAAGTCTGGCCCAATCCCAGCTGTTGCAGCCATTTGGGGATTGAACCAGCAGACAGAAGACCTCTTTGTTTCTCTTCCCCCCCTCTCTGTAACTACCTTTCAAATAAGTAAATAAATCTCTAAAAAATAACCTCCCAAATTTCAAAGCACTTAAACAAGCATGGTTGGGAGTGGGTAGAACACCCTAGAGGCTTTGTGCTGTCCCAGCTCAGTAGGGATTGCGGTAAGAGACCCGGGATGACGTGTAGGTCCTGAGCTGTGGGTATTTGTGTTTCCCAGGTTTTGTCAGTGTGTAAATGCGATCACCAGGCTGCAGAAATTCAACATGGGCTTCTAGGGAGCTTTATTGCTTCACTCACGTGCTGCTAGACTTCCCGTGTTTTCTGTGGTTCTTCCCACCGCTCCCACCAGCACCAAAGATCCCAGCTCCCCACTGGGAGCAGCAAGACGGAAGGCAGCTTCCGTGTTGGATGCGTGTGCGCTCTTTCTCATTCTGTCAACAATACATAATTTGTCAAGTGAGCCACGGGAGAAATGAAGAAATACAGTCGTCATCAGAGTCACGTTTCCTGTGATGCCCGAACCTGGGAGTTTCAGCAGCGCCGGGTTGGTTCTGGTAGTATGTGGCGGACGGAAGATCCACACCGCGCTGGCTGCGAGCTGACGTCCATGCCATAGGCAGGGTGCAGAATTGTCAGGTCCCGCCCTCGTAAAGCAGAACTAAAAGAGAACGAGACAGATTCTGGCCTGTGAGACGGCTGAACCTGAAGCCAGAGAGCAAAGGAAGAGGGAGGTCTCCCACAGCGCTGGGCTTCTGATCCCAAGGAAACCACCCCAGGGCATGTGGGGGCAAAGGAAGGGTCCCCTGGGCCTCTGCACGGCCCCGGATGGTGGGGAAGGTGGCCCAGTGCAGCTATGGGAGTGAGCAGTGGCCGGGGCAGAGGGGTAGAGGGGCCGAGGGGACGGCCGCAGCCCTGGAGGGCAATCGGGACAGGCTTGATGGCCACCCCACCCAGAGACCTGCAAACCGCAGATGCCCGGACCTGCTGTCTATGCAGGCACACACAGACCCCACATGCCACACTCACACACGCCACATACCACACACAAGCACACACCACATGCCACACACACCCCCACACAGGACAAACATACATCACACACACACGACACACATCACACACCACACACAAACACATCACACCACATGCCCCCCCCACAGGACAAACACAGATCACACACACACTCAGTCACACACATGCACCACATGCCTCACACCACACACAGGAACACATAGAACAGGCACACACACACCACATACTCAATCACACACACACCTCACACATGCCACATGCCACACACACACGCACCACATACCACACACAAGCACACACCATACACACACCCCATACGCCACACACCACATGCCATATACCACACACACACACACGCACAACATGCCGCACACACCCCACACACAGGACAAACATACATCACACACACACCACACACACATACCACACACCACATGTTCCCCCACACACAGGACAAACAGATCACACACACACTCAGTTACACACGTGCACCACATGGCTCACACAACACACAGGAACACACAGGCAAGGCACACACACACCACATACTCAATCACACACACACCTCACACATGCCACATGCCATATGCCACACACACACAGGGCAAACAAATCACACACACACACAGAAACACACAACCCACATGCCACATGCAGGACAAACACACCCACACCCACACCACATAGGCACACACCACACACAGGACAAACATCACACACTAAGTCACACACACATCACAGATACACATGACACACACACACCACACAGGCACACACCACACACTACATACCACACACCACACGCCACACGCCACACGCCACATGCCACACACCACACACAGGACAAACATATCACACACTAAGTCACACACACATCACACATACACATGACAAACACACACACCACATTTATACACAGTCTCACACACATACATATCATATTCATGCACACTCAGTCACACCCACATGTGTACCGCACACATCACACACATTCACACTGACACTCCACATACACCACACATGTACACACACATGTACTACACAAGCACCACAAACACCCCACATATGACAAGCACATCACACATTCACACAGGCACACCACACATCCCCAAACGCATCTCACACACACTCAGACACCACACACCGCTCATACACACATACACACACACACACACTCGCGACGCCATGCAGCCTGGAGGTCTTGGAAAGCCGTGAGAAATGGCACGTCCTGCAGGAGTTCCCCATGGAGCCTCCGAGCCCCCGGCCTTGACTTTCGCAGGCAGGGCGGGGTCTCTGTCAGGGGTGAGGCCGCATCTCTGGCCGTGTGAAATACACACATATCAGGGTTGTTCCGAAAGTTCATGGAAAATGTGTGTTAGGAAAACCATGCACATGTTTCAATGTTGTACATGAAAATCCTCTCTTTCTTTCTCTCAACATTTATTTATTTATTTATTCATTCATTCATTTACTCATTTGAAGGACAGAGTTACAGAGAGGCACAGAGAGAGAGGTCTTCTGCCTGCTGGTTCACTCCCCAGATGGCCACAATGGCCAGAGCTGCACCAATCCAAAGCCAGGAGCCAGGAGCTTCTTCTGGATCCCCAACATGGGTGCAGGGACCCAAGGACTTGGGCCATCTTCCACTGCTTTCCCAGGTCATAGCAGAGAGCTGGATAGGAAGAGGGGCAGCTGGGACTTGAACCGGCACCCATATGGGATGCTGGCACTGCAGGCGGCAGCCTTACCCAGTGCACCATAGCACTGGCTTCCAAACTTTCTCTCTCTCTCTCTCTCTCTCTCTCTCTCTCTCTCTCTCTCTCTTAAAAAATGTGTATTTATTTATTTGAAAGGCAGAGTTATAGAGAGAGATCATCCATCTACTGGTTCACTTCCCAGATGGCTGCAACCACCAGGGTGGGCCAGGCTGAAGCCAGGAGCCAGGATCTCCATCCGGGCTCCCATACAGGGGTGCAGGGACGCAAACCCTTGGGTAGTCCTCCACTGCTTTCCCAGGCACATTATCCAGGACCTGGATCAGAAGTGGAGCAGCCGGGACAGGAAGCAGCTCCTAGATGGATGCCGGCATCGCAGGTGGAGCTCAAGCTGCTATACCACATCACCACCCCCCTAAACTTAGCTTTGCATTTCATTTTCCATGGAGTTTTTGAAGTACCGAGTGTGCACATGTGTAGTTTGTGTGTTTGTATGCATTTACAGATCTTTTTAAAAAGAAGACTATGTGGGTTTTTGACATATAAGCTGTGAGATACTTGTACTGGCTTGACATCATGAAGAATATCTCCAATGTTTAAGTTCACTTTGCAGCCATTGCCATTTAAATAAATCATTTTCCACTCATTCTTGTTGGAATTACAGTAATCCAAGGACTAGTCGCTTTTTCTTTTTTCTTTTTCCTCTTAACTGTTGTTTTTAAAATAGCTTTTGCTGCTGATATTCTTCCTTCATTCCTATAAAAAATAAAGCACAAAATAATACATCATCCTTTTTTTTCAAGAGGTTTTCAACTCAGCCATCTCCAATACAACATGGTTTAGCTTACATAGCTGTGTTTATGGCTGTGGTCTACAGGTTGGCTTGCAGCTGTGATGAGTCTCCAGGCTGCGCGTGACCTTGGACTGTGGATCCAGGAGGGGTCAGTGTCACCTGGGAAGGGGAGAATGTGGGGAGTCTGGGGAGCTGTCCACACCCAAGAGGACGCTCCTGCCGCTCCCCGTTCTGCCGGAGGTCATTCGTCTTCCCCTGCATAGGTGAACTCGTTCCTGCACCCGTGCTCACTAGGGGCGGGTTTGGCTTCTGCTTTGCCTCCCGTGTCTGCGAAGGGTGGGTTTCCAGCTGCAGTTTCGTCCTAAGGTTACCTTTAAGGATGACTCTTTCCCACAGTCCACGGGCGATTTGTCAGGGGAGAACACGACCGTCCTTTAATTGGCACTGTTTTATGTACGTAATAAAAATGACTCTGCCTGCCTCTCAGGTCCACACATGGGCTCATAAATTCCCTCCACCCCGGCATCCCCAGGGAAGGGCATTCTTCCTTGTGCTGTCAGAAATAATCAAGGTTTAAAGTCACTCCCGACTCATACAGTAACCAGGATGCTCTCTGAAAAGCAATGAAAACTTGGCAAAAATAGCTTTGAAGGCTGTCACTATTTAGATTGTTTATTTAGTTATTTGAAAGGCAGACTGACAGAGAGATAGAGAGGCAGGAGAGACCTTCCATTTGCTGGTTCACTCCCCAAATGGCTACAACAGCATGGCCTGGACCAGGTTGAAGCCAGAAGCCAAGAACTCCATCCAAATCTCCCACATGGGTGGCAGGGGTCCAAGTACTCGGACCATCTTCCACTGCCTCCCTGGCCATTAGCAGGGGGCTGGATCCAAAGTGGGATAGCCAGGGCTTGAACCAGCAAGCTGATATGGGATGCTGGCATAGGAAGAGGCACTGTAACCCACTGTGCCACACACACTGGCCCCAGTCTCCACTGCTAAAATGAAATATCTATTCCAATGAATATCTATTATCTATTTAGTGAAATATATACTTTTCTTACTATCGGAATAAAAGTTGGATTAAAAATTGTCAGTGTCCTGCATGTACATTTAGAATAATTGTGTTATAAGGGGAAGTTACGTGAACATGAAATCTTCTGTAATTAAATAGAATATCATGTGGGTCTGTGATCAGAATTTCATTCTGATTCTTTCCTAATATCATTAAATGGCCTCCTGCAATTGATCCTTGATAGTGAGCAGGTTTCAGAAGCCAATTGAACAGCGTCTTGTTAACTCAGCCCCGTAGAAATGACACAGTGTAGGTTCTTGGTGGTGATCAATGGTTGTTTTCCTTGGTTTTAACCATTAAAGCATTTAAAAATACCTCTGCCTGAACAAAGCCCTGTGTGTTTTGTACCATTGAGACCACACGCACTCTGTCTGCCCTGCGTTCCCTGAGCACATGCATAGAGGCTCAGATTCTAAGTTGGACTTTGCTGGCCAAAGGTTCTGTAGGAACCTGAGTTAGCTGCCTAACCTCATGAAGCCATTCTGGGAAGCCAAGATGGTGTTGTCAGGATTCGGAGTTTGAAGATGCACATGTGAGCTCCATGTGGTGAGCTCCTTGCGATTCCACACATGGATGAGACCGTGCGGTACTGGTCTTGCTGTGCCTGCCTTATTTCACTTGCCATGGTGACCTCCGGAGCCACCCCTGCAGATGACAAGGTCTCATCGATCTCGCAGCTGAATCGTATTCCGTTGTGTCTGTGGCCCACATTCCTTGTGGTCATCAGCGGCTGCACAGGTTCTTTCCACTGCTTGGCTATTGTGGGTGGTGTGGCGATGAGCAGGTGACTGCAGGTGTCAGGTGTCTCTTGGCCACGCTGGCTGCATTTCCTCTGAATACCTGTGCGGTAGTGGGATTGCCGGATCACACGGTGGTTAGAGGAACCCCGACGTTGTACAATGGCTGTGCTAAATACGTTGCCACACACTGTGTGCAAGGGTGCTCTTTTTCCCACCTCCTCCCCAGCACTGGTTATCCTGTTGTTCTGATAATAGAGAAAGGTGCTCTCTCATTGTAGTGTTCATTTGTGTTGCTCTGCTAAGTGCTGGGGTTGACCATCATTTCATACGATTGCTGCCCATTTGAGTGTCTTCCTCTGGGAAATGCCTGCTTATGTATGCTGCCTGTTTTTTTGTTTGTTTGTTTGTTTTGTTTTTGTTTTTTGTTTTTTTGCCGATAGAGTTAGTGAGAGAGAGAGACAGAGAGAAAGGTCTTCCTTCCATTGGTTCACCCCCCAAATGGCCGCTACGGCTGGCGCTGCACTGATCCGAAGCCAGGAGCCAGGAGCTTCTTCCTGGTCTCCCATGCGGGTGCAGGGCCCAAGGACTTGGACCATCTTCCACTGCTATCCCAGGCCACAGCAGAGAGCTGGACTGGAAGGGGAGCAGCCGGCACTAGAACCCGGTGCCCATATGGGATGCCGGCGCTGTAGGCAGAGGATTAGCCACGTGAGCCACAACGCCGGTGCTGCCTGTTTTAAAATTGGATTATTTGTCCCCTTGCTGATAAGCTGTTTGAATTCCTGATATAGTCTGGCTACGAACCCCTTGTCAGAGTAGAACGTGCAAACATCGCCTCCCATTCTGTGGGTCGACCTTCCACTCTGTTGTTTTATTTGCTGTGCAGAATCTCTTTAGTTGATCTGCTTATCCAGTTTTGCTTTTGGTTGCTGTACTTCTTGGGATCTGATCCAAAAAATCGTTGTCCATTCCAATGTCTTGAAGTGTTTCCCTGTGTTTTCTTCTAATAGTTTCAGTTTCAAGTCTTATGTTTGGTATTTAATTCATTTAGAGTCAGTGTGTTGTTCTGAGGGGGTGTAGTTTCATTCTTTGGCACTGGGGGATTCAGGTTCCCCAGCACCGTTCATTGAAAAGACATCTTTTACCCCATGCATGTTTTTTAGCACTGTTGTCCTGTATCAGTGGGTGTAGGTGGTTTGATAACAAGATATCTATTCTGTCCCATTGATCTGTATGTCTGTTTTTATGCCAGGGCCATACTGCTTTAATTACTGTAACTTGGACGTATGTTTCATAGGCAGACATTGCAATGCCTCCAGCTTTGTTCTTTTCGCTCAGAATTGCTTTGGCTTTTTGGGGGTCTTCTGTGGTTCCACGGAGATTTAGTAATGTATTTTTATTGTTCTGTGAAAAGCACCATTGATGTTTTTAATAGAGATTGCATTGAATCTGTGAATCGTCTGGGGCAGTGTGGACATGTTCATGATCTTGAGTCTGCCGATGCATGGACACAGGGTGTCTTCATTTCTCTGTGTCCAGGAGGCCAGGGCAGGTGTGGGAGAGAGGAATGGGGAAGTGCAAAGTTATAGCTCGATAGGCGTAAGATGCCTGGGTTCCAGTGCGTGGTGGACCGATTACACAGGATGAGACCATACTGCATATTTCTCTAAAAGCCATTGGAAGAAAGGATTTTAACAGGTTTTGCCATAAATAAATGCTAGCTGTTGATGAGATAGATGTGTTTACTATGGCTGGATGTTACTCAGTATATACACGAACCAAACACCACATAGTTAACACCATAAATATGTAAGAGCTTTATGTGTTGGGAAATTTTACAAAAAATTAAAATCTTTTACTTTTCCATTGTTTTTGCTACTATAAAACACATGCATGTTAATAGCATGTGAACTATAAAGCTCTGGACTCTATTGGTCATTCCTTTCACAACCTCACTCATTCATTCACGCCTGCATGCAGGTGTTCACGTGAACAATTTACTGAATGCTCTTTTGTACTGGGCACTGGACCTGCTCTTGGGACTGGAAACTTGGTAAGATGAGGTGCCCAAGCAGTAAAGTAGGCGAAATAGACAAGGAAGCAGAGCATCCCGGTATAGCCTGTTCCCTTTTAAATTCCACTGTGAATTGTTAGTGGTCAGAAAAAGTCCAGGAGATGTCCAGGGAGCAGAGACATCACACAGTATCCTTTCCTCCCAAGGTTACCGAGTTGCATTTTGCATTTCCCCTAGGAAATAGTCTGCTGTCTTCCAAGAGCACCTAAAAAAGTTCTACTTCTGTAACTTTTAGGGACCTTTCAGCAGAACACAGCCCCCGTGGAGGGCGAGCGATCGTCTCTAACACCTCATCTTCACGGGGAGGGGCAGGAGTCTCTTCTTTGTGTGACACTTGATTGAGCACAGCTCCCGTTACGGCTGGCCACACACCCGTAGGAATTGGCCTGGTTCCCCTGAGTTGCCCACAAGGACAAAAACTGCCAGGGGCTCTGAGGGGCTGGGCTCAGGGACCAGCATCCCACACAGAAATGGCCCAGGACAAAATCCCCAACAAAGGCAGGCCCTCCCGGACCTTCTCCTGTGGGTCTGGTCTCCGGATTGGACGCCAGCAGAAAACAGGCCAGTTTTATTTGGTTTGTAGTTAGGTTCTAGAATGTCTTCAATGAGTTCAGCGTATCAACTTGCAGTATCATAAAAAAAAAAAACAAATTAGCAATCAAATAACAAGCAAAACTTCTACAAGTGATGAAGGCGAGCAGTGTGCAGTGGGCTCGGGGTTATTGGGTTCTGTCCCCAGTCCAACCGCCTTGGCCACTTGCTCTGCAGGGCCCAAGCTGGCGAGCTGTCGGGTCCCTGGAATACGTTACATGAAGAAGCCACATTAGGCGATTTCTCAGAAACATCCATTTTTAATTGTCTTCTTTCAGGGACACTATGACATCGCTCTCGGTTGTCACTAATTCAGGAGAAAGAATTCTAGGTAGAAGTGGGTTTAGAGTTGGAGCAGGACTGCTGGCACGTGGGTTTTCACCTGCTTCAGGGAGCAAACCATCGCCTTGTCCTGAGAATTCAGAGAAGCATTGGCTATGTTACAGTTCTTGGTTGGAACAGGAGAATTGGTTAGAAAGCAGTAAATATGTGTTTTGTTTATGTATGTACATATGTGTGTGGGGGTGGGTGTATAAGATTTCAGGAGGTTCATGGAAGAATGAAACTACAGCATTATTCTGGTGCAATACATTTTGAAGTCTCACAATTCACGTTTTCTATGAACTTTTTGATGTTCATGTGGCGGGGGTGGGGGCGGGTGGGTTCTGTGTCATCTGATTTGCTTGCGAATTGTTAAGAGAAGAAATACCTGCGTTTTCTTGCTTGTGCAGTGAGGCAGGGGCCTGCTCCCAGGCCCAGGCTGCAGCCTTTCACAAGGACTGTACCCTCCAGGTACAGTGCTAGTCTCAGTGCCATGCTTCTGTGGTGTCGGACTCCAGGAGGCACTGGGCATTCTCAGAAGGGAGGGGCGGCTCCTCAGACAGGGCCTCTGCCCTCTCTAAGACCAGAAAGTGAGTGCCTCAAATACATAAACTGAAATGCCCGTGGCCTCCTAAAATCGAGAAAGAAACATGACTTGTGCTGTTTCTTCTTTTCTTTTCAAATTCCACCAATAGGAAGTAAGAGGCTTTGTCTTCTAATCCGAGCTGATTGTTAAATGATTTGTTGTCTTCCAATTAGGTGCAGATGGTCTTGAGCAGTAATCAGATCAACAAAGATGCTTAGTGATGGTTCAATTTCCGGGTTGGATTTGCATCCTAATCCCGATCTAAAAAAATTAGAATGCTGTCTCCAGACGCTCCGTAATGTTCTTTTCCGACACTGCACGGCTGTACTCCTTGACCTGAGAATGAATGCCTATTATTACGTGGGGTGGAGAGAGAGCTTTTAAAGTGCACTACATACAATAATAGTCTCAACACTGCTTATGCAGTATACATCGTGGTGAAATCAGTTTGCAAAGATTGTATCAGTGCTGATTTTCCTAGATTGAAAAAAAAAGGCTGCCCACAGATGTGCTCAGCTGTGTTAGGTTTCAATGTCATTTGAGAGTTGGTTCACAGGCAGAGGAAGAGTTAGCCTTTCCCAATAGTCTGTCGGTGGCATTGCTGAGTTGGGGGGTTGTTGAAGAAGATGAAATTTCTTTTAAGATTTATTTATTTATTTGAAAGGCAGAGTGACAGAGAGAGAGAGGCAAAGGGGGGAAAAATCTTCCATCTTCTGGTTCACTCCCCAGATGGCTGCAAGAGCCAGGTCTGGGCCAGGCAAACCCAGGAGACAGGAGCTCTAACCTGGTCTCGCACGTGGGTGACAGGGGCCCGGGCATTTGTACCGTCTTCTGCTGCTTTCCCAGGCACAACAGCAGGAAGCTGGACTGGAAGTGGGGTGGTCAGACACTGAACGTTCACTCTGATATGGGATGCTGGCTTCGCCCTCTGTGCCACAACGCCAGTCCTGATGGAAGTCTTTCCAATGCAGAGGATTTCAGGACCGTGATGGTGGCGGGTTCGAGATGGGGGTGATAGGAAGGTTTGTGGAAGCCCCTCGGCAAAGCGTTGTGTCGGGGATATGCGAGTGTCCACTTGAATCAGAGTTGAGAAGCGCGGAGGGCCGAGGGCCACCCTTCCCGACCCCAGCCCGGGTGACGAGCCCGTCCCATCCATCAGGCTGGGCTGTGATCCCCCGAGCTTTGTGTCTGGGGAGCTTCCACGTTCCCCTGGGCTGATGGTGTTGGTCTTAGACTATTTGTGGTTCTATAACAAAGTGCCTGAGACTGGAGAAGTTATGAATCCGAGACATTTACTTCTCAAGTTTCTGGAGGGTGGACAGACCGAGACCAGGGCTCAGTGGGTTTGGTGTCGGCTTCCAAGATGGACATGGCTGATGTGTCCGCCGGAGGGGGACTTGCACGGCAGAAGGTGGAAGGTGAGGGAGGGCTCCCCGCAACCTCAAGCCCTTTATTGGGGCGCTGCTCCTCTCGTGACTCAACCACGTGGAGATTTAGTTTCTTCATGAATTGTGGAGGAGGCACCATCATCTGTCCAGGGTCGGGACGGTGACAGCAGGCCCTGGAACACGCGGCACCTGTATCCACCTGCCCTACTTCATCTCTAAATCCAAGCAAGCAGCTGAAGAGAGGAGCAGCTGTGGCGCAGTGGGTTAACGCCCTGGCCTGAGGTGCCGGCATCCCATATGGGCACTGGTTTGAGACCCGGCTGCTCCACTTCCTGTCCAGCTCTCTGCTATGGCTTGGGAAAGCAGTAGAAGATGGCCCAAGACCTTGGGCCCCTGCACCCATGTGGGAGACCCAGAAGAAGCTCCTGGCTCCAGATCGGTGCAGCTCCGACCATTGTGGCCAACTGGGGAGTGAACCAGTGGATGGAAGGCCTCTCTCTCTCTTTCTCCGCCTCCCCTCTCTCTGTGTAACTCTGACTTTCAAGTAAAATAAATCTTAAAAAAAAAAAAAAAAAGAGAAGCAGCAGTCACTCACAATGAGCCATCCAGTGATCTTGTGCTGTGCCATTCTCTAAGAGGAAGTGGGCGTGGCCTGCTCGGCTCCCGCCCACTCACATTGTGGCCTCTGCTGGGATCTCAGGGAACCTGCCACACAGGGCCGCGGGCCATCGCTTGCCACCCAGTCTGACTCAGCCATTGCTGGAGGCTCCAGTCTTGATCCGTATGCGTCCCTTCTTGAGTTCAGCTGCATGGGGCTGGCGGTGTGGCTCTGTGGGTAGAGCCGTTGCTTGTGATGCTGACATCCCATGTGGTTCAAGTCCTGGCTGCTCCACTTCCAATCCAGCTCCCTGCTAATGCACCTGGTTAAGCACAGAAGACGGCTTGAATGCTTGGGCCCCTGCCACCCATGTGGGAGACCCGGATGGAGGTCCTGGGTTAAGATTTTATCTGTGCCTTTCACCAGAGCTTAGTGTGGTCCATGTGCAAAGCCTGGTAACACGCCCTGGGGTCCTCACTCTTTAAATTAAAGGAGCAGCAGCAGTTCCGCGTTCTGGTTGGGGTGTGCAGAGCACTAAGGCCCTGGCTCCAGGATAAACTCCCCTCTGTGGGGTGGGGCGGGACCTCAGAACACACGTCCCGTGATTAGGTGACACTTTGTGCAGGACAGACTTTGCAGGTGCGGTTCATGTTTCAAATGAGCTGACCGTAAATAGAGAGGCCATCAGAGTGGGCCTGACCTAATCCCAGTAGCCCACTAGATATGAATGTAGAGGCCCACGGGATGGGGCCACACAGCCCGGGATGGGGGTGGCTTACAAGAAGAGGAGGCAGCTGGCCGCCAACAAGGGCCCCGTCCTAAATGCACAAGGGGCTGAGTTCTGCCAGAAGGCTGAGCTCAGCTGCAGGTTTTCCCCAGAGCCTCCAGGGGGGAACCCAGCCTTGTGGGACCCCGAGCAGGAGCCCAGCATGGTGGTGAACTAGAAAGCGGGCGTTACTAGATTTAAGTCATCAAGCTTGTGGGAATTCGGTCCACGGCAGGAGAAAAAATCCATCAGTCATCTACCAGACCATTTTGTGTCTCTGGATCTTGAACACTGTCTCAGCGGTCCCCTCTACCTGCACTCCGATAACTGTGTAATATGAATCCCCTCCTAGGATGGGGGTTTGGCACAGAGGTTAAGAAACTGGAAGGGATGCCCACCTCCCGTATCTGGTGCCTGGGTTCGAGTCTTGTTCTGCTCTCGATTGCAGCTGGCTGCTTACTTCCACCCAGCAGAGGGCAATGACGGCTCAAGCACTTGGGTCTCTGCCACTAACGTGGGAAACCAAGATAGAGTTTCCCATGCGTGGCTTAGGTTGATCCAGCTCAGCCCTACCCCAACCCTGGATGCGTGGGCATTTGGGTAGTGAAAGAGTGGATGGAGCGCTCTCTGTCTTTCCCGCTCCCTGTCTGCTTCTCAAATTTATATAATTTATACACATATATGTGTGTGTGTATTTATGTATTGTAAATAAGCACATATTACTTTGACTCAGGCTACAATGCACATTGGAGGGGGCCTCATGTGATTTAGGTTGGTCGCACGGTGACCAGCTTGGGCGATACCCACTCCAGGTGCCGGCTTTAACCTCATAGGAGATGACTGGAGAATCTTCTAGAATGAAAAATACTATGATCTATTTGGAGCTCAGAGCACGCCTTAGGAATCTTCTGCTAAGCTTGTGTTAGTGACAAATTGAATGTGTGCATCTTAAACTTCTTTTCCCAAAACGAGAAGCTAAGTGGAGTTCTGTAGGTTTTATCCTATTCTGACTCTCCCGTGGGTTTTGGGAAATGCAGTAGACTTGAACTGTCAGGACCATTTTCTGCTGAAATTTTAACATGTACTGTTCTTCACCCATTAACCTGTCTTCTGAAAGACAGCAGGTCTCCCAGTCAGGGCTACCCAGTGGCATTTTGGAACAACTAGCTAGTTAGGAAGTGGAGCGGTTGTACCCTTGGCCATTCAACTCAGAAAGCTGAGGATGGAGGTCCAAAGAGGTAACCTTACCACAGACAGCCTGGGCCCTGTCCCTGGTGCCAAATTGAAATCCGAGGACAAGGTTTGGGGAAAGGAGGAGAGTATTGAATCTGTTGACAGATGAGGGGGTAGCAGACTTCCATCCAAGAGCTGTCGTCCCGCTAAATGAGGGAGTTTGGGGTACGTTTTAAAAGGGGGATCGGGATTAAGGAGGACAAAGGTCAGCGGCAGCTGCAGGTTGCCTCCAGCCCGGCACTGAGGCTTGTGCATGTCTTTCTCATTCTGTGCCCTGCTTGTCTGCAAAGGAACCTGGGGCACAAAACAAGGCAGGTGCTCCTTAGGACACGGGAGCCCGGGAAGCCAGCAGCCCAGCCCCCAAGCATCGACAGTATGCTCTGCGGGAGCCATGGCCACATGGGCTCTGGGCAGCCAGGGACTCAGGCCGTCACAGTTACTTCCTGCCCCAATGCTGGGGCTCCCCAAACAGAACCCCTCGGGACAATGCTGGCCACTAGCACGTCATCCGCTGGAGAAGCAATGTCCTCGTGGGTCTGGTGGTTAGAATCCCCAGGGCCGGCTGTGCCACTCCCTGAATCCAGCAGGTTAACCAGGCGACTGAGGCTGACGCTATCCAGCACCTGTGTCCAAGGCGCTGTTTGGGGGCTCAGTTCCAGTCTCCGGGTGCCAGAATCCAGTTGCTGCGTTAATAAAATTGGAAATGGCTTCTGGAAGCCTGCTTTTGCTGGTGAGCCCTTTCTCTGACAGTTTGGAAGAAGGAACCCAAGTTCACTGTAGATGTCTGTTACCTTATGCATTTGGTAAATATTACATATCTGCGTTTTCTCCTAGTTCATTTTCCGTTGGCAATTAGCGGCTCTGGGGCTCTAAATTGCTCACGGCTCATTACCGGGCACCCCCGGTCCTGCAGCTGATCAGGAAGTTAGAAGAGGAGCTGCTGTAGCATTTGCTTACTTAGTTAAAGATCACCGCCAGGCTGAACCTCTTGGGAGGAGTCCATGGCTCATTGGGCCCCGTGGGGAGGGTGGTGATTAAACTCTGAAGGCTGCGCTGATGTTCTGCTAAAAGCTTGTCTTTAAATAGTGATACGCTCGCATCGCGAGTGCGAGGCCCTCGGGAGGCTGTTGACACAGTGTGGGGAGCTGGCACTTTCTTATAGAAAAGCCAAATTGAAGAAACTGTTAGGAGCTCATTTGCATAAAGCAATATGATTCCGCCCGAGGGCGCAGGCAGTGGGGAGTGATTAACCGACCGGCTCTCTCCCTGCTCCACCACTTGTCACAACAAAATTGGAGACGCCATATGCCAGGCTGACGACACGCGAGGAGTTCCTCCCCAGCCCTGGCTGATCCCCTCTCCTTCTTCCCTGCTTATCCCGGGAAAGACAGCCCATTGTTCCAGGGACTGCGGCAGAGACCTGGAGCGTTTGCTTGGAAGAACATGGCTCATCGGATGGACGTGGAATCCATGCTCTGGAAACGCGTAGCTGGACCCTGGTTCTGTCTCCCCTCTGCCCCAGGCTGGGGCGAGCTGTGGCAGGAGGGTCCCCTGCCCCCTGGTGTCCCTGTAGGCGTGCAGGATAAGCCGGAGGGCGCATCTTCCCCCTTCCAGCCTTTCTTCCCTTGAGAACGTACTTTGCTCCATCTCTAGATGTTCTGAGCTCTATTAATTATGTAGATGTCTTTTTGCTTCCATGTGTAAACAGTGCATTAAAATTTTAACCTTGAGAAGAATGGTTTTCATGCGGCCTGACAGCCGGATCCCCGGGTCTGGAGCCGGCGAGGGCTGCGTGGGGCTTTTGAGGAATTTGCTTTCAGGGGCCTGGGGGGATGGGTTGGGGTGCAGGCAGCGGCTTGCAGACAGCAGTAGGGGCTGGGGCGGGGAAGGGATGGCTGGGCGTGTGCCATGCTGGGCCTGCACCCAGGACCTTGCTGTTGTCTGTGCCCAGGTTGTCCTCCCTGGATGCTGAAATGCTGCCCTGAGAGCTTGGGACAGATTCCTCGCTAACCAGCCTGGCCTGCTCTCAGGCCTCCATTTAGCTGCTTTTCTGGATGCTTTGGGAGAACTGGGATCGGGACGGATTAGACCCCAGGGAGGCTGGCTCCCCACTAGCCAGGCAGTGGCCCCCGAGACTCCCACCTGGACTGCGTGAGGCTGGCAGTGACTTGGTCCCCGTAAATGTCAGAGGATCCACAAACCCAACTTAAGGGAACACCGTCTGCAGACTCTTAGGAGGGGAACCAGACTTTTCAAACCTTGCGAAACAAACGGCAGGGCTACTTTCAAAGGAATGTAAATAAACGGCCTTGTCAAGGCCAGCCGAGCCTGGATGTGGACTGGGAGAGAAACCCGTCCGTCACTCTCCGCTCCGTGCCCGAGGCTGTGCCCTGTGGCGTGGGTGTGGTGTTCCCATGGTCCTCTTGTGGACGCCGAGGCTCAGGAAGACTAAGCAACTTCCAAGGTCAAGGGCGAATCCAGATCTGTCAGACCCCGTGACCTGTCGCCCGCTCTGTGTTTTGGTTCAGGCCAGGGCTTGCTGCATGCGTGGGCTGAGTTGTTTTTTTTTTTTTTTTTTCACGTGTGAGAGGCCTGTGCTGAGGTACCTCTGGACCCTCGAGGGTGCAGGCCACCACTGTCCCTGGTGGGTGGAGAGGCTGGGGAGCCACTCTGGCTGGTCTGCTTGGTTTCCTGCACACAGCAGCCCCTGGTAGATACCAGCACGGCCCCCGTGGAGATTCATTTTCTCATGAAGAGGACTTTCTCCGTGCAATGCGGTGTCCCTCAGAGTTCTGCGTGGTTCGTCGGAGAGGAGGGCCGTGCACCTGTGCTAGGCTCCTGCACAGCTTCCGATCGGTGTGCGCACTTTATGCTTTCAGTGCAGGGAGCACAGGCTTGGCAAGGCTGGGAGACCCTCTCAGGCCACTGCCCGCCCCCTGGGGCAGCCGAGGCTGGCGCTGACCCTGTCCCCGTAGCTCCTGACACCACACAAGGGTGCAGCTTTCCGCAGTGAGGGGCTGGGGCACAAGACTGCTGGGAGTGGGTAGATAGAGACAAGCATTCAGAAAAGGTGCCGAGGACTGGAGACACACATTCGGCCTCTGGGTGCTTCTGGGGCCACTTCTGAAAGGTACAGGACACAGCTTCTGATCAGTGCGTCCCGGGGGAGCCATGTGTGGTACCTGTGACCTGCATGGGATTCTGCCTGTAGGCTGGGGGGCCGATGCTTCTCCACTCCGGCCAGCTACTTCCTTCCTCTGCGCCACTGAGCCAAATGGTGGCACCAGGTAGCCACGCTGATATCCCCGTCTCTGTTCCTGCAGTTCAGTGCACATGGGGCATGGCAGGACCTGGCAGGAGCGAGATGTGCAGGCAGTGGAGGTGTCGGGGTGCACCTGTCGGTTCCAATGTTTACGGCCCCTCAGCCCCGGCTTGCAGGAGGGAGAAGTCGTGTGTGACGTTCAAGTCTGCCAAGCACTTGCAGCGGAGTTTGCACACGAGCAGTAGGAGCTCTGTCCTCCTCTGCAAAAGGGGCCAGATGGACTGAACTGCTTGGCCGACTTTCTCCAGGGCTGCGTCAGACGGGGGTCTCGGGCGCTCATGGTGTGGTAAGGGTCTCGCCGCACACGGTCAGGGGATGCACGGGGCAGCAGATGACTCGGCCTCCGCCTGGCGGCTGTTTCCTGGGTGTGAGCAGCGCGCATAGCACTGGGAAGACCTAAAGGGAGCCGTGGTGTGAGTTTTAACACCTGGGGAGGACACTTGCCCTCCCTGTGTCTTCCTTTGCCACTGCAGGAGCTCACTGTGTTCCTCCCTTCCAGCTGCTGGAACCCAGCACGGCAGTGTGGGTGGCGTTGAAACTGCAATCGCTTCACACACCCCTGGGCGCTGGAGGTCTGAGGCCGGTAGAGCCAGGGTGTGCTGGGCCACTTCCCCAGGTTCACTCTGTGCCCTCGCGGGTGGACAGCAGAGAGGGGGAGGGAACGGGCTCCCGAACCTTTCATGGGGACTAATCCTGCTCTTGAGGGTCCCGCCCTCATAGCCTCATGGACTCCCAAAGGCCCCTACTCTGAGGGGTGAGGACTGCACCTGATGCATTGGGGGGGGCACCCAGCCCATACCTGATGCGTTGGGGGGGCACCCGGCCCATAGCTGACACATTGTGGGGGGGGCACCCAGTCCATTTCAATGCTCAGTGAGCACCTTGGAAAACCACAAGTCTTCCTCCTGCACGCTCGGTGTGTACCCAGCCACTGACACTCTCAACTCTGAACGCGTTCTCCTGATAAAGTTCCAAATTTGCACTGAGAGAGTCATTTCCCACCGTGTCTATAAATAGTATCTGGCTTTATTTATTTATTTGTTTTGGAGTTTAAATGTTTATTTTTGGAGACTTTATTTTTGGATAATCAAGAGCCTCTTCCCAAATCAGTGAGTGGATGAGAGAACACGTAGACAGATGGTCTTGATGAGAAAGCTGTGAAGCCAAAAGGGCACGTGTTCCCAGGAGCAGTGTCCTGTGCTGACACGCAGGGCTCCCGTGCTGACACGTGGGCTCCTGTGCTGACTCGTGGGCTCCCGTGCTGACTCGCGGGCTCCCATGCTGAAACGTGGGCTCCTGTGCTGACACACGGGCTCCTGTGCTGACACACGTGGCTCCTGTGCTGACTCGTGGGCTCCCGTGCTGACTCATGGGCTCCCGTGCTGACACACGGGCTCCCGTGCTGACACGCGGGGCTCCCGTGCTGACACGCGGGCTCCCGTGCTGACACGTGGGGCTCCCGTGCTGACACGCGGGCTCCCGTGCTGACACGTGGGCTCCCGTGCTGACTCGTGGGCTCCCGTGCTGACTCATGGGCTCCTGTGCTGACACGCGGGCTCCCGTCCTGACACGTGGGCTCCTGTGCTGACATGTGGGCTCCCGATCTGACACGCGGGATCCCATGCTGACTCACGGGGCTCCTGTGCTGACACACGGGGCTCCTGTGCTGACACGCAGGGCTCCATGCCTTCTTCACCCTCCTTTGCGTGTTCCGTGCAGCTCTAAGCCCACCAGTGCACGTGACCCCGTGTTTCATGTCAGGGTCCCAGTGTTGTCTCCAAGGATTCCTCTGACTTTAAATGGTGTATGTGCTGCTCATGTTTCTGTGACACCTGCTAGGCCCAAAGCAAATATGAAATTCAATTCACCCAAACTGATGACTTCCCATTACTTCCAGAGCAGGAATCGTTGCTGAATTTGGGGACATTTCTTCCAGGTCTTTCTGGACAGCAGCGACCTGAAACCATGATTCTTCCTTAAAGATAACATCATCATTTCATGTTTCTTTTTTTCTTTTTTTTTATTTTTTTATTTTTGACAGGCAGAGTGGACAGTGAGAGAGAGACAGAGAGAAAGGTCTTCCTTTTTGCCGTTGGTTCACCCTCCAATGGCCACCGCAGTAGCGTGCTGCGGCCGGCGCACCGCACTGATCCGATGGCAGGAGCCAGGTGCTTCTCCTGGTCTCCCATGGGGTGCAGGACCCAAGCACTTGGGCCATCCTCCACTGCACTCCCTGGCCACAGCAGAGAGCTGGCCTGGAAGAGGGGCAACCGGGACAGGATCGGTGCCCCAACCGGTACTAGAACCCGGTGTGCCGGCGCCGCAAGGCGGAGGATTAGCCTAGTGAGCCGCGGCGCCGGCCCATTTCATGTTTCAATATCCACTTTAGATTCCCTGACACCACAGCTTTCAAAAGTATGCTTTCTCTTAAGTATCCTTAGGTGTTTATATGTCTTAGGTGTTTATATGTCTTAGGTGTTTATATGTCTTAGGTGTTTATATGTCTTAGGTGTTTATATGCCTTAGGTGTTTATATGTCTTAGGTGTTTATATGCCTTAGGTGTTTATATGTCTTAGGTGTTTATATGCCTTAGGTGTTTATGTGTCTTAGGTGTTTATATGTCTTAGGTGTTTATATACCTTATGTGTTTATATGTCTTAGGTGTTTATATGTCTTAGGTGTTTATATGTCTTAGGTGTTTATATATTCGTGTATACATGAGTATATACAGGAAGGTATAACATATTAAGCATTTGTAAAAATTTTAGCTCTGCAGAGGTCTCTGTTCATTTAGTGAGGAAGAAATCGCGTTTCAGTTTATGAAGGGGACTAAACCAACACAAGGGTGGGGACAATGCTCGTGGAAAGAGCCGCCTCTCGATTGCTGTCTTCAACGGCTCGCTTTCAAGCTTTGCAATTTATTTTCATGTACTTAGAATATTTATCGGCTGACTCTTTATGGAACATGCCTTATTTTATTTGACTTCCCTGCCACGTGGGTCTTTTGTCAAAGACACATTTAAATGCAGTCTGTGGCTAAGGGCTGGAAACATCTGTCTGGGCTGTTTAGACCACTGGGGTGTGAATTGCTTTCTTCTTATTGAAAATTTTACACGACTTTCTGGAACACACAGAAAACACAGGTAAATAAAATATAACGGCAGCTTATAAAGATGAAACTCATTAATATTTTGATGCAGAAAGAAGGGCCACCCCATCTCAGCATCAGATTGATTTACAGCTAAATCAGTTGCTTCATTGCTTCATTTTTAACACCTCGTCTTTTTTTTTTTTTTTTTTATAGTGGAAAAACATATATTTAGAATTAGCCAGCTGGACTCAGTTCAGATGATCCCAATTTTGTTGGCAACATACAGAGCATCATAGTCAGGAGCCAGCCGCACATAGGCCTTCTTCTCTCCGTCAGGTCTGATCAGGGTGTTGGCTTTGGCCACATTAATGTCATAGAGTTTCTTCACAGCATGTTTGATCTGGTGCTTGTTGGCCTTGACATCCACAATGAACACCAGGGTGTTGTTGTCTTCTATCTTCTTCATGGCAGACTCCGTGGTCAGGGGGAACTTGATGATGGCATAGTGGTCAAGCTTGTTTCTCCTGGGGGCAATCTTCCGAGGGTATTTGGGCTGCCGTCAGAGGCGTAGTGTCTTGGGCCGCCGGAAGGTGGGGGATGTGCGAATCTTCTTGTGGCTGTGGACGCCTTTCAGCACTGCCTCTTGGCCTTTAAGGCTTTTGCTTTGGCTTCGACTTTAGGAGGCGCAGGAGCTTCCTTCTTCGCCTTCGGCGCCATCTTGGTGAAAAGCTAACACCTCATCTTTAATACAGATTGGACTGATTTTAGGAAGGGGCTTCCTCTCGGAGCCTGGCTGGTTCACTCCGCGGTGTTTGCTGGTGAGTGACAGGGCAGAAGCGGACTGGGCCTGGTAGCCAGAAAGGGTGGTGGGAGTCTCAGGCCGTTCTGATGCAGAGCACAGAGAATGCAGGGCGGCCATGGGAGGGGCAGACACGGCCATGGGAGGGCCAGACTGCGTTTTCTCCAAGAAGACTGCTCTTCACCAATCTTGTCCTGGCTGATGTTTTTAAAGCTGTGGCCTCCTAGCAGGTGCGGTTTCTGGGCTCCCCTGCGGAGTGAGTGCCACGCAGTTTGGAGCAGCAGGGCCAACGGCACACCAAAGGAAGACAGAGCACAGCGTGGTTCTGCAGGGGCCTGCAGTCCACTGTGGGGACGGCCGGGGAGGGCAGAGCCAGGGACACTGGTCGCGACAGGAAGCGACTCACGCTGTGTGCATGTGAAAACAGGGTCTGTGAGTCCTGGCGAGAGGTGGGAGATAAACAGGCTCCACCTGGCCAGTCAGGGGAGGATTCTCAGGTGAACTGTGCGAGCTGAGAATCTCCAAGTCCTTAGTTAATGTTCACTGAATGAGCTAATGGAGGCAGAGTCTTGGTTTGCTGCTCTCTGCGCACGAGCGTGGAGAGCTGGGCAGGCAGCAGGCGTAGGAGGGGCCGTGCAGCTGACGGTCAGTATTGGTCAGGAACTCGGGAATTCTAACAAGGGCATTGGAAACGGATGGTGCCCGAAGGGACAGCATTCCTAACTGCAATGGGACTTGTATGGACACACATGCACCACGCTTCCTACTCGAAAATTACACGCATCGTGAGTGCGAGGACGTATCTCTTTTATCATATTTTTCCACAACACCTAGGAAAAATAGGAATATAAAGTATTTGTGAGTAAATGGGAAAGTGGCTTTTTGTTAATAAAGCCATTAGGTGTTTTGAGATGCATCAGCAATGCTCACATACAGAGAACATACATGCTCACGTAAAAGAACATACATTCTCACACCTCGAGAATATACATGCTCACATATAAAGAACATACGTGTTCACTGGGAGCATTTGTGCTCAGGCATGTAGAAAACACATGCTAGATATAGAGAATATGTGTTCACAGAGCACGTCCATGCTCACACACATAATACACACATGCTCACATACAAAGGACATACATACAGAGACCATGTGTTCACTTAGAACATATTACACACAGAGAGCACACATGCTCACACATGGGCACATGGGCACACAGGTACAGAATATGCGTATTCACACAGAGAACATACATGCTTGCATACAGAGGATACATCTTAAAGTACATGTAGAGGCCTAAGCCATATTTTCAAAAACCTCAGAAGTGGGTTGTTTCTCCGCTGACCCATGGCGACACCCCCTCCCAGCACATGCGAAACAGGAGGAAAGCCAGGAGAGAAGGTGGGTCCTTCGCCCCAGCTCCGCCGCCAGCCACAGGCCACCGCGTGGCAGCCGTCGGTCGCTCTGCCCTTCCTTCTACCTATTGTATTAGCAGATGGTTCTAGGCTTACACTTGATAGAAAATTCTTTTCTCAACACCTCGTTTGCAGTCCCAGCCTCTAACAGAGCCCCTCAGAGCTGCGCTGGTTGACACCACGTGGACATCGGAGCGCCGCCCCCTTGCCCCTGTGGCCACACACTCGTCCCCGGGAGCCACCCGAGGCTTCTCCGAACAGCTGTCACTGGGCTGGGGTGATCAGCAGGTTCCCTCCTGGTCCAAAGTCCAGACCTTTAAGTAGTCTGCGTCAGGATTCTCTCTTCTCTGCTACGGGCCGGCCTTTCCCTCCCCGCGGAGTCCGAGATTAATCCCCTTCGTGCTGCAGCTGTCCTCCGCTGGTTGGGCTTGGATAAGGAAGATGGAGAAGTGGGTCTCGACCTGCCTGAGCCCGAGCCGCCTGGACAATTCATCCAAGCACAGATCCACCTATCCTCCTCCTCCTGGTCCCCAGTTGCATGGGGGGCGTCTCTCTGAGGGGCCCCGGGCTCCCACGTGGAGCCACCACCCTGAGGATCGCAACAGCTGGTGGCTTAGGGGCCACACCTGGAGGAAAAAAAAAAAAAACAGAAACATTAAAAAAAAAAAAAAAAACCTTGAAATCGCAAATATAGCAAGTGCACGTACCGCAAAACAGATGTCAATTTCAAGCTGAAGAATTGTTCTCTTTCAAGTTCGGGCCAAGTTCCACTGAGCACCAAGATGAAGCAATCAGAATCGTTTTGGACAGATGAAGTATTCCCCTGGGAATGACATCAAGCTTAAACATGGCATGGTTTGGGGTTCTTGTAAGAAGATCAGGGGAAGTAGTGTGTTTTGAGTATAGCCCAGAGCCCAGGTTTCTAGAGGGGCTGGGCCATCCTGCTAGGGGGAGGTGCCCCATTGCACAGCCATTTCTTGTATAAGGACCCTACCTTCCTTCTCAACTGTAAGGAGGGGGCGTGGAGACCCTGGGCGGAAGGGCTCTCGGGTGGGTGGCCGAGGCAGAGAGACCGCCTTGCACCTGCCGGCTCCATCCCTCACCCTACACCTTGGCCACCCCCCTGCCACTCAGCACGCACTGAGCACTCTCTCTGGGAAACAGAGCGGAACGCCACCCCGGCCCCTCCTCGAGGTCCTCGTGAGATGTCACAAGGGAAGGGAGAGTTTTCGTTTTCCTGGGGTTTTGCCCAGGTTTGTGAGGATGGGGCAGTCGCGGTCTGGGATGGAAGTCGGTCCCTCATCTCATTTTCTTAACACATATTGTCTGTCTGCGTCATGGGGTTCAGAGGGGATGTTGCAAGAGACCTTCAGAGCTCTGGCCGGTAGAAAGGCAAGTTATGAACCACTGCTTGTTCAGTGTTCACTGCTGAGTCCTACAGGTGTCACTGGGGGCGTGGGGACATCCTCATGGGAAGCAGCAATTAGCCCCCCATCACAACTGGGGACTGGTGAGGCAGCCTGCACAGATGAGCAGGACGGCCAGGGGCTGGTTGTGGGTGTGACGTTATTGTATCCCTGCCGGAAGTGAAGAGATCAAACCCTTGCTCTGAATGAGGGGAAGACCTGGTGGTCGCTCTAGGTTTGCAAACCCCACTGCTACTTTTTTTTTTTTTTTTTTGGAAAACCTCTGAGTATTAGCTGGCTCAGCACAGCCTCTGGCATGGCCCTATCTCTTCCTTAAAGCAAAATTGGCTTCTGGGTTTATCAAAGCCCGTTCAATAGCATGCGAGTTACTCCTCCACACGCGCCTTTACAGAGGCATCTTAACCTTCCCATGGTTTGACTTTTTAAGAACCTCCTCCTCGAGGAAACAGCAAGTAGTGGAAGAAATGTACTGAATGTATTAGCATCAGTCCAGACGACTCATCAGCCTGTTTGAATATTTCCCAAAGCCAGATGGAATCAATCACACTCCACTTTCTTATTCCCCTTCCTTTGTGAATTTCTCTGCTTGTGCCTCAGCCAGGGTGACCTTTGGGAAGCCTGAGAGAGCTGAACGGGAAGGCCCTGTCTCTCCCACTCCTGGGGCCTAGGATCCGTTGGAATTCCAGGTCCTCCGTGCAGTGCTCGCGAACCGAAAACAAGACTTGCAAATTCAACTCTCCCAGAGACCCTTGGAGTTAAGGGGCTCTTGTTCAAGACACCATAAGTGTAGGGTCTCTTGCCGAGGGCCTGGGGTTTAGGACTCGAGGATGTGAGTTTGGGCAGTGGGAGCAGAGGCACAATTCCACCCCATCAGCATCCCAGGTGGCTCCCCGGGGAATCTGAGTCTGCTTTCCCTTGGCAGCTCGTGCTTATGTCCACGGCTGTCCGTCACCTGGCTGGCCACAGGCGAGCCGCTTCCAGCAGCCAAGAGGGGTGGGCGCCCGTTGCTTGGAGCCGGCACGACAGGCGGCTCTCTACCTTGCAGCCCCCTGCCCAGGACCTGGGGGTGAGGGCCCTGGAGGTGGCTTTGAGCACCAATGACAGCAGCCTCTGGCCTGCAGACACTTCTCGCAGGTCACTGGGATCCTTGCATGGACAAGTTTTGCTGTAAATGTTTTGGGGTCTGCTCGGTTCACCTGCTGGGAAGTCTTCCTTGACCAACTCAGGCCCAGAAGAGCCCTGCTACAGGCTCCTCCGGCAGCAGGTCCACCTCCCTCCAGGGTCACACCCACCCACCCATGGGGCGTCACGTCCAAAAGAACCTTGAAATGCACCCGGAAAACTGAATTAAAAAGATAAGTTTACTTTGGTGCAAAAAAAAAATTGAAATGATATCTATGAGACAACTCCAAGAGGCCCATTGAAATTGGGTATTATGAAAATACTATCACCTATAGATTTCAAAAAATTTTACACCAAAATAAACTCTTGGTTTTTTAAAAGATTTATTTATTTATTTGAAAGGCAGAGTTACAGAGAGGCAGAGGCATGGGGGGGTGGTCTTCATCCACTGGTTCACTGCCTAGAAGGCTGCAATGGCTGGAGCTATGCCGATCCAAAGCCAGGAGTTTCTTCTGAGTCTCCCACATGGGTGCAGGGGCTTAAGGACTTGGGCCATCCTCCACTGCTTTCCCAGGCCATAGCAGAGAGCTGGATCAGAAATGGAGCAGCCAGGACTCGAACCAGCACCCACATGGGATGCCGGCACGGCAAGCAGTGGCTTCACCTGCTACACTACAGCGCCGTCCCCAATCCCAAATGCTTTCAACAGCCAGGGATGCACAGGCCAAAGCGTGGAGTCCAGAGCTCAGTCCAGGTCCCCACTCGGGTGGCAGGGACCTACATCCTCATGCTGTAACCTGCTGCCTCCCAGAATCCACACCATCAGAAAGCTGGAATAGGGAGCAGAGAACGGACTCAGATCCAGAGACTGCGGTGTGGGATGTGCTGTCACAGCAACAATGCAGGCCACCCAAGGGGCATCTTAACCAAGAGGCCGAACAGCTCACCCTGATCTCATCTTTTTTTTTTGACAGGCAGAGTTAGACAGTGAGAGAGAGAGAGAGAGACAGAGAGAAAGGTCTTCCTTTTTCTGTTGGTTCACCCTCCAATGGCCACCATGGCCGGCGTGCTGCATGGATCCAAAGCCAGGAGCCAGGTGCTTCCTCCTGGTCTCTCATACAGGTGCAGGGGCCCAAGCACTTGGGCCATCCTCCACTGCCTTCCCAGGCCACAGCAGAGCACTGGACTGGAAGAGGAGCAACCGGGACAGAACTGGCTCCCCAACCGGGACTAGAACCAGGGGTGCCAGCGCCACAGAGGATTAGCCAAGTGAGCCATGGTGCTGGCCACCTAATCTCATCTTTTAATTCTGTTTTTCCATGACCACTTAGAAGTCCTCTTTTGTATTTATTTCCTCCTAGGCTTCTCAAGTGCAAGGGCTGACTCCCATCCCTCCCTGTATCCTCTGCCCCTGGCAGAGCTCTTGGTACCCAGGAGATGCTCGGCTAATGGTGCTGAGACACGAGTGTGGCTGGCGCTGTGGCGTAGCAGGTAAAGCTGCTGCCTGTGACGCCAGCATCCCGTGTGGGCACTGGTTCGAGTCCTGGCTGCTCCACTTCCGATCCAGCTCTCTGGTAATTGCCTGGGGAAAGAGTGGGAGATTACTCAAGTGCTTGGGTCCCTGACACCCACGAGGGAGACTCAAAAGAATCTCATGGCTTAGCCCTGTCTGTTGTGGCCATCTGGGGAGTGAAAGAGTAAATAGAAAATCTCTCTCTCTCTCTCTCTCTCTTCCTCCCTCTTTCTCTGTCTCCCTCCCTCTCTCTCTGTAACTCTAACTTTCAAGTCAATAAATGAATATTTTAAGAGATATGAGATGAGTATCATTTTAAAAACACATTCTCATTTCTGAAGTTGTGTTTGCACAGCGTGACTGATACTAATGGCTTGGTTTTTTGACCTCACCAAACATCATAAATCTCACGTCATGATTAGAAAACACAGAATGAAGCTCAGAGGCAACGAGCGCGCCATGAGATACCACAGGGCAGCACTTGGCAGAGTCTCGGCAGAGATTGTCACACAGGGTCCCCACCCGCTTTGTCCGTCCTCCTGCTCGGCTTCCAGAGTCTGATAGAGCTGTGTCCCCCGTTCCGGCAGACTACGGTAAGGACGATGTGGGCATTTGTGACCAGGGCCTGCTCTACATAAAGGACTCAGTCTCCAGCCATGTGTCAGCTCACTCTGTTCTCCCAAAACCCTAGCAAGAGGAAGTGTCACTGCCCTCAGTGTGCCTGAGTTTTCGGAGTGAGCAGCCCGGCAGGTGAGGTGGATGTGGCAGGGAGACCCCACGTGAGGCCCATTGACTTGGTCTTGGGTCACCCTGCTAGCCGTGACCACCTCCTGCAGAACTGAGTGGAGCCCAGGTGTGTCCATCCTCTCCCCCGGCACTGAGATGTTCCGGTTTTCGTACCCTGTGTAGAGCTCTCCTTGTGAGACCTGAGACCCGGCTATACCACGGTGATGACCCCAGGAGGAGGGGATGCTCAGAGACATGGCAGTAGTCACCTTGGATTTGATGCTATTCTCTCTTAAACAGAGGGTAATAAATAATAGTTAAAATAAGTCACATAAAGTGACTCGGGCTTAATTGTATTTTGCAAAGTATTGAGTACCATTGCACTTTTATCATTGTCCTGAAGAGCAAGCGAGACAAACGCTCCTTGAGAAGAATGTTGTTCGAGGCAGCAGTTGGTGAGATGTGTTCATCCAAGTGCCACCACCCAGCAGGTGACACGAGGGTGCCGGGCAGCACTTGCGGTGGCTGCAGGCTCCCAGGCTCCCATGGCTGTGTTGGTCACCACAGTGTGCTCCCAGGCGAGGCCATGGCTGTGTTGGTCACCACAGTGTGCTCCCAGGTGAGGCCATGGCTGTGTTGGTCACCACAGTGTGCTCCCAGGCGAGGCCACGGCTGTGTTGGTCACCACAGTGTGCTCCCAGGCGAGGCCATGGCTGTGTTGGTCGCCACAGTGTGCTCGCGCTGTGATGGGGCCCCTCCAGCTACGCAGGAGACCCGTGTGTTTCTGGTTTCCCCTTTTCTCACATACAGGAAAGGGAGCCCGCGCCTTGCTTCTGAACTGTCACCAATGACATTTACTTTCTTTTCCCGGTGGAAACTATGCACAATAATTAATATCTGAGAATCTCATCTTTATCCCACTGCCTTGCTCCTGGAGAAAATTCCAAGGTTAGAAAATGTCAAAAGGAATCGGAATTAATGTTGCCACCTGGGGTCACGTTTTTCTATTCTGGTTATAAAAGTCAATTTTCATCAAAAAAAAAAAAAAAAGCTCCCATACTATAACTTGGAATATTCCAGTTTCCACTGGTGAAAAGCATGTGGTTGCCTGTTTACACGCTGGTTTTTAACACAGAATGGGTTGTTTGTGTCATAAACCACTGGTCGTCTATAGGAATGAAACTCAAGCTCACTCACTCCAGCAAATTTAAAAGTATCATTCTAGGCCGGCGCCGTGGCTCTCTAGGCTAATCCTCCGCCTTGCGGCGCTGGCACACCGGGTTCTAGTCCCGGTTGGGGCGCCGGATTCTGTCCCGGTTGCCCCTCTTCCAGGCCAGCTCTCTGCTATGGCCTGGGAGTGCAGTGGAGGATGGCCCAAGTGCTTGGGCTCTGCACCCCATGGGAGACCAGGAGAAGCACCTGGCTCCTGACTTCGGATCAGCACGATGAGCCGGCTGCAGTAGCCATTGGAGGGTGAACCAACGGAAAAGGAAGACCTTTCTCTCTGTCTCTCTCTCTCACTGTCCACTCTGCCTGTCAAAAAAAAAAAAGTGCCATTCTAGTCTGCTCCACGGTCAGCTACATCAGGCCGCAGGAGCAGATTTATTAGATAGAAAACAAAAACTAGACAACAGGGAAGACCGCTTACGAGAAGTCAGCTTCTGAGCAGCTGGAGTCCGGGAGCGCTCATGTGCTAGCATCACGGAGACAGCTCACAAGACTTCGTTTTCAAACCTGAGTGGAGGAGAGGAGAAAAGGACAGCCAGGTGGGTGGGTGGTGGGCTTGATGCCGGGGAAGCAGAGAGACAGGTGATCTCGTCTCCTTGAACCACGCCGGATCGCCTGGCAGGCAGGAGCCACGGGCAGTCCTGCCCCTTGAGCAGCCAGATGGTGCGCTGCCGTCCCTTGTTCTACCGTGTCCTGACCCAGTCTTCGGATCCTCCGAACTCTCACTCAGTTTCCCTGCTCTGGCTGGCCAGCTCCACCTGAGAGAGATTTGTCCATTGAACGTGTCAAGTACGTCAGAGCCGTGATGTTGTTTCTTTCAACGCGCACACATAAGCCTGGGCCTCGGTCCGAGTCAGCAGCAGCGGCCGAGATGCTCACAGGGTCCCTGGGGTTCTGCCACGATGGCCCCTCCACTCACCCAGAGCCTCCTGGAAGTGTGCACACACCCACATCATGCACACGCTCCCCCTGGGCCCCCAGAGCAGGCATCTGCTCTTCCCCAGGTCATCGCAGGCTCTGCCCCCTCCTTGGGGTCTCTGCTCCGTGTCACCCTCTCAATGTGGCTGCGGTCGCTGGACATGACCAGTGAACCCCAGCACCTGTGCCCTTCTCACCTGACATTCCAGACCCAGGGCCCTGAGCTGCCCGCCTCCCTCTCTGGCTCTTCTGGTCACTGTCCCTGTCCTTCCAAGTGGTACCCATGCTCCATGGCCATGTGCGACATCAAGTGGGTGCCCTGCGCAGGACCTGGACAGGAATGCTGGCTGTTGATGTTGAGTTCAGTTGGGTTTCTGCCTGCAAGGAAGGAGGGCAATAGGGGAGGCCTGGGCTTCCCACAGTGGTGTGTGCTGGTGGCAGGCAGTTGCAGGCCACTGGCTAACTAAGGGATGCAACTTCTTTTAAAAGCACTTTAAATTAATTAATGAATGGGGGACAGTGCTGTGACGCAGCAGGATAAAGCCCTGGCCTGGGACACCAGCATCCCATATGGGAAACAGTTCTAGTCTTGGCTGCTTCTCTTCAGATCCAGCTCTCTGCTATGGCCTGGGAAAGCAGTAGAGGACGGTCCAGGTCCTTGGGCCCCTGCACCCAAGTGGGAGATCCGGAGGAGGCTCCCGGCTCCTGGCTTCAGATCAGCACAGCTCTGGCCATTGCAGCCATCTGGGGAGTGAACCAGTGGATGGAAGATATCTCTCTCTCTGTCTCTACCTCTCTCTGTAACTCTGTCTTTCAAATAAATAAAATAAATCTTTTAAAAAAGAACGAATGAATGAATTACTTTATTTATGAATGAATGAATGAGACATCTCTCATTCGCTAGTTCCCTCCCCAGCTGCCTGTAACAGCCAGGGCTGAAGCTGGGAGCTGGAACTCCGTGTGAGTCTCCCACGTGGGTGGCAGGGACCCAACTTGTTTCCCAGCGCTGCTGCCTCGCAAGGTGCGCATCTTCAGGATGATGGAGTCAGGGCCTGCCTCGGGTATCGAACCCGCGCCGTCTGGGTGGGACACAGGCATCCTGACTTCTAGGAAGAATGTCCACGCCCCTGAAAGCAGTTCTAAACACATACCTTTGTTTACCAACTCAAGTCAGATGGAGAAGAGTGAGTTTGCCAAGCTCATGCATGACTTTGCAGAGAGGGAGTTTCTGTAAAATTGTTACAGAAAAAAAAAGAAAGATGAACACATCAGAAGGAATCCTGGTGCTTTCTCTGTGTGGTTTCTCACTCCCTTGGTCAGCCACTTGGGGCAGTGTGGAGCTGAACCAGAGGACAACGGAGAAGTGGCCATGGACTGTGAAAGGTACTTAGTTCTAATTCTAGCCCTCAAGGAAGGCATCTCATGGCTGAGTTGAAACAGAAATTCTTTCTTCTGGCATAAAAAAAATTTGCCCAGACTGCCCAGAGACTTCCTTGTCTCCTGTAGCTGGAATCTCTATGTGAATGAAGGTTCTTGGTTTGGTTTCTCCAGCAAAGAGGGAGGAGAGGAAGTATCCGACTGACAGCCAGCCAAGAGTTACCCCAATTTTTGGTATTTTATAATGAGAGAATGAGTTTGTGCCGGAGGAAGGGGAAGTTTGAAGGTGCTTTGGACACGTAGGGTCTACAAGAAGTTTGTGGAAAACGCGTATCATGAACAAAGCATGTATGGATTTCGAAATTCCTCTCTCCAGAATTAACTTATCTTTTCATCCCATTTCCCATGAATCTTTTTGAGGCGCCCTCATATTCTTCCAGTCTCAAGGATGTGTCTGTGACACACTCATGGCTCTTTTGTGTGGTGAAGCCCAGAGGATTTTACCTCCGGGGCTTGCCTTCATCTGATGTGGGTGCAGGTGGGAGCTGCCCTGAGGAGGCCTTGACTGGGCAACATCTGTTGATGGAGGGAAGGGACCCCCAGTCTTGGATCGGGGTGCAGATCTGGGGCGTGCTCAGGATGAGTACTGAAGAGGTCTTTGTTGCCCTGAGGGGCATCGTAAGGACCAGGATTTGCAGTCAGGGTACATGGCCGATGGTAGAGCGAACGAGCTCCTACCTAAAGGGAAAACTGTGTCACCACCACCAGATGCCCCCACCGTGTTCTGTGATAGGAACTCACAGAGCTGGTGAGGACGGGCCGAGCCCCCTGCCCTGGAGGGTGTGGTCAGAGCTCTCCTACGCCAGACCCTTCTCCAGGGAGCGTCCTGGATGCTCCGAGAAAGTGGAGGTGCTGAGAATGGGAAACTGGACATTGCCCAGGACAAAATGCATCCTGACGCCTGCTTAGGAGGATTCTCCTGCTGCTACTTACACAGGCAGGGTGGGGCTCCCCATCCCCCTCTATCTCTCCCTCCTCTGATTCTCAGACCAGGGACCCTGACTTAGCAGGTCATTCTCTGAGGCCGACAGAGCAAGAGTCAAGGGCATCCTCAGGAGGAGAGGTGAGTGAGGGCATCCTTCCGTCTGGGATCTTGCAAACCCGACTGTTCCAGGAGAAAGATGAGGCCTGAGCTTGCAAAATTCACCAGCAGCATGAGGTGATGGTGCCCGTGCTGTCACACACGGGGAGATTCCGGTGGAAGCAGTTCTTTGTCTTTCAGGCAGTGCACCATCCACATGGATGGGGTGTGGGTATGGATACTTTAAATCAGAACTGGCCCAGAAAATCCAGGACAATGGCTCTGGCTGTTCTGTCTGTAGCACCATCTGTTTGCATCCTCAATATGTATAATACAGTAACACAGGGTGCGCATGAACACCACATATTGTTGCCATCCCTGAGGCCACATTCTGCTTTGCTCCTCAGATGAGTGCATGAGCCTTGCTTTGCATCTCTCCTGCCTTATTTGAGGCAACCAAATAAAAGAGGCGAATCCTAACACGTAAGGGATTTCACCTGAAGTGTGGCTCAGGACTCGGCCGTGCCGTGTCTACACAGCATGATCATTTATAAAATCATTAGCAAGAATTTGCAGAAATATCATGTTCTTAAGCATGGAAGCACCCCAACGCTGAAAGAATGTTTTAAAATATTTATTTAAAGAGTGACAGAGAAAGGAGAGACAGAAAGAGATCTTTCATACACTGGTCCAGTTCCCAAATAGCTGTGATGGTTGAAGCTGGCCAGGCCAAAGCCATGAGCCAGCAGCTCCGTCCAGGTCTCCCACGTGGGTGACAGGGTTCTAAGTGCTTGGGTCATCTCCTGCTGCCTTCCCAGGGGCATTAACAGGGAGCTGGCAGAGCAGCCAGGACTTGATGGCCGGATCAATGACTCCGAAATGCAGTGGCTTAGATCTGACCCCCAGTGTACTGGTCACCATCACTGGGTCCCAGAACTGAGTAATGTGGAGCCAGAGCTGGCTGTTCAGCCCCTTCCTGTGAGTTGGTCGTTCAGCCTGGGCTCAGCGGGGCGGTTCTTCTGGCTCAGCCGGGCTCAGTTGGTTGTTCATAACTGGCTGCCCATCACCAGTGTGGCTTTCCCTGGAGTAGGTCCCCTGTGGGTTAGAGAGAGGCCCACCCCTCTGTTATTTCTGGCCTAGAGCAGGCTCTCAGATCGGGGAGTGGGACGCACAGGTGTTTACGGTAGGACCCTCTTGGCTGCAGCTGGACTGTGGGCGCCTCGGAGCATTGCGTGGAATTCTAGAGGCCTGGGAGCCAGGAGCTGAGCCTGTCTGCTGTTGAAGTGCTTGTTCTGCAGAAGCAAGAGAGAAGAGGCCTGGCGCTCGGATCTGGGATGCTGAGGGTGGCTGGCTGGCTATCGCCTTGGTGCACAGAAAGCTTTGTGATGGGAGCCAGACTCCCCCTGAGAAGTCACTGGCTTGACGACTTAGAAAGCCGCCTTGGATGTTCAGGAAGGTGTTTAATCATTGTTCCTCCTGGACTGATGTGTGTTTCTTGTCCGTCTGGGACCTGTAACTGAGACCCACGTCGCGTGATAAACGGTGGCATTACTGTGTATTTGCCCTCATGCAGACTCTGCCGGTCCGGGTGCATCTATTTGATCTGTTTCTCATCAAAGCCCTGCTCACCGCTGCACAGCACGCTCTGTCCTCCAAACGCCAGCGAGGTGGCGTCACCGTTGCCTTTTGGTTTTTTGGTTCCCGACTATATTTATGCAATCCTGTGTTCGAGTCATGTGTATATGTAAAATAGATCATAAACAAACTCCACTTGGGGAACACACCAATTTTAAAGCACACGCAGTGTGAAATGTTTCCTTCTAAAGCTAGGATGAGTGGTGATGTCAGTGTGTGTCATGGTGACGGCAGCGCCGAGGCCAGCTCACGTTGTAAAGGAAAGGGGTGAATTGAGGCCCAGTGTTCTGAGCAGCCTCCTTTGCATGGCCTTCCTGAGGGTCAGGGCCACACGGCCAGGGACAGGGAGCACAGGGACTGCCTCTGTCCGTCTCCCTCTCTCCCCAGGCCACTGAGGCTCTGTTGAGAGCCCCTCCTCCAAGGGGCATCCCTGGAGCAGGTCTCATGCTCTCGGCACCATTAACCTACAGCTTTGGAGACTGAACTCCTGCATGTGTTTGGAGGCCAGATCGTGTTCAAACATGGGCAGGGAGCCGCTCTGAGATCTGTCCAGCACGACTGGTCTCAGTGCCTTGTGAAGTTAAAACACTGCACTGGAACTTCGCGGGGGTCTGTGAAGTGTTCACAAATACGTTTAAGGAGACAAGTTGCCTTTCCCTCGTTCTTATGAAAGTTTCCCTGAGCCAAGAAGTCAGCCTTAGCCAGACACCAGAAGCGAGGCGTGAATGAGTGAGTTTCACCAGTGCGGATCCTGGCTTCAGCTGGCACACTGCACGGGTTCCTAGTGTGCAATAGCAGAGAAAATGCTGAAACCCTGTAGCTCATGTTAGCACCTGAAAACAAGCACAGACTATGATAAGTAGTGACAGCTTTTCTCTTACTGAAAATTTGCAAAGAAATCCAATGCTCTAAATCCCTTTATCAAGCCAAGACGGAAGGGAGCCTCCATCACTCTGTGTTTGCCTTTGTCTACCTGTAGCTACATTGCTGGAAAAGCTTTAAAATGAGAACCCAGAGGGGCCGGTGCTGTGGTGCAGTGGGTTAAAGCCCCAGCCTACAGTGCCGGCATCCCACATGGGCGCCAGTTTGAGTCCCGGCTGTTCCTCTTCCAGTCCAGCTCTCTGCTATGGCCTGGGAAAGCAGAAGATTGCCCAAGTCCTTGGGCCCCTGCACCCACATGGGAGACCTGGAGGAGGCTCATGGCTCTTGGCTTTGGATCAGCTCAGCTCTGGCCATTGTGGTCATTTGGGGACTGAACCAGCAGAATGGAGGACCTCTTTCTCTCTCTCTCTCTCTCTCTCTCTCTCTCTCTCTCTCTCTGGCTCTACCTTTCTCTGTGACTCTGTCTTTCAAATAAATAAAATAATTCTAAAAAAATGAGAACCCAGAGAAAGAAAGGAGGAAAGCATCATTTATTTGGTATTCTCCTAGAAACCAAGAATTAAAATGTTGGACTATCACTTGGTTGATTTGTCAATGTTTAAAAATATATGTGCAATTATATTGGCAAATTATACATTAAAAGTAAAAATTAACTTTGACAAGATTTTCCATGAGAATTCTAACTTTAACTTGTTTCTAAGCTACATTTTCTCTGGGTACCACAATGTCACAAATTCGTGTGTGTGTGTATGTGTGTGTGTGTTTTCTTTTTTAAGACTTATTTATTTAAGAGGCAGAGTTAGAAAGAGAGAGAGAGAGAGAGAGAGAGAGAGAGAGAGAGAGGTCTTCCATCCACTGATTTACTCCCCAAATGGCTGCAACAGCCAGACCTGGGCAAATCCAAAGCCAGGATCCAGAAGCCCCATCCAGGTCTCCCACCTGGGTGCAGGGGCCCAAGCACGTGGACCATCTTCTGCTATTTTCCCAGGCCACCTGCAGGAAGCTGGATCAGAAGTGGAGCAGCCAGGACTCAAACTGGTGCCCATATGGGATGCTGGCATCGCAGGCAGCAGCTTGACCCACTACGCCACAGTGCCGGCCCCAAACTTGTACCCTACTGTTCCCTTTCCAAGGGAAAGCATCTGTTGTGCACCAGCAAGAATCCACAAAGTCTAGTTTGAAAATGACTCCCAAGAAGAATTCACTTTGAAGTCTAAGGAACTTAAGCCCCAAGAGACAACATGCCTTAGATTTAGTCATCAATATTTGTTATTTTCAAAGGAGGAAAAATCTAATTAATGAAAGTATTTAAGAGTACATGGCATTCTTATTAAATACATTTTGTAGGATTTGGGCTTGATGATCATGAACATCAAATCTTCCTTCCCTGTTGAACAAAATGAGCTATAATCAAGTGGAACAAATTGCATTGCGATTCCCCCATCGTGTCATCTTGAGTCATCACGGGCTCACCGAGCTGAAATGGGCTGGGAGGCTCTCTCCTCTCCTAAGACAACAGCATGCATCTCATTCCCGGGGTTTGCCTCCTTCTGCTGTCCGTATACCAGCAGCCTGGGGTTTCCCTTGTTGGGGCATGGCACAGGGAAGGGGCTCTCTGTGCCTCTTGAGTGCTGAGCTGCACCCTGGCCCCGTCCAGGAGGTGTCCTATCCTCTCCCATGCCCCCTCCCCACCATGGTAGTGAGAGTGTCTCCATTATTGCCAGGTGTCCTGTGTGTGGTAGTAGTGCCCCTGGATGTGAATCCCTGCTCTATGTACAGAATGGATGGCAGGGTGATTGTGAAACGAGAGATAGAGATAGAGATAGAGATAGAGATAGAGATAGAACTTGTAAGTCACTCGAAATCGTAAATTTACATAGTCTCTTAAATCCATGAGATGTGACACAATGGCCATTTGTCTTTTTAAGATTTATTTATTTATCTGAAAGAGTTAAAGAGAGAGGGAGAAAGTAGGGGAGGAGGGAGGGATGGAGAGAGAGGGAGAAAGAGAGAGAGAGAGAGAGAGAATAAGAATCTCTCTCTCTTCTATCCCCTGTTTTACTCCTCAACAACAGCTGTGGCTGGGCCAGGCCAAAGCCAGGAGCCCAGAACTCTATCCAGGTCTCCTAAGTGGGCTGCAGAGGCCCAAGTACTTGGACCATCTTCCACTGCCTTCCCAGTTGCCTCGGCGGGGCGCTGGATTGGATGTGGCACCGCTGGGTCTTGAATCTGCACCCCTATGGGATGCCCGCATTGCAGGTGGCCTAGACGGCTGTCCCACAACGCCAACATCTCACGTTGGCCACTTAAGCTCGCCTCTCATGAGCTGATTCAAGCACAAGGCTTTGCTTTAAACCAGGGACTTTCAAAACATTCATGAAAAATGTGTATGATTAAAACCATGAGTAGGGGCATGCATTTCAAAATTTTTGCACCAAAGCACTTATCTTTCCATTTTCCATCAACACACGTCCCCTTGTGTATCCACTATATACTTTTTTATGCATTTTCACTTTTGTGTTGGGGCTTTTCTTTCTCCGTCATGAAAAACTTATCAAAATGTCAAGTCTTAAAAAGGTTTTATGTATTTAAGGTGTTGGCAGCAATCTCTGATATTAAGATGCTTTCGTGGTGGGGGGTGCCCACTTGGGATGCCCAAAAAACTTTCTCAAGTCACTTTGCATATGTATCTGATCTCTCCCTCTGTGTCTGTATATGTGCATGTGTGTTTACAAACACACACACACACACACAGAATGGGGGCGGGGTTGGAGAGGCAGGTGCCGCTTCTAGGGAACCAGCTCACAGGGTGGTGGGGAGGGGGCTGCTCTAACGTCTGCGGTCCCCGGCCGAGAGCTGCAGTGCAGCTGGGAGTTCAGCTGGGACTTTCTCCTGCTCTTGGTCTGTCTGGGACAGGCAGTCACAAGCAAGCAGGTGTACCCTCTCACAGGGCTGGAGGCCAGGGAACCCAAGGTCAAGGCAGGAGCAGATCTGCAGTGGTGAGGCCTCCCTCTGATTCACAGACGGCGCCTCCTTCCTGTGTCCTCACACATCGGCAGGGGCCGGGGGACTCTGTGTCACTGGGTAGGGCCTCAATGCCCCCTCTTGAGGGCTCTGTCCCCATGACCTCCTCACCCCCAGAGCCCCCCAGCTCCTAGTGCCATTGCCTCTGGGTGAGGATTTGGACAGGGACTTTGGGCAGATGTAAAATTCAGACCGTGGAACTCCAGTTTTAAGGTGTTCAGGTGACGGATGCACCAACCCGTGTTGTCCAGGCGACCCTGACACTGAGCTTTCAGGTTGCACAGGGCAGCAGCCACGTCACAGCAAGGCCCCAGCTGGGGGTTTATTAAATAACCGGGTGCATAGCTCATGACCATCTCTCTCTCTCTCACACACACACACACACACGCACACGCACACACAGGAAGAGTAAACCAAAGGGCTGCCTGATGTCTCCTTGGATTCCAGATTCCCAAGTATCAGAATGCCATTCAGTTTTCTTCTCGAAGCTCAGTGAAGTAAAACTTCCCAGGCGTTCTAGGCAGTGGGTGTTACACATAGCAGCAAAGCCTCGTTAAACGTGAGCAAGACAGTTTTGAGGCATCCAGACCCGAGCCAGGGCACATCCGTCTCAGGCCTTCGGAGTTTCTTGCAAACAGAGGACGGGGACGATGTCCTTTCGTGCCATGGGTCCCTGAGAAGGAGGGCACAGGTAGGTTCCTGCTGAGTGGAGACATTGGTTGTGCACACCATGTCCAATGACATCCATTTCCAAAGTCTCGCTGGCTCCCAGCACCCTGAGCCCTAGATATATCCTCCCTCGGCACTGGGTACCAATCTCTCTGTGAACCAAGAATCTGCAGAAGTCAGTAGAGCCTGGGGCTGCAAGCTAAAGCCTACTCTCAAAGCCACACACAAGGGCCTTTCAGGGGGATTAACATGGAGGCCACTGGGCCATAGCCAGGCCCAGTCCAGGAGCAGGCAGCAGCAGCAGGTTTGCAGTGGCGAGGGGAAGGCAGCCATGCCCTGAGTGCCAGGGCCAGCACGCCCGAGCGTCTGTCCCCGCTGTCTTGGGCCAGCTGTCAGGCTCGGGGCGCACAGAGCTCCCAGAGCCGCCGTAAGTCGCTTTCTTCCCTCTGCTGGCCCCTGTGTGTTTGCTCTTCTCACCTGCACATCCCTGTGTTGACATTTTTGTCCAAGGTCCTTGTGCAATGGGCTAAGTCACAAGCAGACTGGGAGCAGAAAGGTAGATGGCATCACGGGACTCGGAGAACGGGGAGCCGGGTGATCCTCTGGGTCTGCCCAGCGTGACACCCAGGAAGTGAGACCATGGCACTGCTCCATGGTGGTCCTGCGAGGGCCTGGTTCTGGATCCCAGAAGGGGAAGACACAGACACATCCCTGGATTTGCTGCTGCCTAACGCGCTGAACACTGTGTGTGCATCTCTGTGGGAGCAGCCATCCCAACCTCTCCCGCACTGCAGAGTCCCTCCCCTCGAGCCTGTCTCCCAGGCACTGCAGGTTTTTTTTTTCTTCCTTTCTGACCCCTGCCTTGCTGCGGAGAGAGATGGATTTTGACAGAACCAGGAAGAGTTGCTCCGTTTCCATGGAGATGTCAATTCACATTCTGCAGGTACACCGGCTGCCATTTAGGCCACTGACTACACGCGGGCTCCGGGAGGCTCCATGTGCCACAGCGCCCGGCCAAAAATAACTTGGCATGCCACCGCTTCTCACAGCCCCATGGAGAGAGGCACTGAACCCTCTGGATGCCAACTGTCAACTCCATTCCATCCTCCTGCCAAAGCCCAGGAGAGCAGAGCTGTGAGGCTGCGGGGGCGGGGCCGCTGAATGGAACATGAAACACACTCAAAGTTGGTCACCCCAGGGGCACCAGATCATTTGTATTTCAGCACGAGCATTATAATTACATAGTTTAGAGTTGGAATTAATTAGCATTTTGGGAAGCAGTGATAGAATCAAGCAGTTATTAAAGAATTAATCTCAATGGAAGTCAGTTTGGAGAGACTTGGTTTTCTTTTGAATGATTTTTCTCTTCTCATTTATTTTCTTTTTTTCTTTGGCTGTGAAGGAACAAAAAGGATAGCATCATTAACAGTTCCCTTAATCAACCTGAAATATGAACTCCGTGTCCTCGTGTGGTTTTCTGGGTGCTGAAATCCCTCTGCAGTAGCACAAGTGCTGAGCATATTTCAAAATAAATCAAGAGTGAGGTTAATGTGTGAGGGTTATCTCTGCAAAGAGTGCAGTCCTTTAAAAACATCTCTCCTGTCCCCAGGTGCAGGAGGCAGCCCCTTACTGATACTAGACAGAGCTGAGAATCACATCATCAGTTAAACTAGACCCACAAAGCACTGCACACTTGGCAAATGTTGGTCGGGGAATATTTTTTTAATCTTGTCCACATGAGGGACCACCAGGGCAGCTGGGAGTGAAGAGGTCGAGGCTCGGCCCCTTCGTGCTTTTATCTTGTTCTGTTCCATGGAGCGAGGCGGCGTGAAAGGCTGCAGACAGAGAGCGAGAGGACGTTGCCTTCACCCGGATCCTCACAACACTACCACGTCAGGGTTCCTCAGATCCAAGACACTCACACTCACCGTTCTCAGTTTCTGACACTGGCCATCGTCCCGTGGTTATACAGCGCACTGCCGACGCTCATAGAAGGCTGGGTGGAACGGCTTAGGAGGGAAGAGGCATCATGGATGCAACCGCCCTCAGCCTGCTCAGCAGCTGCGGCCTTTGCTGTTGCTACTGGAGAAGGTGACAGAGAATTTGGGACACATTGTTACCAAGTAGAAACTAAAGAGAAGGAATGTTGCAGGTCGCTGCACTATCTCTGGAGCTGTGTTAGCCTGTGGGCTGTTTTCTTTTACGAAGACAAAAGCGTCAAACAGCATCCAGCTTGGATGAGATGAGGACTTTCTGTGCGTCCTTGCAGGAGGAGAGAGAATGACCCAACAGATGTGTGGAGGAGGGTCACTGCCTCGGCTCCTTCACGCCTGTGTCCTGGGCACCCCTGGAGTCCAGGACATCACCAGAAGCCTGGAGTTTCTGTGACAAATGTAAGGTTTCGCCAGGCATGACTCCACCTGTCTCTCACCCCTGAAACCCCAGTGTGGCTCAGAGCAGGTGTGCAGACCTGGGGTAAGGACCGATGTGTGGGGAGGAAGACAGACTGCCCGGGAGGGAGAAAGGCCTCGTCCACGGTGGAAAGGGCCAAGAATTTCTTTTGCTTGCCGTCCCTGGGTCACGTTGAGTGGGAAGGAGGAAGGAGCGCATCCCTGTTGTGTTGAGTCCCTCGTGCCAACACACAGACCCTCGGCCGGGAAGCTGCGCCATCGGCCTCCTTCTCTGTTGTCATCGCGAGGCGTTCTTTCTGCACGCAGGTCTCCCCAGAAGCAAGACCGCGTGTCTTACACTTTCTGGGCCAATGAGAAGGGGGCTTACGTGCAGACAGAGAGGCAAGGGGCTTGTTTCCCTGGAAGTGCAAGATTCGGTGCAGAGATGTACAATTCAAAGGCTCACGGAACGTGGGACTTAAGGACAGCAGGGATCTGGTTCTGGTCAGATCCTGTCCGTGTTTCTAGCTGAGGTCTTTGGAGAAGTGATGGTGACCTTCAGCCAAGGTCACATTCATTTCAACACTTTTGTAATTCAGTGACATTACGTATGTTATAGCATGAACTTACAGATCCTTTCGAAACAGCTCTCCTGGGTTGCTATAACTGCAGAGTTAGTGGGATAACTTACATGAAGCCGAATTCCTTGCGCTTTTGATTGCACCTCTATGGGGCTGTTTTCCGTGTCCCTTTGTCCACGGTGTTACCTTGGGGGCGAGTAGGTCATTTCTCTCTGTAAAGTGAGGATACTGTGACATCTGTTCTGCTCTCCTCCTCTTCCTCGGGACTGGGAGTGTATCAAGGCAGGCCATGAGCGACAACCAAGATGCCACAAGCAGAATCACATGAATTAACAGAATTTTATTGTCCTCCCGAATAAATTTAATCTTTACACAGATGTGCATGCTGTATCTGGTACCTTCAGAAAAAGCAAGAATTTTATGGAATTTTCGAGCTATATATCAAATGACATGACTTTTCTCAAACATAAATTCTTCCTGTTTATTCCATTGCATAAGTAAGCACAATGCGAGCATCTTGAGCAACTTATTATTTCAAAGTTCAGATGTGTATTAACTCCCAAAAGAAGGATTTATCACAGCCACCATTCACATCTAACTCTGCAGCTGGAACATTTGTCATAAAAACGTGACTCAGTTGAAAGGAATAAATTATCCCCTCCATGTGGCTGCCTTTTAGTAAGGTGCAGGCCATATAGAGTTTGTTTTATATTGGACTCAGTTCTCTTCATCACTGATTTCCTTGGAATTTATTTTTGTGTATTTGGGAAGGCAGCGTTGGACTCCTTCAGTACAAAAAAGTGTTTTCTAGCTTTTCTTGTAGTAGTTAGTTTCTGTTCCAGTTTTGTTTTGCTTCACAATGCACATTTTTAGCACGGCACAGCGTGGAGCCGTTGTGCTCGGTGTTATTCTCACATCTTCACGAGGTCCTGCATGAGCCATTTCCCGGGACTTTGCCCACTGCATTGGAGATGCTGCTCATTGACTGGATCTGATCCTCCCCTGCAGTCTGACCACACTGCCTTGGGCATTTGCCTGTGGGGTGAGTGACCACAGTCTTTCTGGGAAACCGGGCTCAGCGCCCAGCTCAGGAGGAGCACAAAGCAGGGGAGGTGGTTTATCACCTGTGTCCAGTGATAAAAAGAAAACCCAGTCTCCCTGGACTGCTGTGTGCTGGCCAGGACCTCCCAGCTCTTTGTCCAGTGTGGAAGACAAGTGGTGGGAAGAGTCTGCTGCTCTTCAGTGGATGGAGAGCAGGAAGCAGTAGAGGGGTGGACGTCAGCTTGGGCATTTGGGTTTGCTGTCTGTGCCGCTTTTGAATTGCTTAGTGTTTTGCTTTCTCAGAACCTGTGGCTGCAAATGATTGTGCTTCCCGAAGCAAGGAGCCTATTCCACGTTCCATCCCAGGTTGTTAACACAGCCTTCCCTGGACAGACACCAACTTCCAAACACAGGTGGGATTCTGCAGGAAAAGTGCCCGGGTCTTCAGTGGGGGCAGAGCAGAAACAAGTGTGTCTGTACTTGACTCATTAAGCAGCCTGTCGGCATTCGGGTCTTTGCGCCACATTTTTAACGCTCAGTCACCAAGCCTTTGCCTCAGAAGGGCAGCGTGTTGCCATTCTCCCATCAGAACGTGTTCCTGTATACGGAAATGTCAAACTACTTAACGTATTTTCAATTTGATTAACATTGACCTAATGTGTGAGATATTTTTACCAGGATTAATTTGCATTTGAGACTTATCGTTGAGCTATTCTAGTGATCAAGAAGAGACTTCTGAACCCTTTGCCTTCTCTCTTTGGCTTATAAAGAAATGGCTGTTGCTCATTTAACGTGGGGATGCAGTCCGGTAACTTCATTCTTGGTAGGTTTCACTTCTTTTCCCAACGTTACAAAAGCAGTGGTGGTTCCTTTCACAAGTGGAATAATTCAGAACGATAAATGCTCCACGTTCCCAGCTTCCTCCCCTACATCTCAGTGGGAGCTGGGTCCCTCTCTGTCCCTATAACCAGACCAAATCTGCTCTCTCACTTGTCTCACTTGAAAAGGCTCATCCCTGCTTGGTTTCCCACGAGGACTTTTAGCCAATGCCTGTGGACTCTGGGTCACGGTGGTCCAGGGCTTGGTACAGCTCAGTGGGCGCCGTGTATGCCAAGCAGGGCGGGCTGGAGAGGGTAGCTGCCTATCGGTGTGTCCTGAGGGCAGCCTGCGCATTAAAGAGGGCGATCTAGCTGCTCTGCGTGTGTGAATGCGTGGAGCCTGCTGTCCTCGGCAGTCACAGGGAAGAGCCCTACTACGACGTGAGGGTGCATACGGGCGTATTTTCTGGCATTTAGGATTTCTGTCGTCGTTTTGATCTCCCTCTTCTTCTCCTCCCTGTCTCTTTTAAAGTAAATAAAATAGGGATTGGTATGGTGGCATGGCTTAGGGCCAAGCGTGCTGTGGCACAACAGGGTTAAGCTGACACTTGTACTGCTGACATCCCATGTTGGAGAGATGGTTTGAATCCCAGCTGCTCCACTTCCCATCCATCTTCCTGCTAATGCACTTGGGAAGGCGGCAGAGGATGGCCCAAGTCCTTGGGATCCTACCACCCATGTGGGACATCAGAGGCACTGGATACAGAGAGGGTGGTGGGGTTTAGAATGAGGAGCTCCGTGTATACAAAGAGGGAGCAGCACCCAAGTGATTTTATATGCTGAGTGCAGATCCCATTGCTCTAATAGGCATATTTGGAACTAGAAGGTTCTGGAAGGGCTGGCACCGTAGCTCACTAGGCTAATCCTCCACCTGTGGCACGAGGACTCCAGGTTCTAGTCTCGGTTGGGGCGCCGGATTCTGTCCCGGTTGCTCCTCTTCCAGTCCAGCTCTCTGCTGTGGCCCGGGAAGGCAGTGGAGGATGGCCCAAGTGCTTGGGCCCCTGCACACGCATGGGAGCCCAGGAGGAAGTACCTGGCTCCTGGCTTCGGATCAGTGCAGTGCGTCGGCTGTGGCAGCCATTTGGGAGGTGAACCAATGGAAGGAAGACCTTTCTCTCTGTCTCTCTCTCTCACTGTCCACTCTGCCTGTCAAAAAAAAAAAAGATTCTGGAAGGCCACCCACACCTTAGCCACAGTCGGTCTCCTGGTGACCTTTGAGTGCCTGTCAGCAGGTGAGGAAGTGAGGGGCATCCCAGGGTCGTCCAGTGCGGAGGACTGACCACTGTGCGGATCTCAGCTGTGTCTTCTGGGATTCCGTGAGCAGCGCTGAGGGAAGCAGCGAGGTCCAAGGGAGCTCAGAAAAGTGGTTTTTCCAAGAATTCACCAGAAATTTTTTTTCTCTGAATTCTGTAAATAACTTGCACGCAGCTCTAGACTTTCCTGTTCTCAGGAAATAAAAACGATGAATCGTGCCTGAAAGGGAGCCTTTAGCTAGAGGAATGCTTGACCTGTGTGGGCGTAACTGTTCGATGTATTTTTCTTTGCAAGCTACAGTGGTAGAAAACTGACCCTTCGAAGCTTCAGTGGGTTTCCGTGGGTTCTGGACTCAACCCCGTAATGGTGGGGTCTGCCTGTTCCCGGTGGTTCTCCTAAGGTTGTCTCAAAGCTCTCACATCATGCCCAGCCACTGTGAGGTGGGTAGCCGGGCAGTGGGGTGCGGCTGCAACCACAAACAGAGTCATCGCAGGCACTCACCTGCCGGCCAGCGAGGCCGCCGTCTTCGCTGGAATCTTCCGAAGCGCACGAACAGACAGCCAGAGAGCTGGCGGGACACGCAGCGTCACTACATCTTGTTTCTAAGGTGACAACATGTTTTTGTGATAATGGAATCACACATTATTTTCTCTCTTTGGATGGTTTAAAGCCAACAGAGAAACACTAGGAAGAAAATTAAGTCCCCTTGGGGTTCTACCTCCAGGGACAATTTCTTGGGGCCTCTGTAGTGAGCGATCCCACGATGGCTCCCAGGTTCCCTTGAAGCACAGCTCCAGGTACAGGCGACAGCTCGGGAAACCCGCAGCTCAGAGGCTCGAGCCTGTTAACAGTCGATGGTGTGTGTTTCTCAAGTCTTTCCTTTTGCCTACCTGGTTTGCTTGTTTGGCTGTTTTGCTTTATAAAATTGGCATCACACCATCCTGACATTTAAAACTTTCTTTTATTCTGTAGACTCGTTAGCATCCCCAACTGAAGATCAAAACTCCAAGATGTTTCAAAAATTGAACCTTGTGGGGTAAGCCCTGTGGCACAGGGGGTTAAGCCGCCACTGGGGAAGCTCACGTCCCATATTGCGTTGCCTGGGATCAAGTCCTGCCTCTGCTTCCAATCCAGCTCCCTGCTAATGCACACCACAGGAGGTAGCAGAAAATGGCCCAAGTGCTTCTGTCCCTGTCACCCACATGGGAGACCCAGACAAAGTTCTTGGCTCCTGGCTTTGGCCTGGTCCAGCCCTGCCCATTGCAGGCATTTAGAAAGCATACTCTGTCTCTTATTCTGCTATTGAAATAATTAAAAACAAAGAGATAAACAGTGAGCACATTTTTTTTCCTTTTCATTGATGATGCCACAAGTGGAAAATTGCATACAAGGAAGCTTTGCTGCATGCATAAAATGACTAAATGTATGAAAACTATTGAAACCGGGCAAGTGATTTGTAGTAGGTATACATAGCACATAAGTGAATTTGATGTTTGAATTTTGGTGCCATCCCTAACATATCTCTTATATAAGAGCAGATATTTCAAAATCCAGGAGAATATGAAATGCAACACCCTTGAGTCCCATGCATTTTTGGTAAAGGATGCGCACCCTGTGTCTTAATGTCATCCCCACTCTGCAGAGCACCCCACATTGACAATTCCATTCTCGGTGAGAGGGGCCTTGCTCACCCGAGAGGGGGGGACAGGCAGAGTGTCTGAATGCAGAGAAGGACTGCAGAATCGGGAGGCAGGGGTGCAGGTCTTTTTGTTATTTTAAGATTGATTGATTAATTAATTGATTGATTGATTTGAAAGGCAGATTACCAGAGAGGGAGAAAGGTAGGGAGGAGAGAGAGAGTGATAGATTGACCTTCCATCCACTGGTTCACTCCCCAAATAACCCCAAGAGCCAGTTCTGGGCAGGCAGGAGCAAGGGGCCAGGACCTCCATCCGGGTCTCCCGTGTGGATGGCACGTGCCCAAGCCCTTGAGCCATCCTCTGTTATATTCCCAGGTGTGCTATGAGGGAACTGAGTTGGAAGCAGAGCAGCTGGACTCCAGCTGGCACTGTGACACTGGATGCTGGCGCCGTAAGCTGGAGCTTCACTGCCCTGTGGTGGTGCCAGCCCCAGGGGCTGGAAGCCTTGTACCAGCTGTGTGTCCTGTGGCCACCGCCTCTGTCATGCCCTGGGTCCTGATGTCCATCAGCTAAGCAATCAGCTGACATCCCTGGTAGACTTGATGTTTGTTCTTTCTTCTCTCCCCTCCTCCCTGCCCACTTCCCTCCCTTCCCACCCCCTCCCCTTCCATCTGCCTGTCTCCCTCTCTCTCCATTCCAAGCCCTAACCAGTTCCTTTGGGGCTGACCAGATGGAACATGGAGCCAGGGTGAGACACTGGTGTCCTGTGGGTTGGTTCTGCTGGAGACTTGCAGGAGAAGGAGGCAGGAGGGTCAGAGTCAGAGCTGCAGGGGGAGAAGGACTCCGTGGGTCCTTGCTGGCTCTAAAGATAGAAGGAGGCCATGTTCCAGTCCAGCTCTCTGCTGTGGCCCAGGAGGGCAGTGGAGGATGGCCCAAGTGCTTGGGTCCCTGCACCCATGTGGGAGGCCCAGAAGAAGCTCCTGGTTCCTGGCTTCAGATCTGTGTAGCTTCAGCCATTGCAGCCATCTGGGAAGTGAACCAGCGGATGGAAGACTTCTCTCTCTGTCTCTGTCTCTCTCTCTCTTCCTCTCCTTCTCTCTCTCTAACTCTGACTTTCAAATAAATAAATAAATCTTCTAAAAAATTATTCCTGGAAAATGAAGTCCCTATCTACAGAGCCCTCAATACAAATCTTCTTCAAAGGTCACTTAATTAGCAAACAAAAGCATGCCATCAGAAATGTTTTTTAGCTTAGTCTTTTTACTTATCTGATAGGCTCCAGGGGTCGGCTGCCCCTCACCACTCGTCTTAATCCATATGAAGTTCAACAAGGGGACTTCGGAGAGTTCATGAAAAATGCACTTGAAAGATTCATTTATTTTTCTTGAAAAAAATTGAGCTCCTTGCATGTTTTTTTTTCACAACATGCATTGTCCATGAACATTTCGAAGACCCTTCCTTCATGTGTGAATTAAAAAAAAATATTTGCACCAAAATAAAATTTTAATTCTATTTTCCACAAACTTTTTAAGCCTCCTCATGGGACTTCTCCTGCCCCCAGTCTCTCCCAGTCAACATGCAGTAGCATTCTACACAGGTGATACCTGAGAGCCCGCCCACCTGAAACTATTAGAAAATTTGCTGAGTCAAAGAAACATGTTTGCTCTGAATGCTGAGTCATTGTTGAATCTGTTAATTTTTTTTTTTAATTTTTGACAGGCAGAGTGGACAGTGAGAGAGAGACAGAGAGAGAAAGGTCTTCCTTTTGCCGTTGGTTCACCCTCCAATGGCCGCTGCGGTAGGCGCACTGCGGCTGGCGCACCGCGCTGATCTGATGGCAGGAGCCAAGTGCTTATCCTGGTCTCCCATGGGGTGCAGGGCCCAAGGACTTGGGCCATCCTCCACTGCACTCCCTGGCCACAGCAGAGAGCTGGCCTGGAAGAGGGGCAACCGGGACAGAATCCGGCGCCCCGACCGGGACTAGAACCCGGTGTGCCAGCGCCGCAAGGCGGAGGATTAGCCTAGTGAGCTGTGGCACCGGTGATTCTGTTAATTTTAATAACCTAATGTGATAGTGAAATTTAGTTTGAGATGATGTTGCAAAGTCTCCTTGGCCAGAACCATAGCAATATGATAACTGAGTTGATGTCTAATCATTACAAGTTATGGCTTCAAAGTTGTAATTCACGTTTCTTGGGGCAGGTTTATTGGGAGAGAAAATGTGTTAGTCATTCCTGGGAGAGGAGATTCCATGTTTCACATCCGCTCATTGTCAACTTCGACTTTGAAGAAAAAGAGGAAAATCCCATGAAAGATTCACAATTCGTGCTTCTTCTTCTTCTTCTTTTTTTTTTTTTTTTTTTTTTTTGGACAGGCAGAGTGGATAGTGAGAGAGAGACAGAGAGAAAGGTCTTCCTTTTGCTGTTGGTTCACCCTCCAATGGCCGCCGCGGCCGGCGCACTGCGCTGATCCGAAGCCAGGAGCCAGGTGCTTCTCCTGGTCTCCCATGGGGTGCAGGGCCCAAGCACTGGGGCCATCCTCCACTGCACTCCCGGGCCACAGCAGAGAGCTGGCCTGGAAGAGGGGCAACCGGGACAGAATCCGGCGCCCCACAATTCGTGCTTCTTAGGTAAACCTCGCTGCTCCAGGGCTGGAGGGTGGTTGCTGTGTGCCACGGAGGGGGCCATGCGTTGTCAGCATGCATGAACATGAGAAGAATGCAAAACGTCTCTGCACCCAGACAGGGCGGGCAACCGCTCAGTGCTTGCCACACATAAGGTCCTGAGGCTTCAGTGATGATGGACGAAGCACCGAGTGTTTCAGCCAGAACGAGGAAGACACAATGAGGATGCACGGAACGCCTGCAGCCCACAGTGAGACATGAGGTGACTCAGCCGCGACTGAGATGGTTCCGCCTCTTGCTTGTCCCTTGTTAAATATCCAGGGATGTCCCAAAGGCTTTCTTTGATAACAGACACCAGGAAGAAGTAGACTTCTGCTCTCTTAGGGGTAGCTACAGCAGACCTCCATTGCTTTAGAACCTATTTATCTGAAGCTAGGGCTGCAACACTTCAACAATTCTACTCTTCTGGGTCTACAAAACATGTCAAGTGGAAGCTCTTACCCTGTGTGCCTGCAGGGCACTTTAGAGATGTGAGGAGTTGCTGATTTTGAGCTGAAGAGGCCCGGGAGATGGGCACCAAGCAGGCTCTGGGTCTCTGAACGAGGTCCCTGTCCCTTGGAGCCACTTGCTTCCCTGAGCCAGGGCCAGTCTGGTGCTGAACTTTCTTGTGGGTTGCATTTCATCCCACACCATTTGCTGAAGCCCAAACCGCTGGTGTCTCTGAGTATAAGCTTATCTGGGATGAGGGCTGTTGGCAATACAGTCGATGAGGATGAGATCCTGTTAGAGGAGAGTGAGACACTGATCCAGTGTGAAGGGAGTGCTTAACAGAGGAGCTGTGGACACTGACAGATACGGGAGCACCAGCCTGTGGAGACCAGAGACCCGCAGCCCTGGCCCAGGGTCTACTAGAAGCAGGAGAGAGGCCTGGGGTAGAGCCTCCCCCAGATTCCTCCTGGGGAGCACAGCACTGCAGGGGTCTTGACCTCATGCTCCATGCACCCCCCACCCCCAACTGTTGTTCCACCTGCCTGGTTTGCAGAACCTATCATGGTGTCCCTAGTAACTAACCACACCCTTTCTACATGCCCCTGCCAAACCCATACCCGGTGCTTATCCAGTTCTGATTCCAGGTGCGTTGTCCTATAAAAAGCAGGTGAGCCGCGGCGTCTGGTGCTACAGCTCATTCTAACATCTTTATCCATCCTTTTGCTTCCCTGGGCCTCAAGTTTTCTTCGCCTGCTAATAGAAGACATTGAGCTTTTCTCAAACCTCTTCATTTACCTGCCCCTAAGGGCAGCAGAACATAAAACCCCAGAGGATTTGGGATTTGCCCAAAGCAGCCCACCGCCAGCTTAAAACATCTGTAGAATCTGCATAAAGTACTGAAAATTCATGTGGATTTTTGTCTTCTTTGTCACATTACATGTGTTTGGTTAAATATAAAATTATAGTCGACACTGCTTCTCATTAAGTAACCTTGAAGCACCTGCAGTGTGAATACACTCATTCCATGGACGCCTGCTCTCGGCCACAGTGCCACGGACCCCAAGTAATTGGACCCCATCTGACCACCATGGACTGTGCCGTCTGTGGCCCCTTCCGGCTGTAGGACCATGGAGCTCTTTATACTACTGAAGACCAGGCTGGGGCTCTGGGCCAGAGCCCCCAGATGACACTGGCCTTGTGCACAGCAGCAGGTACACCTTTGGAAGGGACCAGTTTTACGTTCAAGTACTCACCAAAATACTTCCGCAGCGGCGTCTAAAAACCCGTGTGCCGTCAGCAGCACCTGTGTCGGCTGGGAGGCTCTCGGGTGGGGGACTTTGATCACAGAATGTGGCCTCAGGGATCCTCGAATTTTGGGTACCAGCACTGAGGAGAGTCGGGAAGAGTGCTTGGAGTCAGATTCCAAGTCTTCTGCCACTGCCTGCCTTCTCTGAGCCAGTAAGTTGTCATTCACAAGAGCTGGGAGGGAACAGCACCCCGTGGGGTTGGGCAGCGCCCTCAGCGTTCAGCCCGTAAGAATCTGGCAAGTTCTCCCACCAGCAAAATCCAGAAAGCCATCTGCCATGGGGCTACTGTGAAGACTAAAGATAATAGGTATCGACTATTTTTAAAGTGTATTTGTAAATTGGTGAGAGGATTAGGAGTTATTATTTGGTGAATTTCTAAGTAGATCCCAGGCACATTGGTGGAGCTTTGATGGTGTTGAACTGCCGGGTGCTCAGGGTTTGGTTGAGTTTATGCTGCCTATAAACTGTGAGTGAGACATGGAGAACGAGATCCTGAGGACTCCAGCCAACGTGGACATTTTCAGGGAGAATGAGAGTCACTCACCTCAAGACCTGGAGCCCTATAGTAGACTGTAGAAGAGGAGGTCAACAGACGTCAGGTTGGAGGAGAAAGCCCAGTCATCCTCACCAGCAGTGAGGTGTTGTAGGAGAAGCAACAAGGGATACTGTGGTTCATTGAGGGTGGAATCAAAGAAATAAAAAAAAAAAACACAGATTGGTGGACCGGCCGGCTGCTCATCAACATGGCCAGACTTCGATCATGTGGCACTCAATTCCAACAGAATTTGATTTTAGCTTATTTAGAAATGAAGGGAGGAGGGGAGAGAGGGAGCTCTTACTTGTCCTGGAAATGTAGCAGTGAACTCTTTGAGGAGTAGCCACTTGCAAGAGGAGCTGGTGACTACAGCAATGGTTTCTTGAGAATAAATATGTGGTGTGATATCACCAAGGGTCATTACTTTCCACCTATGTTTTTGGTTGTCTACAATGTGCTAGGAGCTGTGCTGTAGATCCTAGGGCATTGCAGTAGATAAAAACCACAAGGACAAAGTGTTCTGGTCTCAGGGGACTCACATTCTACGGAAAGCAAGATCAGTTATTATGATTAGTATGCGGGAGGCAGTGACCAGTGCCCAGACGAAAAACAATGTGGGTCAAAGGGTCGAGAATGGATAAAGGTGCTGCCGTCCAGAAAAGACCTTGGGAAATGAGGGAGAAGGTGAATGAGCCCTGGGGAAATGGGGACAGAGAGGAGGTAGATCAGGTGCACAGCCCGCCCTGGCCGTCCCTGTGGGGAAGTCAGTGTGGGTGGAAGAGTGGCGGGGGAGGGGGGGGAGGGAGAGCAGAGGGCGGGCAGGGGATCTGAGCACTGAGGATGGAGGCCGTGGATACACCTGTGAGATGGAAAGAGCGGGCTTTTCTCCAGGTGAGACGGGGAGCAGTTGAGTGTTGCAAGTAGGTACATGGGAGGGAGGGGAGAGGATCCCAGTGCCCTCCAAGTCTTTCTGCTCCTGTCTTTCTCATCTAGCCCTGGCATGGGGACCCCTCTTCTCTCTCAACCTCCCCATTCTGGGTGAGGCGAGGACCATTGCTGGCACCGTGCACCCACAGTCCCCAGGATGTCGGTGCCTGGATCCATCTGCAGGATGGCCGTCTCCGCAGGGAACTCTGGGATTCTTTGAAGCCGTGGGTGGACCTGCGGTCTCACTTGCTCTTGCTTTTCCATCTACAGATTTCTGTTCCTTTTCTTTAGAAGTGAACATTCATACATCAGGGCTCATTTTGAAAAATCTATATTTCCCATTGGCATGCAGAAAACACAAGAAAAGTTCAGTCTTGCAACAACATTACTGGGCTGAATGTCTTTTAGAAAATATATTCTCATGAGAAAAGAGGCAATTCACAGACGGTCTCAATGGGATGTGAAACCAGTGCATCCTCAATGGAAATAATTGCATTACATCCCAATGAATGACAACAGGGAACATCATTTGATAAAGGGAGGAGCCAAGGATTAAATTGTGAAACTCAGGACTGACAAGCACCAAACAGAGCAAGCACAGACACAGCACAGGAGCTTATTGTCTTACCCTTCCGGGAGAGAAGTAGTAATCTTACACAGAGAAGCAGGGTTGTCAGAATAATTTCATATTAAATTTGGTGTTTTTAATTAATTTATTTGAAAGGAAGAGAGAGAGAGAGAGAGAATATCTTCCATCCACTGGTTCACTCCCCAAATGGCCACAATCTCCAGCACTGGTCCAAGCCAGAGTCAGGGACCTGGAACTCCATCTGGGTCTTCACGCAGGTGTCAGGCTGAAGCACTAGGTCCATTTTCCCCTGATTTCCAAGGCGCATTAGCAGAGAGCTGACCAGGAAGCAGAGCTGCTGGGACTGGAGCCAGTGGTCCCAAACATGATGATGGCATGGCAAGGGGCCGCTTAACCTGCTGGCCACACAGCCAGCCCCAGATTTGAACTCCCGGTAAACAACAAATACTGTTTTAGTATAAGTTTTCCCAAATGCTATATGGAATATACTAAAAATTCTGCAGCTTTATTTTTAATTGAAACTTGGCTTTAGCTGATGTCCTGTATTTGTTTTAGCTGAATCTGATTCCCCCACGACGTGACACTCCTGGCTCAGTCTCTGTAGGCTGGCAGTACAGGGAGTCTCATTTGCCGAAGCAAGGATTGTGTGGTGTGTCCGTGCCACCGACGTTCTCCTTAGCCTTGCTCTAAGAACAGCAGCCCAGTGCTGCACACCTGCCTTGTGACTCGGCCCCAGGAGCCATCAGCGTCAGTGAAGTTTCCCATTGGATCCAGCCCATGGGAGACACCAGCAGGAGGGTGGAGGCCACTCGCTTTATTGCACCTGCTCTGGATCTGCTCTGGCCATTAGCACTCCAGGAAGCAGATAGCTTTGACTGCCGTTGGCGCCTGAGCAGTGCGCTGGCTTTGTCGTGTGTCCCTTTATTAACTTGCAGGTGCCACCTCTTCCCTGCTGAAACTTTAATATAGTAAAGGATAGGAGATAGAGATCCCAAGTCAAGGGTGCAATCTATGTCCATGAGAGGGTGAATTAGAAAGGGAAAAAAAAGGTAGGATTTGGGAAGGAAATGACCAAGTTGGCATTCTGACTGCACCATTCCAACAGTGAGTTCTTGGGGGTCACCTAATCCCCTGAAAGAGTGGGTATCTACCACTGAAGGATTCCTGGAAGAATTCATAGCAACAGGACTCTTAATCAGCTGAAAGAAAAAAAGAAATTGACTGCAGAGATGAGCAATTTATTGCTAGAATGCCCACATCTCGGGAAAACCAGACCATAAATCCAGCTTTTAAATCCCATGTATGTAAACTGGTATCTTCAGGAAACTTAGAAGTGAAGATTTTTAGCAGGTGTTTGGTAGATATTTAGGATAAAGGCAGAAACACACTGCTGTGTCTTGTCCTGTGTCCTTCTTCCCCACCAGCCGCTCCTTCCTCCTGCCTCTCTGGGCTGGGGAGTTCCCTTCTCGGGGCTCGGCCCCTCACCTCCTATGAGTCCTTTCTTTGCATCTAGTAGGTTTTCAGTATAGAAGTACTACAGAGGCTGGTGCAGGGGTGTAGTGGGTTAAGCCCCTGCCTGCCACACTGGCATCCCATTTGGGTGCTGGTTCATGTCCTTGCTGCTCCACTTCCGATCCATCTCCCTGTTAATGTGCTTGGGGAAGTAGTGTAAGATGATCTGAGTACTTGGGACCCTGCCACCCATGTGGGAGACCCACACAGAGCTCCTGGCTCCGGGCTTTGGCCTGGCCCAGCCCTGGCTGTTGCAGCTACTTGGGGTGTAATTCTCTCTCTCTCTCTCTCTCTCTCTCTCTCTCTCTCTCTCTCTCTCCAACTCTGCCTTTCAAATAAATACATACATCTTTTTAAAAATAAAAAAAAAATAAAGCTACAACATTTAATTGCATTTTTGCCCCTCTGACCAATGGTCCTATCTGAGGGATCTTTGAAATGCTCATGGAAAATGCCAGGTGTAAAAAGTTGTGTCTGACTTTAAACCTTTTTCCGTAAGCATACATTTACCTTTTTAATTCCATGTTCCTATGAGCATTTTGAAGTGCTTCCATATGGTTAGAAAAAAAAAAAAAACAAGAGAGAAATAAATTTAAGTTATCTAACTATTGCTCCAAACATTCCCCAGAGAATTAACAGGCATCTCGAAGCATAGTCTTTCTCCTTTGTTAAACACGACAAATGCTGGGGCCAGCACTGGGGCCTAGCAGGTAAAGCCTGCAGTGCCAGCATCCCATGTGGGCTCCGGTTCAAGTCCCGGCTGCCCCACTTCCCATCCAGCTCTCTGCTATGACCTGGGAAAGCAGCAGAAGATGGCCCAAGTCCTTGGGCCCCTGCACCCGTGTGGGAGACCCAGAAGAAGCTCCTGGCTCCTGGCTTTGGATCTGTGCAGTTCCAGCCATTGCAGCCAATTGGGGAGTTAACCATCGGATGGGAGACCTCTCTCTCTCTCTCTCTCTCTCTCTCTCTCTCTCTCTCCCCCCCTTCTCTCTCTCTCTCTTCCTCCTCTCTTCCTCTCTCTCTCTTCCTCCTCTCTTCCTCTCTCTCTCTTCCTCTCTCCTTCTTCCTTTCTTTATCTGGAACTCTTTCAAACAAATAAATAAATCTTTAGGAAAAAAACATGACAAATACTTTCCTGCTTGGTGGCTTCTACTACGAGAAATAGGATTCTCCATCTGTAGTGTGGCCCAAGGTGGAAGATTCCTGCTGTTACTACTTTACATGTAGTTCAGTTCAAGGTTTTTGTTTGGTTTAATCTGAGAATCCAGAAAAGGTGGTAGAAGGGCAGAAGATAAACAAGTGAAGGAATTTGCTGTTTTTGTCAGAACTGTCCTGGCTGGAATTACTCGTACTTTTGAGCTAAGGTTTCTCAACAGCTGTCCTTGCATCTGACATCCTGTGTTTTGCCCTCTATGCTCTGTGAAGAAAAATGGACATCATGCTCTCAAGCCTTGGTCGTCTATAAGTGTGCGTGTGTTTGTTTCAGTGTGATCTGTTCCTAGCTTAGGTAAAACGAGGTGGTTTCATGTGAAACTGTATTAACCATCTGCCTTATTCCCAGGTAATTTTCCAAGAATGATTACCGTCCTAAATGGCGTTACCTAAGTCTGACTCTCTTTGTTGAGAAAGAATGGGCTACACATCATGCTGCTGTAACGAGAAAGTCCCTTGTGTTCTAATTAAGCTCCCCTCTCGGCACTGGGACATTCTGTTGATTCTAAAATCCTATTTAGAATTACGAGTGCTTTAAAATTCTCCTTTAGATATTCTCCCATGTGTTGGTGATGGATGTGTGTGTATTATGTGTGTTATCATACAATATCATAAGGATGTGTACTGGTCCGTTGTGAACAATACCACCCAGCTGTTGATAACCTCACTGATTTACACGAAGTCAACCTGTGCCTGCCATTGCTCTCATCTCAGGGAAGTCCATTCCACAGTGCGCACCTGAAGAGGAGAGAGGATGCCAGGGTTCAGATTCTCTGGAGCGCCTCGCCCCACGTTAGTCACTTTCATGGGCTCTTCAAGCTTCTGATGGCACTCAGGCTTCACTGTAGCCGTGCAGGGCAGGGGGTAGCTTCCCCATTTACAGATGAGACAACCGAGGCTCGGGGAACCCTGGAGAGCTTTCCCCAGTCCCTCAGCCCGGCACGGCGGTGTGGTCAGAGCATTCAGGTGAAACAGGCAATGCTGACGACAGCGCAGGTCCAGACTGGAGGCAGGCCCCTGCCGGACATTCCAGCTGCCCCCCACCCTGAGGCAGGTGTTGTCATTAGTCCCTTCTACAAACCAGGGAGCTAAGACTCAGCAGGGGAGACCTCTGTGTAATTTCAAATCCAGGTGGTTCTCACGCCCAAGTCTGCGCTCTTAACCGTGGACCATGTGATCTGTGGGGTACATTGGGTTCCACATCAGAGAGGCTCTCCCGTGGACATCCAGTACTTCAGGCTCCATAATTTCCGTGGTGTGAAAACCCATGCTGTTGTGATAAATCCCAACGTAGCAATTCCCCAAGTTAGAATTAGGCTCCGTTTAGTAATGCAAAGCTCGGCAAAGGAAAATATATGTAATTTATCTTTATAAAAAATTTGAATTTTATTTTTATCAGTTTTTAATTGACAAAATAAGCATTTTTATCTCTTTTTCCTCCTCCTTTAACTCCTGTGACTCAAGTATCTTCTCTTCTGATGGAAAAACTTGTGTTATCACTGAGTCTACAGATTCTCCTGCCGCACCTCCTTGGGCTGTTGACTCCATTGCATTTCTCCATTCATTCATCGGGTTTTGCAGCTCCAAGATTCCATCTGTGGCTGTTGTTTATTTGTTTGCCTTAATCTCTGTGTTACATTTCTAGCTCTGGTCTTCAACTTTTGTTTTCCTGATGTCATCAAATTGTTCCTTTGTATCTTCTAGAGATTCATTGAGCTTCATTAAGTCATTATCTTCAGTTCCTTGTTAGGAAGAGGCTAAGTCTCCAGTTCTTTCAGTCAGTTATCGGTGCCTTCTTTGGTCTCTTTGGTGGAATCATGTCACCGTGGTTGTTCTTGATCGTGGGAGCTTAGACTGCGGGCCCCGGTCTGCTGCCTCGAGGGCCTGCTCAACACTGGGTCTTATTGGAGCAGGTCTGGTGCTCGGGTCCACGTTAAAGCCCAGTGCTCACGTCCCTCAGTTTCCCCCAAGGAGAGAGTCCCTCTCCATGCTCCCCCATGTTGGGGGTGGGAGGTAGAGACATGGTTTACTGAAAGCCTCCGTCCCTGCAGCCGGCGTGTGTCTCTCTTATTTCTGTGCTGAGCCCATGGACAGGCACGGTCATGTGTCCCCTGGCTTCCAGAGCTCTTGGGAAGGTGTCTTCATATGTGGATAGTTGTTCAAACTGATGTTTCTATGAGAAGCAAGCCTGGGGATTTCCACTCTACCGTCTCTGTCAGCTTGCCTGTCCTGTTTCCTGGCTGTCCTGATTCCGTGTACGGTTTTGGTATTAGTTTGTTTTTTGCTGCTGTAACAAAGTTTCTGAATCTGAGTACTATACATAACGGGGCTTATTGGCTTGCAGAGTTGTTGTTTTTTAAGTTATTTATTTGAAAGTCAAAGTTACGGAAAGAGGGAGAGACAGAGAGAGAGAGAGAGAGAGAGAGATCTTCCATCCGCAAGTTTCCTCTCCAAGTGGCTGCAACAGCCAGGGCTGGGCCAGGCCAAACCCAGGAGCCTGGGACTCCATCCGCGTCTCCCATATGGGTGGCGGGGACCCAAGCCACACAAGCCAGGAGCCTGGGACTCCATCCGGGTCTCCCATATGGGTGGCGGGGACCCAAGCCACACAAGCCAGGAGCCTGGGACTCCATCTGGATCTCCCATATGGGTGGCGGGGACCCAAGCCACACAAGCCATCTTCCACTGCTTTTCCTAGGCACATTAGCAGGGAGCTGGATCAGAAGCTGAGCAGCCGAGACACACACAGGTACCCACATGGGATGCTGGTGTTTGTAGCCCATGGCTTTTCTTCCTACGCCACAGCACTGTCCCCTGGTTTGCAGTTTTGAAATATGAAAATCCAGATTTGGTGGCCGCAGCTGCTCCGTCTTTGGTCAACCTCCTTGGCTGCATCACCGCATGGTGGAGAACAGAAAGGGGGCCAGCCGGTGCAGGAGGGGCCGGGAGTGCGGCGTGGCCTCGCTTCCTAACAGCCAGGACAGGTACCGCTCCCACGAGACCAGCGTTGATCCCTTGAGAGAACCACGCCCCCGGTGACCCTATGACCTTGCGCTGTGCCCTGCCTCCTAATAAGATTCCCACCACACGCTGGGGACCACGCCTCCAGCATGGGAGCCCCCGGGGGACAAACACTGGACCCACAGCAGTTTCTCTGGAGGACAGTGGGCTTCGTGGAGCCTTGCATTTTTTGAAGAAAGAGTGATATCCATGTACATCTCCGATGCTGCTTTCGGCGAATTTTAGACGCACAGAGTGTTGCTGCTTATTCAGCCCCGGGGACTCCGTCTGTTCCGCACCTGCACTTGGCGCTCCTGTGTTCAGGGAAGGATTGCTCCCAGCTCCAACCCCAGTGTCGTCTTCTGCCCACTGGATGTCCTGTGGCTTAGGCGTTTGTGGCTGTATCCCTCTCAGTCATGCTTTGGTGCTGTCCTGTCTGCGGATTTGAGTCACCTCTGCCAGCCATCTAACCCCGGCTGCCTTGAGAAACCCATCCTGGGTCGGTTCGCGGCTCTCCATCCACGCGGTGACAAAGGGTCTCCGCCTGCCTCCTACAGCCAGGCTCACACCGGGGTTATTTTCTCATGTTCTCCGTGCAAATTTTCATGGCTTTTTTTGTTGGTGCCACTTAAAGCATGGGTGTAGAAAGGGTACGCATGCATTGCTTAGGATCTCACCCAATATCCTTAGCTCTCAACGCCCGGCCAGCCCTCCCGAACTCATCTTGCTCGTCCTTCGGTGCAGACAGCAACAAGAATTTTTTTTAACAGTATTGAAAGAAAATTTGTTTTTATTTGTGTCATTTTTTAAAAGTGTTATTTGATGCATATGGGTTTCATGTATTCCCATGTACAGATCGAGGAGCAGCGTGATACTTCCCGCCCTGCCCGCCCTCCCACCCACACTCCCACTCTTCCTCCTCCCTCTCCTGTTCCCATTCGTAATTTATACAAAGATCTGTTTCTAGTGAACTTGATACTCGTAAGATTAACTACACTCAGTACAGAGTTCAACATACAGTATGGAAAAAAAACTGTTCCTCAACAGTAGGACCAAGGGCTCTTAGCAAGCATCGAGTCTGAGTCTCCATTTCACCCCTGGAGATGACGTTGATGTCTTAGCTTCTCTCTTAGTTAGCACAGATCAGGGAGGACATATGGTATCTGTCTTTGTGGGACTGGCTTATTTCGCTATGTATAAAAATAACTAGAATTTAAAGGGCATCTGGCAGAAATGGCTGTGGGGATGAAACCCAGGAAGTAAGCCATCTTCCTCAACTTTGAATGAGAGAAGGCGTTGGGGCCGACGGTGATGAAATGAAGCTTCCCTTTCCACTCTGCGGCTGCGCTGTCACTCCCAGGGTAGCAGTTTCCCCGCTGTGGCTCCTGCGTTGACCTCTTGCTGGCCTGGTGTCTTTAGTGGGGGGACTTGGTCTTGCCTTCCTTCTTCGGGTGCTTGGATGACTGTGGGTTGTTGTTCTGTCTACCCGGGGTCAGAAGAGGGTGGAAATCTGACTTCTCCTCCCAGCAAATGCAGTACATAGAGCCCAGAGGCCTCTGGTTCACGTCAGCAGCCCACGTGACGTGGAAACAGAAAGTCCGGCACGGCTGGGTCACCCATCAGTGGTTACAGGGGCACAAGTCTGCCTTCCTGTTTCCCCAGGAGAGAGGACCCAGGATCCCCGGGGAGACCTTCCAGGTCCTGGCCAGCATCCCCCACGTATTAGCAGGGACCCAGAGAGGCGGGGCCTGCTCTGCGTGAAGACACGTGTGCATGTGTCTGACTTGTGTGCCGATGCTCCCCAAGGTGTGGCGCCTAGAGAAGTGGACACACTCACCATCAATGCCGGGATCCCGGAGGACCGGTGCGCAAGAAGAGAGCTTTTGAACAACCAAGAGTCTTAATTCCTAGAATGGCCCCTGGCCAGCAGCGTCAGCAGCACCTGCTAGAAAGGAAGATGTGTGGAGCCCACCCCAGACCCCCTGCGCCAGCCTCTGGTTCTCACCAGGTGCCCAGGGGATTGGAGTGTGTGCTGGTTGGAGAAGCTCCGCCCATAGTGTCCAGACCTACAAAGTCTACGAATCCGGCTCCAGCCCACCGCCCCAGCCGCTCCGTGTGTGCGGCTGTAGCTTCTCTCCCTGGCTCCTTATCTGTGACTCGCAGAACCATCTGTTGGCACTTGGGCCAGAAGCAGGGCTGTCTCCCTGGTAACCACCCCTTCACCCTCACACAGCTCCACTCACTGTCCCCAGAGCCCTGCAGACGCCGCGGGCTCTCGGCCCCAACCCTGGCTCTCTCTCTTCACTACCAACCTTCGCACTGGCTTCTGGGCCTCCGCCCTGGCTGCCTTCCAGCGGGTTCCCTGCCCTGCAGTCGGGCTGACGTGGCTGAAATGAAAATCCGCTCGCGTCGTCTGTCTCTCCTGGAAACGCTGAAGCCACTCCCACGCCTCAGGGGCAAGCCCACACTGTCCATGTAGCTTCCAGGGATGCCCTTGCTGTGGCTCCTGGCACATCCACCCGTGCTAACAGAGGACGCGGCATGGGGCAGCGATGCCCCCCCCCCCACCCTCCTGCAGGGACGTCAGGCCAGGAACAAAGGAAAGGCTGAATTAGGAGAACCTCTTGTGCCATGGACCCTGCTCCTGGAGCGTGGAGCCCTCTCGTGCCTCCATTGGCCTTGGTGGTGTGTGTTGCCGCCTCGCTTACCTGGTGCACACAGCCTGCCAGCAGCGGAAGGGGCAGGAGTACAAGTACGGCTACACAAGTATGAATGTAAGCACGGATGCCCCCAAGCCCAGGGGACGGGCACGGAGGAAGGAGCCGAGCACAGAGCCCCGAGAGCCCTGTGGGGGACTCAGATGCCCTACAAATGTCCACTCCGATCTCTGCTTGGTGCAGGCTCGGCGTGGTGATGGATCCAGACGCCTGGGACCGCAGGCCTGTGCTGCCTCGGGCTGCGGGGAGCTGGGAAGGACATTCGCTGGCTTCCTGGAGCGCCTGCCGGCTCCATGGCAATTCAAGGCATGCATCTCGATGCTAAAATGCCGCCACCTGGTGGCTCAGGCGCAAAGACGAATGTGAAACACCTTGCACACCTCCCACGCTGCGGGCCTGGGCCACCTCCAGGTTATCGAGTCACTCGCTCACACTGTCTTTCCGTTTTCTCTCCTTATTCCTTTGCCCTAAGTAACCCACTCCGGTTTTGCATCTGTCAGTGAGAAAGTACTCTGATAGGGTGTGGGTGAGGGGCAGCTAGGGGGCACCGCCTGGCGTGATCAGGACAAAAGGAAGCAGCCAGCAACGAGAGATGCCAGCCACTCAGAGAGCAGGGACAGAGAAGAGGGGCCACGTGCCCTCCATGGTCACGGCAGAGCTGGTTATGGCCAGCGCACACCGCCAGCCTCGGTCACTGCCGCCCTTGCAGTCGCTAGCCTTTCCTCTCGGGTGACTTCCCGGCTGGCCGGCCACCCCGGTCACCTCCAGGCTCAGCATCCGTGTGTTGAACACCAGCCACTTCTCCGGCTTGATTTTCCCTCTGCCACCCCGAGTTTGTAGGGCGTACTCTCCCGAGCTGCCTCAAAGACGTGTACACACCAGCAGGGTAAGACGCAGTGCGAGAGATGGGAATGAGGCTCTGCTTTTTAAGATCCTGAAATAGCGATGTTCAGTAATAATGTTGATCCAAAGGGAAATTCCAGGCTGTGTGTATGTGTGAAAGGCGAGTGTGTGTGCCTGTGTAGGACCACATGAGGCTCCGTTAAATGGATCCGAGAAAATGTGCATTGTTCTTACAATATTTGACTTATTTGAAACAAAGTGTTAAAGAGAGAAGTAGAGACACACAGAGAGAGGTCCCCTTTCCTTTGGTTCATTTCCCAAATGGCTGCAATGGCCAGAGCTGAGCCAATCTGAAGCCAGGAGCCAGGAGCTTCTTCCAGGTCTCCCACATGGATGTAGGGGCTCACGGACTTGTGCCATCTTCTATGGCTTTCCCAGCCCATCAGCAGGGAGCTGGATCGGAAGCGGAGCAGCCAGGACTCGAACTGGTGGCCATATGGGATGCTGATGTTGCAGGCTATGCCACAGTGCCAATGATTAGTTTTTGCATTGTGTCATTTGGGGTCTAAATACAAGGAACATTTTTTTAAAGTTTATTTGTTTATTCATTTATTTGAAAGGCAGAGCAAGCGAGAGAGTGTGGAAGAGAGATCTTCTATCTGCTAATTCATTCCCCAAAGAGCCACAAAGTCCAGGGCTGGGCCAGGCTGAAGCGAGAAGCTCAGAACTCTATCTGTGTCTCCCATGTGGGTGGCATGGGCCCAAGTACTTGGACCATCATCCGCGGCCTTCGTAGGTGCATCACCAGGGAGCTGGACTTGAAGCAGAGCAGCTGGGGCCCAAACCAGGGCTCTGATATGATATGGAGCAATAGTTTAACCCATTGCACTACAACATGGCTCCAGGGAATATGGACTTTAAAAATGCAGTGTGGCGGGCTGGTGTTGGGCCAAGATTTAGAACATCAGTTGAGACGTCTACATCTCATATCGGAATGCCTGGGTTGGAAGTTCTGGGCTCTGGCCTCCAGCTAACGTGCACCCTGGGAGGCAGCAACTCAAGTACCTGGATTCCTGCCACTCAGGTGGGAGACCGGGGTGGAGCTCCTGGATCCCAGCTTCGGGTCCCCCCTGTTGACGGTTGCAGGCCTTTGGGGAGTGAGCCAAATGATAAGAGCTCTCTCTCAGTCTGTCTCTCAAATAAATATAAATTTGGAAAAGAAAATAATAAAAATGTCGCGTGAATGGTTCTATTCTCAGAGGGCGGATACACATGGTCTCCAAATAAAGCCAAGTGACCACAAACGGCTTTCTGTCCATGGTGCTTTGGGGAGCGAATGAGGCGGGGGGGGCTGTGTTTCATGTCAGGCATCTCACAGTGAGGGGCACACACGGGTGCAAGGGTAGCAGAGGAAACCAGGGCCAAAGTGGCCCGTGGAGGCTATTGAAGGGTTCAATTTCAGGAGGTAAAATCAGATGCTCTTGCAAATATGAAATGCACAAGAGTCAAAGGTTTTATTTATCTGACTAATGATAAGCTACCGTGACAGGTTCAATGGAGCACACAATCTACTGAGATCATTTTTCTTAGTGAGACAAAATCTATGTGCAGGGCTGTGGACAGGAATCCTCTGCAGTACTATGGACAATAGACGTTGGCCTTGTCCTGAGTTCATTTGTCCCTCCCTCTCTTCCTCCCTCCCTCCCTCTCTCTCTCTCTTTCTTTCTTTCTCTTTCTTGTTGTTGTTGTTTATTTGAGAGGGAGAAGGAGTGAGTGAGTAGGGGTTCTCACCATTCCCTGGTTCAACCCTCAACTGCCCACAACAGCCAAGAACTCAATCCAGTCTCCTATGCAGATGCGCCATTACCACTGCTTCCAAGGGTGACCATTAGCAGGAAGCTGGAGTCAGGAGCCAGAGCTGCAAATTCAACTCGGGTTCTCCCATGTGGATCACCAGTGTTTTCACCACGAGGCTACGTGCCTGCCTGTGCTGTACGCTTTCTGTTAGTAACTTCCATCTCTGCAGCGGGGTGAGCAGACTCATCAACAAAGTACAGACAGGTGAGCCACCCTGAACACCCATTTGATTAATTTTTGCAAGTTTCATTCTTTCACGATCCTTCCTAACCACAAACTTGAGATGGTGAAATATCTGGTTGTTTGTCATGTAACCATGATGCACAGCCTTTGGGTCTGGACTGTGTTCAGTGCCAAGGAGGGAGACTGATGAGGTCAAAAGATTTGGGTTTGGGTTGGGACAAGCTTGGGGTGCTGAATTCTGTCCTGGTTGCTCCTCTTCCAGGCCAGCTCTCTGTTGTGGCTCAGGAGTGCAGTGGAGGATGGCCCAAGTGCTTGGGCCCTGCACTTGCATGGGAGACCAGGAGGAAGCACCTGGCTCCTGGCTTCGGATTGGCACAGCGCCGGCTGTAGCAGCCATTTGGGGGGTGAACCAACGGAAGGAAGACCTTTCTCTTTGTCTCTCTCACTAACTCTATCTGTCAAATAAATAAATAAATAAAGGTATAGAGTATTCTCTATACTGTAAAAAAAAATAGCCACAAAGCTCCAATTCCTGCCATTATTTCTTGTCAGGTGTTGGCCAATGGCATCAACACCTGGCTGATTTGCCTCCTGAACAAATATGAGTGCTGCCATTTTGCTTGGTTGTCTCTTAAAATTAAGACCTTTAAATGAGATTTTAAACCCATTACTGGTGCTCAATAAATGATTTCTTTTCCCTTCTTACTATGGACATAGACTCAACACTAAATCAGCGTAGAATCTGAGAATGGTGGAACACTGAGAACGTTGTAAGTCGCGACTTGCTGGAGTGGGCTTTAGTCTGCCAGGGAAGATGCCAGCATCCCACATGTGTGCCTGGGTTGGATTCCTGGTTCTTGGTCCTGACCCCTGTTTTTAGCAGGGCAGACCCTAGAGGCAGTGGTGATAGTTCATCTAATTGGGCCCCCTGGGTGGAGTTTCTAGCCCCAAGCTTTAGCGCAGGCCCGGCCCTGACCAATGGGCATTTGAGGAATGAACCAGTGGGTGGGAGCACTCCTTACCCCTCCACTTCTCTGTGTGTCTCTCTGTCACTCAAATAAACAAACAGAAAAGAATTTAAATAGCCCCTTGCTAATTTGTGCTTGTCTGGGTAAGCACATGCATGTTTACATTCTATTGTGCTCCATTGTGTGCTTGTTGTAGAAATTAAGAGGAATCAAAATCATGATTTTTAAAAATTAGTCATAGCTAATTTATCATCAAATGTTGTGCGATGTCTTGCAGTGACACTGTGCATCAGTATATAAAATGCGAGTCAGAGGTATTTTTAAAATAAGTACAACTACAACCCTGCGACTCTACCTTAATTGCCTTTGCCCAGTGAGCCTGCCTGAGTATCATCACCTCCTTTGCAAGCAGGGGTCTGTTGGAAGGAAGCGCTTTGCCACCTCACTCTAGCTCCTCTAGCTTGCAGCTTCTCAAGGGTAGAAGCAGAGCGCTAAGAGTTGTAAATTGTCTCGCTGAAATTCTGCAGGAACAACATAGGAGGTTCACACTAATGTAAACAAAGGGAATCAAAAATTCTTCCATCAAAGCCTTCCTTGCCTTTCCCAGCCAGAGCCCAGCCCCTGGGAATACGTGTTCCTTTCTGCTCTAATTCTTTTTGAAATGGCTCCAAAGAGGGTGAAAATGTAGGGATTTTTCTGGTCTTGAGTCTCAAAACCAATACATCTTTCCTTTAGTCCGATTTCAAAAACATGAAATTGTTTCAAGCAACACCTGTGTTGTCAAGATAAAAATTCTGAGAAATTCTCAGGGCAAGAAAGTGAGAGCTAGGAGAGAGAGAGGGAGAGAGAGAGGGAGGAGGGAGAGAGGGAGGGAGTCCAGCGTGAATTGTCTACGTGTGACCAAAGCAATCATTTGTTTTATTAGGCTGGGTTTTAAGCATGTGTTTTTGTTGTCCATGGAAAACACCCCACGTCTTTTAGGCTGTCATGTGGCCATGAGGACTCCAATCATCAGGTAATGAAAAGAAGGGGGAAACATCAATCACCCTGATTCGGCCGGTACACCTTGCATCATGACTTAAATATCATTCTGGACCCTGCTAATATGTGTATCATTAAGTCTTAATGGAAATGTTGCAGGAGATGAGATGCTAGCTAACCTGATTTGATCTTACACATTGAACACGCGAACCAAATTGTCACTCTGAACCCCACCAATGTGTATGATTAAAATCATAGTTTTTTAAAAATAGTTTAAAGTTGAATACCTACTAGAAAAGGTGCTTTGGCCATAGGTAGCTCTGCAGTCATTATATTCGGCATTTTGTCTAGTATAGCCACATTAAAAATTGTGAAATATAGGGAAGAAATTCCCTTATGCGAATAAAGAGGCTACGAAGGGTCTTCGTTGCTACGCAAGAATGTCCCCCAAAGGTGGCGTTGGGCCATTTCCGTGTGTGGGTAAAGGATAGGCAGGCTCGCTGGGCAGTGAGAGACCACGCCTGCTCTTTGCTCAGCACTTGTGGAGCCGTTAATGGTACTGGCAGTGAGGTCAGTAGCTCCCAGGGGTTCTTGTCCCATGCTTAACTGGGGACAATCAACAACCTGTGTGGGTGACAGCATCTGCTTTTTGTCTCTCCTGGTGCTCGTGGGCTCTGGTTCGTGCTGCGCCATTCATTGGCTGTGGCTTCATGACGTGGCTGTGTCACTCACTCAGAAGTCTCCTCCCTCCAAGGACAGCAGGTGCCTGTCCAGTCTGCCAAGCTGGGGTGTGACAGAGCCAAAAGCCAAATGCTAAGGATGTGAACAGGCATTGCTTTTGAGTTAGGATCATGGGTTTTATCCTTGTAATTCATTCTTCGCCTTATTGAATGTGGCTCTGGCTTTCTTGTATGATTTACAAAAGCAGAGAAGAAAATCACACTCAGAACATTCTTGAATCCTTTTTTGTAATCAATTACTAATAATCATTGAGTTGGGGCATTGGAGTCCCGTTGTTTGTTCCTGAGAAGGGCTTTACTTTTGTGCACTTCTGGTTAGACATTTCTACTGGAGAGGACAGTGAGTTTAACACCTTTACGATGGATTTTTAGAGGAACGTACAGGATTGATTCTTTTCCAAACCAGTGATATTGCCAGGCTGAGTTTTCTGACTGCATTATAGAAAAACTATGGGCTTGTGAGAGTATTTCAGTCAAGCCAGTAGGAGCCCCTGTCTCTGGTTTCATGATAGATACTTGGGGAGAATAACAGAGTCTACTGGGTTACCGAGAGGGAGCCATGCTGTATTGAAATGAAACGCGTACCACAGGGGCTGTCACTTGGTTTCTGTTGCACTGTAGTTGTTGCAAGGGGAAGATTGACAGTCATCACTGTTGATAGATTGGAAGGTCTTGCTTTAAAATTTCAGTTCAACACCTGAAATTCAAATCTTCCCTATTGGCCACAAACTGTTTTTATAGGATGTTCCATATATTCTGATGGTTATCTATAATGAAGATGTGGCCATAATATTAGCACAATAAGACCTTTTTATAATTTGCCATTTTATATAGTGGATCAAAGGTAAGGAAAGGCAACCACTTCAGAAAACTCCCTGTCTTTTACGAAACTGGTGGTGTGCCTGCCCTGTGACAAACTATTCCACTCTCAGATTTGACGTGACTTCAGAAAGTTAGTGGAAAAGTGGAATTAAAAGGTAAGTTTATTTTGGTGCAATTTTTTTTAAATCCATGAATAGTATTTTTAGAACATGAATTTTCCTTGAACTTTTTGAAGATTTTTTATGCCTTGATTTCAAACATTTTTGCATAAAAATAAACTTATTAAAACATAGGGTTTTAAAATTATTTATCCAATGGGAGGGGATTCCTAACTGCTGATTTAGTTCCCAGATGCCCACAAGGGCCAGGACTGGGCACAGACAAAGCCAAGAGCCAGAAATACAACCGGGATCTCCTTCAGGGATGGCAGGGGCCCCGATACTGGAGCCATCGCCACTGCCTCCCAGGGTCTGCATCCTAGGAAGTCGGAGCTGGGAGTGAGAGCTAGGAGTTGACCCCAGGCACTCTGAGGTGCTATGCAGGCTTCTTAAACTCCAGGCTAAATTTCTGCTCTCTAAATATATCTTTTACTTTCATTTTCCATGGGCCTTTTACAGTACCATTGTGTATTCCCAGCAGAAATATTTACCTATGTGCTGAGGTAATGCAGGTTCTCAGGTATCCATGGGTTTCTAGAAGGTTCTTATTGGTGCTCTTCATAATGGCCCCAAACAGGACTCCACACAGTTAAGTGGATGGACAACCTGGGCTGTGAGTTATGTTTACACCACTAATCACAGCATATTACTACTGAGGAATGAAGTTAGTAGTCAACAGCCACAACAGGGAAGAACTCGCAAGGGTGACAGTGAACCGAGGCAGCCAGACACGTGCGCGCCTCCTCTGTCGGTCCTGTTGATACCAGGATGAACGAACTCATTTAGCTCATGGTTTGGAGATTGGAGTTCAAGGGGGTGGGGGGGGCAACCCTGTGGGCTGGACAAGTGGTGAGGGCAGTGAGCGTGGAGCAGGATCCCACAGTGACCGAGGAAGCTGGGAGGACAAGGTGGCCTCAAGCTTTTGCAGACAACTCTCTCTTGACAATGACCACTGAAAGCCGATCCCCAGTGACCTACGCATCTTCTCCCAGGCCCACCTCCTAAGCACCATGTCTGGCTGGAACTTTCCCCTCTTGGGCACCGTCGACTGAGGGCTTTGGGGTTCAACGTCCTGCCTGAGTTTGGGAGCCAAGTCACGTTCAAACCATAGCACCCAAGGTCTGGTTCAGAAACAGGCGAAACTAACCTGTGTGGTTCAAGTCAGGAGAGGGGCTGGCTTTGGAGGGTGACTGATGGCCACAGAGGAACGTGGGGGTTCGGGGGTGCTGGCTTATTGGTCTAAATGTTGGTTATGTGGGTGGGGCCCTTTGGCAAAAATTCAACAGGGCTGCTCACCTCGGCCTGCTCCTCTCTGGGTAGCTTCCACTTGAATCACTCATCCTTTGATAACGCAAGGCAGAGAAAATGGCGGTGGAAGAAACGTATCATCTTGATCTTTTGAAGCACTGAATACAAGTTTAACGACGGAAGTTGAAACGTGGGTTTTGATAAATTAAATACACACTTTTGATGATATCCTAAAATAATTGCACATTTGTGTTGAGATTGAAAGCGCAGCTCTCCGTGTTGATGGGCACTATCTGAAATTGAGCACGTTCAGGAGTGTGCTTTTTATCACTTCCTTCCAGAACATAAAAACGTGACATGTCACGTTGGTACACTCTTTCTCATGGGTAGATTTGTGGAGAGGATGCCAGTATGTACAGCAGAGATAATGCCATAAAATCCTGCCTTGGGACTTCTGGGCTGAACATCAGAGCGATTGCCAAGTTCAATTAAGAACTGACTAGCAGAGAAATAATATTTTAGCCATTTTCATTTTTTTTTTCTTTCTCCATTTTCTTGAGGTCTCTCTCTCTCTCTCTCTCTCTCTCCTCCCTTCATTTTTTTTTTTGTTCTTAGGTTCTTATCTTGCTAGATTTCATGGCAGATAGAAAGCTGATTTTATTTTTTAGGCTATTCAGTGAAAAGGGGTTATTTTCATATTTTGCCTAGTTTGTTAATATTATGTGAATGAAGTTTGAGCAGATATATTTTGAAAATTTCTGGCTAAACTAGGGCACATTTTTTCCTATTTACATATTTATTATTTATTATTATTAATAAAAAGAAAAGATTTATATAGCTCATAGATACAATTCTAAGAATATAATGAACCTCCCTCCCTCCTACCCTTCCTTCCCCCCCATGACTTCCTTTTTTTCTTTTCAAATTTTTGTGATAATGTATTTTTAATTTATTTTATAATTGCAGACTTAATGCCCCACTAAGCTGAGAATTCAACAAGTGAAAAGTACAAAGATCACTGTTCAGCAGGAATAAAGACAAGGGCTGTAAACAGTAATCAAACCCCAAGATGCCAATTGCAATCATAATACATTGTTTTCTGGTACTCTGTGTAATATACAGAGCACGTTTTATGAATTTCCACACTGAGACCCTACGTACATGTAGGCTGTCTTCAATCAAGTTCTAAACCTTCTGTTTTCTTCTTTTGGATCTTCTAAATATCCTGATTTTACGCAACAAAAATATATTACCTGGCACTTTGAATTTAAGATAAATAGTTATCAGCTCTTGGCTCACAAAATTGTATTCAGTGAAAGATGGGAGAGCAAACCTTGTTACTGTCCCTTCTGAATTTCTCGGTTTCCTTCCCAATTCATGGTCAACTGCTTCGTTCATACTGATTTGACCATCATAGACACACTCAAAAGGTCTTTGTTTTTATTTTTTAAAGAATTCTTTATTTGAAAAGCAGTTAGAGAGAGAGAGAGATTTTCCATCTGTTGATTTATTCCACAAATGGCCCCAACAGCTGGGGCTGGGGCTGGGCCAAGCCAAAGCCAGGAGTCAGGAACTCCACCCAGGTCTCCCACATGAGTGGTCAGGCCCCAAGCACTCGGGCCATCATCCAATGTCTTCCCAGGCACATGAGCGGGGAGCTGGATTAGCACAGAGCAGAACTCGAAGCCGCACTCTGATGTGGGATGCTGGCATCGCAGGCAGTGTCTTAACCCACTACACCATAGCACTGGTCCCAACCTCCCTCTTTAGTTGACACCACAAGCACGTTAGCTGATGAAGCTGTGAGCAAACTCCTCTGTAAACGAACACATTGTGAAATACATATTGTCATCCTTACCACGATTCATAGCATGATGAGTTGGATACCATCTACCAGGCACTTAACTATGCATTGTACTTGCATTCTATAAATACTAGTATTATCTAATAATTAGCTCTCGTAACACCGTGGTGGGTAAAATCAGCCTCTACAATCAGACTCAGGAAAGTTAAGGAAGTGAAGAAACAGCCCAAATTCTTGTTGAGTAACCAATGGCTGAGCTGGAGTTGAAACTCAGAGCTGACCGCTCTTCCCAGCCACTCATTACGTTGATGGCTTCCCTGAAATCGTCTGCGTGCCTGGACTAATTATGGACGGATGCTCCAGAGAGCACTGCCCCTTCTCCTCTGAGGTTCCTGGCCCAGTGAGGGAGTGAGGAAGCATCCCCACAAAGATGGGACATGACAAACAGTTTGAATACCCTACAAAGTCAGAGTGAACTGAGGGCGAAGACTAAGGAGGCTTGCAAATACTTAAGTTGAACAGGCTGACTCTTTGCATGCAAAGATCAGCTCTTTCCTTAGCAAACACAGGGACTTGTGCAACTGGGGAAAGCAAGATCAAATGATAGCTGTAGAATGGAGGCGACAGAAGCCCACAGTCATGACAAAGGAGGCCATGCTCTCGAGTTCCAGGTGAAGACCCTCCCCACCGCAGCCCCCTCACGTTGGATTAGATGTGTTCCGTGAGAAGGAGTCTTGGAATGACCCAGTCTCGCCCTGCAGCATCCGACACTGTCCGCGTCCTTGCGTCCTCCTCAAGGGCGCTGGTCTGGATGTTAGGACCGAGAGGAAAGCAGTTTGAAGTCTTTAACCGCGAGTGGGAGTGACCCCCAGGAGGGGAGTGTAGTGCTACTGCGCCCTGGCACTGAAAGCTGTCATTAATTGTGCATGGTGGGCGGAGGGGGCTGCACGGCAGCTCACTGCCAGGGAGACCTCTGCAGACTCAGTACTCTTCAGAATTCAGGGCTGGGGAGGCAACAGTGAGGTGCAAGTCCTCACGATGACCTTGAGAGCCTGCAGAGCTCCCTCGAAGGTCACTGGGCCAGGTACTGGATCCACCTGCTCTGGGTGGCCGAGCCAGCCAGGCACTGGGGCGGATCTCCTTGTAGGAAGCCTCGGTGGACGTAGTAGGAGCAGCTTCCCCTCTGCCTCTGTTGGACGTGGGCGCCCCCCAGCCAGGCACGCGCAGGCATACACAGGCACACACACATTCTGCCCACGCAAGCCTCGAGGTCGTTGTTATTTATGTCCGGGGAGCGCGGCCGCCCCCTGTGCTGCTCGTGACTGGTGATAATGTGCAAACCTGGGGTCCTTTGCTGACATGCTCCATCCCTGGGAGGCACCGGAATGCAAGAGGCATTTTTCAGACTCTGCTCTGCCGGAGCCCCAGGGGGTGGACGGTGAGGGCGGCAGTTCCCGTGGCTGCAGTTTTAGCTGTTTTATGTATTTACTTGTTTATCATTCCTGTTAAGACACTACATGAAGAAAAGTAATCGTTGTGTGCAAAAAAAAAAAAAAAAAAAAAGCAGCTAGAAAATGATGGGATGGAATATAATGTGCTACAAAGTGGCTTGCCATTGCCGGGTGGGGGAGAGTGTCCTGGACCATTTTCTGGAAACTTCTAGGCCTCTGTGATTTTGTGTTAATGATGCCTCCAATGAGGTAGCCTGAACAATAGGGATTTTTTTTTTTTTTTTTGTCTCCAAGTTCAAGGTATCCCAGGGCTGCTTCTTCTGAGGTCTCACTCCTTGGTTTGTGGATGGTTATCTCGTCCTGTGTCCCACATGGCCATCTCTCTCTTTCTCTGTGTGTGTCTATGCACTGATCTCTTCTTATAGGGGCAGTGATCAGATTGAATGAAGACCCTCCCGTATCTTAATTTTCCCTTCATTACCTTTCAAAGGAGCTACCTCCAAACACAGTCCCATTCTTCAATATTGAGAATATTGAGACTTCAACATCTGCACTATGGAAGACACCAATCACTGCATGGCATCCTTTAAGATAATTCCCTGGGCATAACCTGGGTCACATGGAACCCACGTGAACTACGTTATGCACAGAGCACTGCCCAGTGCTGGAGTCATGGCCACGGAGATGTCGATACCGAGGCCTCCCCTGAGGAGGCAGAGGGGATGTTCCAATCTACTGAGAAGAGAGGCTGCCTTGCAGTCGGCCCATTTTAGTGTCAGGCTAGGCCATTGGTCCCCTTCCTCTGCATTTGCTAACTCCCTGCTTCAGCAGTAGACCCCAGCGAGCTCTGTAGTCAGGTCCAGCGTGTGTCTCACTATGCTCGAGCTGCACATTCGCTGTAACCTTAACCTTCTGTAGGCTCAGAAAGAATGTGCGGCTCTTCCACGCACACAGGTCATTCTGTTTTCTGGATCAGTCCAGCTTGTGAGTTCACAGCCAGTGCCTGGGTGCAGCTGCTGGTTCTTACCAGCAGGGAACCTGAGAGACTGGAGCTGCATTTTCCTGTGGGCTTCGCCAGTTTGGTGAACTGCTCCCCCACCCCACCCCCAGAACCACACTGCTGCTTCTGTCCCAATAAAGAAGTGGTCCACACAGAGCGTGCAGTTTGCTGAGGGAGTCGGCTCAGGGCCCACGGAGGGGGCTGTCCTGTACACCTTCACGGTACAAACACCAACACCCTGCTGTGTCTGTGCTGAGAAGCTGGGCAACTGTGCACTGTCTCATGGTGCCAAGCCCTAGCCCACACCCAGCCTCTGCCCTGTGCACAGTAGTGGGAGAACTAGTGTCCCGGGAGGAGCCAGAATGGCAGACACCGCAGGCGACTATGCCGAGAACTGGGCACCGGTGGTGCTCTCTTGTTGAACTGAAAAACACTTAATCAATTGAAAATGTAAAACAAACCACTGCCTTTGAAACAGACAGGAAATGGAACCGTCCAACCGTCCGCGTGTTGCACATTCAGCCATCCAACCGTCCGCGTGTTGCACATTCAGCCGTCTGCAGTATCACCTGAAGTCTCTGAGCTCCTGCAGTCAGAGGGTTTTGGTAATTAGAAGTTCAAGATAAAATCATTCCAAAAGGACGCTTTACCATTTGTTGTTCCCACTTAGGAGACACTCTGTCCTAGGTGGCAAGATGCATGTGTGTGTTCATATAAATCAACGCTCTTACGGAAATCAGCATTTATACCCTAGCGGATAGGAGGTGGTTCTTCCCCAGAAGTTGTCTTTAGTTATAAAAAGCTTTACCGCAGCATCCTCTTAGTGGACCTGAAATATGAGTCGATGTGAAAAAAATGCTGGCACGCGTCTCGTCAGGAGCTCGTGTTGAGGAACGTGACGGACGCCTGCGTTCTGATCGGGGAGCTAAAGCAGGCAATGTCCATGTTCTCCATGTTGAGGCACAGGTGCGCTCGGCTGCCTGGCACACGGAAGTGACGTAATAGAACTGAACATTGTGAAAGGCAGGAACTCGAGCGTGGGGCCAGCCCTGAGCCTGGACGAGCACCGTGGAAATTGTAGGAAGACCCAGGGCCTCCTTGGGGTTCCATGGCCAAGTGCTGGCTTCTCCCGCTAATCAGATGGCAGCTGCACAGGGGTGTGGGTTCCAAACTCCAGCACGTCCTAGGGCAGGTGGCTTCTAAATTCTTGCCTCGGTTTCCCCATCTGTAACACGAGGATAAAACTATGAGGGGTCTTCAAAAAGTTCATGGAAAATGAATATCATGAAAACACTATGCATGGATTTCAAACCTTTTTTTTTTTGCACGAAAATAACCGTATTTTTTCATTCTATTTTTTTTCTCCCACAAGCTTTGTGAAGTTTCTTCCTAGTATTCAACTAATCAGGTTGCTGTGAAAAGCATTAAATAACTTTATGCCAGCCACACGCTTAGCACACAACTGGGACCATACAACCACTCTGTGTGGGGTCCATTACTGTGGCTGACTTGAAAGCACTCGGTTGGGGCAGGCATTTGGCGCAGCTGTTAAAACTCCCCGTGCAGTGCATGCCATTCCAAATCAGAGTGCCTGTGTCCCAGTACTGGCTCAGCTGCCCATTGCAGCGTCCTGCTGATGTGCACCCTAGGAGGCAGCGTGGGCGGCTCAAATAGTGGGGTCCTTGCAACCCAGGTTGGAGACTCCGATGCAGTTCCTGGCTCCCAGCTTCAACCTGGCCCAGCCCTAGCTGTTGTGGGCATTCTGCAAGAGAAACAGCAGGTAGGGGCTCCCTCTCCCTCTCCCTCCCCCCCCTCAAATACATACACACATATGTCCCTATGTGCATACATAAAATGAAAGAAGTAGGTTAGAAATCACTGTGCCTGAAAGCTTAGCAGTGGCTGGAGGCGTAGATTCTGTGAACCCACAGAGTGGCCCCAGAAGCCCCCGGCCCCTTGAGTCAGCCATCCCCACCTCCTGGGATAAAGTGGTCTCTAAGACCTAACGTGACCTTGTTCCCCCAGCACATGAACACGCATGTTTCTGCACGCTAGGGTAGAACCTTAGAAGTCAGGAGCTGATGCTGATGGCTAACTCGTGCTAATCACTAAGTCGCTGTGGATGGTGCTGAACCTCTGAGGAAGAGAGTTCTATTTTGTCCCCCCAACGCATTGAAGGAAGAGGGAAGAAATGGCCAGCTAAAACTGAAAATGGCACGCAGAGTCTAGAAGGAGAAAAACCACTAAGATATCCATTAATGAAAGCAAAGTTGCTCATCAAAACAGAAATAACTCACGATAGTATTCTTACGCATGCAGCATGCCAAGACGGCTAATTTACCACTATAGGTTGTTAGCCTTCATAATATTAAAAAAAAAAAAAAAAAACCTCACTTTAAACTGCATACTAAGGATCCATAGTGTGGGTTCCCAGTTCACTGGGTTGAATCCACCGAAGATGGGCTGCTCTTCAGCTCTTGAATACTGAAGCTATCTCGCGATAGGCAGAGCAGGCTGAGGTGGGGTGGGGGACACCCACGTATCACAGGAGACTTGGGTGGGACGTGGTCGTGAGCATGCCACATTTCACTGCACTGCAGGACTCGAGGCTCTGGATAGTGTTCCCAAGGCATTTTCTGTAAGGCAGACACCAGGATTAATGATCTCAGAGCGCCCCTGGTGGACTCCCATTGGCTGAGAGCACCCCTGGTGGACTCCCATTGGCTGAGAGCACCCTTGGTATGTTCCCATTGGCTGAGAGCACCCCTGGTGTGTTCCTATTGGCTGAGAGCACCCCTGGTGTGTTCCCATTGGCTGAGAGCTTCCCTGGTACATTTATATTGGCTGAGAGCATCCTTGATGTGTTTCCATTGGCTGAGAGCACCCCTGGTGCATTCCTATTGGCTGAGAGCACCATGAAATGTGTTCAATGAGAAGGCATTTTTCTTTTGCACCCACATCTGACATTACCAAAAATATAATTATTTTATATTAAGTTTACATTTATGTTGTATCATTATGGGTTGGGAAAAAAGTGACAGATGCACTTTTAAGCATTCAGAGGGCAGGAAGCCCTCTGAAACGTGAGAAGTCAAGGTCAGTGTTGTGGCACAGGGCGTTAGGCCACTCACTTATGTTGGCGCCTGTTCAAGTCCTGGCCACTACACTTCCGATCCAGCTCCCTGCTAATGCACCTGGAAAAACAGAAGATGCCCAAGTGCTTGGGCCCCTGGACCCATGAGGGAGACACGGATGAAGCTCCTGGCTTCAGCCTGGCCCAGTCCTGGCCATTGTAGCCACTTGGGGAGTGAACCAGCAGATGGAAGATCTTTGTCTCTGTCTCTCCCTGAGCCCTTCCCCACTCCTGTAACTCTGTATCTTAAAAAATGAACATATAATGTAACATGTATCTTTAAAAATGAAAAAATGAGAGCTTCCTGTGAATCTGTGTCCCAGACAGAATGACCTACCCAGTTATGCTCCTATGCTCATATGTAGAACTGCTTTATTCTAAAGTTGTTTTCCCCACTGAACCTCCTAAAGCAATTTTCCATGGAACACATATGTCTGCCTCATTGTTTTTTGGTTTTTTTGAGTCAGATACAACAATCAAATAACCTTGATATCGTGTGATTGTGAAGATCTTCTAACAGTAAAATGTACGACTGTGCTCCCCGTCCCCTCCCTGGAAGCCATCATGGTCCTCATCTTCCACGATCCCCTTTCGCATCCATGTTCCTCCTCCCAACTCTGACTCCTGCATCCGCTGGCTTTCTATCAAGGTGGATCAGAGACTTAAGTCGCTTCGCCTCTATCTTCATCCTCCCGGTATTTCTAGATTTTCCCGAGAGCCATCATAACCACATAAGCATTAACTTCTGCTGAGCCAACAGTGGAGGAAGGCTGTGTTTTTCCTTGTTGCTCTGTACATCTGAACGTCCACCCGGAAGCTCTCTCAGAGCCCTCAATGGGCTCTGCACCTGCAGCTCCCACAGCCCTGCCCCCACTGCCCTGCACTGCCTTCCCAGGGCTTTGTGGATTATCTCCTGAACCCTCACTTTCCTTCTCTCTCTCTCTCTCTCTCTCTCTCTCTCTCTCTCCCTCTCTCCCTCTCTCCCTCTCTCCCTCTCTCCCTCTCTCCCTCTCTCCCTCTCTCCCTCTCTCCTTTCAGTGGGGCATCTTCTCTAGGCATCTCTGAGGATGGTGCACAGAAAGCGTATTTTAAAAAAAGTTTACAGAAAGAATTAAAACTTGAAAGTAATTTTTTTTTCTTTCAAAAATTAAAACAATTCCAAGACAGCTCTCTGCTGTCTCTTAGCTTCCAGGGTGGCAGGAATTCTGGCTTCTGGGAAAGCCACTTTCTTCCCTTCCTTCAGAAGCCTGTCTCTGTGTCCTGATGTCCCATGGTGCCGTGGGACTGTGGCTGCTGTGGCTGTGCCATCCACTCATGGTGCTCCTTGCTGAGCCCAATGTCACTGCTCAGATGCTGCCAGCCACCAGGAGGGGCCATCACCCTGCACCCCTGCCTGGGGAACTGCCTCCGCCTCTCCCCTGCCTTCTCCCACCCTGGACCTCCTGCCATTAGGGTGCAAGACCTCCAGCAATGTCTTCAACTTCTGTTTCTTGTCTTCGCATTAACTCTTAGACAATTTCTACACTTCTCTTTGATGGACCCCAAAGCTGTGTTCATTAACCAGAGAAGAACCCTCTGGACTCCAGCAGAGCTGAAGGAGAGGTGAGGGCACGTGGCTGGCAGGTGGGACATGGGGACAGGGGTCTGCAGGCAGCCTCTCCGTGCTCAGCCTCTGCCTCACTGCCAACGTCCCCAGCTCCTGGTGGCTCCAGCTCCTGAGCTGCTCCAGGGTTCCCTGCGACATAAAGAAAAATCGCTGACGTTCTTTGCTCTTTCCTCCCTGGCCTGATTTTGGAGCCTGGAGCTTGTGTTTGTGGGCATGTCCTGGTGAGCCCTGACACAGCTCGATCGCTGACTCAGGATCGTTCTCCCTGCCCCTGCCCCTGCCCCTGCCCCTGCCCCACGCAGAACTTCATCCACCGGTGGAACCTGATCCCCTCCCCCTGCCCTGTTCACTGTTAGGAACATTCCCGATAAAATTCCATCATTTGTGCATTTCCTTTCATTCCTAGCTAAGTTACTGCTTGTTCAAATCCATGCATTTTACCATATGCTATGATTTAACAAATTACCCTCCAACATACATCAGGTTGTTATGATTTGTTGGTTCTTCTTTTATCCTTCCCAGTATTAAGCATTACCTCTATTTTTTATCATTTGCAATTTGATAGGTAAATTAATTTCACATCATCATTACTACTTGTAAATATATACCGTCACAGAGCTGTGTGTATATTTCTGAAAATAGAGCATTCTGTGGTGATTTGGCAAATTCTGCAGAGATAGACGTGTACAACATAAAAATGTAAACGTATAGATGAAGATCAACTAAATAATTATTTTGAGGGTTAAATTATTGTGTGTTATGTATGTATAGCGTTGTTTAAGGAGACAGTGTTGGGATTAAGAAATAAAGGCATGCCATACTGCTTTTTTACAAGAATTTCTGATGTATCTTTGTGTCAGAAGCAGCCTATGTTCAAATTTGATTGTTGTTCCTATAAATCTCCTTTATTTCCTCAGTCGTTTAAATACAGATAAGGAACCAGTAACCAAAATGTGGGAGCCCTCTGGTGGCCGTAGCACAATCACATACAGACTAGTCTATTTCTCTGGTTTAATTCAAGATGCTTGAGAACTACTTCTTTTAATACTCCTAAACGTAAAGATTTTTTAAAAAATCGTGCAGATGAACAAAGTTAACTAATCAAGAAAAAAGTTTACGTGTAACTGCATTAGATGAAAGATAAATCCTCGTAATTATTCCTGGAATTCCACAGAAATAAATCTACAGTTCGTAGAGAAATAACATTGTCCTTGAAATTGTCGAGGACATAATCAAGAGATTAAAAAGTGAGAAACTGACCCTGTAGAAACTGGCGAAAGTTGGAGAAAAGGGGGTGTGTTAGCTGTCGTCCAGGGTCAGGCGGCCATCTTTGTATCAGGATAACACGCTTCACCCGGCCCGTGAAGGCAGAAACAGAAAAAAGGTTCAAGTCCAACAAGCAAACAGTACTTATTAAAGAACAAGATTTCCAAAATTGGAGTGGACTGCCTGCACAGGGAGTGAGTCCCCCTCCCTGGGAGTGTTCAAGTACAAGATGGACACCTCCGTGTCAGAATTGTCATGGAGCGACTCAGCTCCCTTCCAGCCCTCCAACCCAGGCTCCCAGTGGTCACATGGGGCTCCTAAGGGTGCTGGCACCTGTGTAAGTCAAAGAGGAAGGAGCAGTGGTGTCAGCGTAGGAGGTCTTGTGTCCAGGCAGGGGAACACGTCCTTTGTCTGACTCCCGTGGGCCGCAGCTGTATCCTGGCTGGCTGCTCCCTTATTTCGGAAAGGATGAAACCAGAAACGGCTGTGATTCTCCAGCCACTGTTTGGTGGCTTGTGAGCGGTGGCCTTGGGACCACACGTGGGCGTTCTGGGTGTCTGTGGGACCTGCCATGGCTTCCTGGGCAACAGTTCCATTTCTGCTGCACTTGTGACCACACCTGCGTGGTTCACAGTCTGTTTGGGAGGTTTACAAGGCATGGTTCTCTCCCCCAACACAGCAAGATATGCTCCTGTTCTATTCCTGTGCTTCAAACAAACAAACCTTAGAATCTGACAGCCTTATTGCAAATATGTTTTCCACAATGTGTTTATAATCAATCACATTATTGGCACAAGGGGCTGCTGCTCCTCACTTAAATCTCTCAAGGGTGGGGCAGCAATGGACTTGGAAGAGAGAGCGTAATATTGTCCCCCAGAGGCAGTAGGATCAGTGAACTCGTGTCGTTATTTTTCATGGGACACGTTTCTCAGGTTGTTGTGTATGGAGTTGAACAGGTTATTCAACCTACCTGGTGCCTCAGTGTATGGATCATTGGAGGTGTTTTCCTGTGCTGTTGTATATCGTGTGTTCCAAGGGGGCTCCTGAAGATGCTCAAGCTGATCCCTGAAGGTTGAGAATGAGCCATTCATGAGAAGAACCAGGGTAGAGCATGCTGGGTAGAGAGAAAGCAGGTGCAGAAACCCTGAGGTAGAAAAGGCGTATCACACAGTGAAGGAAGGAGCACGTGTTCCAAGCCAAGATGGGTCGGACAAACAGACGAAGAAGTCACCGCTTATTGACGGAGGATGAAGAGGTGGGGTGAAGCCAGACGGTGACCCAAGGGGGGTTGGACTTTAGGCGCAGGGAGAAGCTGCCAATGCATGGTTACTCACTTGTCTAAACTCTGGTGGGCAGGATGACCTGGTGCGCTCCATGGTGAGTGTGAGGAAGCAGTCATGGACGGCCGCTGCCTTCTCTTTGCTCGGACAGTACTTGCGGATGGAGCACAGAGGCATCTGGAAAGCTACCTCCATGTTGTGGGAGGCTGGACAGAGGGAGGAATCCTGACGAGGATTCAGAGGGGGAAACACCACCTTCCCCCACCCCTGCCTCACTCCGCCCTCACACTCATTGCTGCATGGTTTACTGATTTATCTCCTCTATGGTTTCTTGTCAGTCTCCCTTCCCCTCCTTGAAAGCAAGATCCGGGTGGGCAGAGAGCCACTGACTTATCTTCACTGATGTGTCTACAACAGTGGTGGCCCCTCAAAGGGGTGAGGGACCTTCATGGAGATGCTAAGCAAGAAATTGGATATGGGGCTTCTGAATTCCAGGGAGGAGTGCGTTGAGGCAAGATGGGTTGAGATTGGGTCTAGAGGGGCACCCACGATCCAGGTCTTACCTGGAGGAGCTGGGCATAATGAGAAACAACACTGTTGATCCTGGAGGGCGATTTCACGGAATTCACTGGAGAAACTGCAGGGGGCGGGGACTGGTGATTGGCTGGTGAGCAGGTGTTTGGTGCAGTGTGGGGCGTTCTTAGGATGACACACGTGAATTGAGCAGGAGAACATCAGGGCATTCACTGGAAGCAGTGGTCACTGGATGGTCAGCTGTGTCTTGTCCACCACACATGGGGTTTTCAGAAACTAGGCATTCAGCATTAATTTTGAAAAGTACTTGTGGAAATATGCACATAACTCTTTCCTTGCAAACCATTATCAAGTAAGTAGGCGAGAATGTGCTTCTCAATGAACGCCATCTTTGTCTCCTAAGGAAGTACGTTACTCTTCTCCTCTGTCAGGCTGACTGGCCTCAAACTGCTGTTTCATACTTCAAATTTGGGCTAATTAAGCAATTTCTGATGGTTCCACCTGGTCATTTTTGTGGCAGAAATGTGTCAAGGAAGAAATAGTAGCAGCAATCATGACAATGAAGTGAATGGATCTTGACAAGAGTTTGAGCCACATAGAAATGGTTCCAGCATGTCCTTTGGCAACGTTGCTGACCAGTTGATTTGCAGAAATCAGGGAAATGTTGTCCTCTTCTGTTCCCCACATCTGCATCAAGATCAGGTGCCACACGTGGGAACTCTGCTGTGGCTCTCAGCTGTGGTTGGGCGTCAGGATCTACCTGTGAGTTGCCAAGACCCCTGGTGCTCAAGCTGGGATCCAACCAAGTGCATCAGGACACCTGGGGTGGGGCCCAGGACTCTGTATGTTTTAATCTTCCCCCAGGTGACTTTGATGTGTCAAGATTGACAACCACTGTTCTATCCCAGAGCAGTCAAACTCTATTGCATATGTGGGCCACCAGAGGATCTTCCTGGCCAAGCCCACCTCCTACACACAAGCATTGCAGTACAGGGTAATTAGGGCACGGGGATTTTTTTTTGAAAGATCCTCTAGTGATTCTGGTGTGAGAATGAAATTTGGAAGCCCTCCTGGGTCTACACCTAGGGCTGCATTAAACCAATGCTTCGACTGGCGCTGCAGCTCGCTAGGCTAATCCTCTGCCTGCGGCGCCGGCACCCCGGGTTCTAGTCCCAGTCGGGGCGCTGGATTCTATCCCGGTTGCCCTTCTTCCAGGCCAGCTCTCTGCTGTGGCCCGGGAGTGCAGTGGAGGATGGCCCAAGTGCTTGGGCCCTGCACCCCGTGGGAGACCAGGAGAAGCACCTGGCTCCTGCCTTCAGATCGGCGCAGTGTGCTGGCTGCAGCGCGCCAGCCGCAGCGGCCATTGGAGGGTGAGCCAACGGTAAAGGAAGACCTTTCTCTCTGTCTCTCTGTCTCTCTCTCTCTCTCTCACACTGTCCACTCTGCCTGTCAAAAAAAAAAATACCAATGCTTCTCGGACAAGCATCACAGCAGAAGCACGTGGAAGATTCTTAAGCCATTGTTGGCCACCATGCTATCCGTGATTCCGGATGTCAGACAAGAATTTGCTGTCCCAGTCTATTTGCAGGGGCAGCGCTGTGCTGGTCTGGGGACCACAGTGGGACAGTCACTGTGCTGGGCTCTGGTACGAGCAGGGGGCTCCTGGCTGCAGCAGCTATGACTGGGGGTTTCATGTGTTCCCTGCGTGAAATCTCGCATGAACCTGGAGGAAAGACTTCCAAGAATAAAGACATGTCCTCGCTGCCTTCTGTTTTCTGCCGTATCAGTTCCTGTCCACTTTAACAGACGGACATAAACCTAAATGACGGAAAACAAGACAGAGCTGTCGTTGTGCAGCCCCTGGAGGTTGGAGGTGTGCTGGGGGTCATGGCCTCCCGGGTCTAAAGTCAAGGTGGGGCAGGGCCCTGCTCCTGCCTAGGGGCTCCCAAGCAGCCCCCTGGCCCTGTGTCTGCCAGTCACTTTGCGCTGCCTGCATCCTTGGCTTAGGGTCCCCTTCTGCCTTCCACGCCAGTCACAGCTGATCAGATCTTACTGATATCTACTTGGGAAAATTTTTTAAAATAATTTTTTAAAAAGATTTATTTATTAATTTGAAAGGCAGAGTTAGAGAGAGAGAGAGGGAAAGATGGAGGTAGGGAGATGGGGACAGAGATCTTTCACCTGCTGGTTCACTGCCCAGATGGCTGCAGCGATCAGGGCTGGGCCAGGCTGAAGCCAGGAGCCAGGAGCTTCTTCCAGGTCTCCCATGCGGGTGCAGGGGCCAAAGCACTTGGGCCACTTTCTACTGCTTTCTCAGGTGCATTAGCAGGGAGCTGGATAGGAAGTAGAGCAGCCGGGACTTGAACCGGCGCCCACATGGGTTGCTGGTGCTGCAGGCCATGGCTTCACCTGTTGTGCCAAAGCACTAGCCCCAGAGAATTCTTTTAACTACTGCATAATCCAGACTTCTCTCCCTACTTTGAAGTCAGTTAAGTGGCAACCTTAATTCTCCTTTGCCGTGAAAACTGAACATACTCACAAGTTCTGGGGCTTGGGATGGGGTGGAGGGGGCATCGTCCCACTGGTCACACTGCCTTCTCAAACCCCAGAGTGACAACGGCTCCACCACAGCAGAGCTTGGGAACTGGGACAGCTTACGTAAGCTTTCTCAACTGCCGTTACCCAGGGAATTCAAGTACCTGCCCCGGAGTGGCGAGATAGGATTTTTCATATTATATTTCTCAATTCATAAAGCAAACATGTATCAGAACCTGGCAAAGTCATATTAGAAGATTTAGAAGTTACTGTTGTAACTGTTAGCATTTTCCATCGTAACTGAGTTCCGAGGCTCTGCCTGCAGTCGCTCTTCCCTCGCTTCTCAGGCAGGCACTGTTAGCAGTTACGTGGGCTTCTTTCCAGAGAGACCCTATGCATGCACAAGCATATGCAAATGCAGCAGTGTATGCAAATACAGCAGCGGTTTGCACAACTGATCGAGTACGACAGCTCTCAATAATGCTGTCATGCCTCTCTCTAACAGCTGCGTACTTTGTTTTATGAGTGTGCCTCGATTGACTTTGCCAGCTCTTCACTGCTGTGCCTTTAGTGTTTCCTTCTCTAGAGTTATGACCCAGGCTGTGGCTAATCATCCTGTAACTCCGTTTGCACATGCACCTGCGTGTGTGTTCTGTAAAGCGAGCCTTCCAAGTCCAAGGTGGTGTGCTAGTTAGAATTTGATAGATGCGGCCAAATTTGTCTTCACGTATCTTTGATCCGTTTTCAGTTCTATCAGTGAGAATGTGTATCTCCCTGTACCCTTGGCTGACTCACATCCTCACTTTTATTTCTGCCACTCCGATAGGTGAAAACAGTGTTTCCTAGTTTTGATTACTCTCTCTGTTAGTGTGAATGAATCAAGCATTCTCTAACGTATCTCTTACCAAACAGATTTCCTTTCTGTTAACTTCCAGTCTATATCCCTCATCCATCTTTCTTTAGAGGGGTTGATTTTTTTCCCATAATGATTAATGAATGTGATTTAATCACAGTTTAATAAAAGCTATCTTTTCTGTGATATGAGTTACAAAAAGATTTTCGTTTTGCTTGCTTTGGGATACTGATTTACAGACACATTTTATTTGTAGGTGGTTTAATTTCTAATTGTTCCTGCAATTATGGCTCTGTATCATGCTTAGCAAGCCTTTCCATATCTTAGGTTACATGAAATGGAACTCCCCAGGTTTTCCTTGAATAATAACATATAAAATGTTTGCTCTTTGAATCTCTGGGAGCTGTTTTGATTTGATAGATAGAGGTACAACTTCAAGATTTTCAGAAGTCTCAACACATTTATTCATTGTTTTTCTTTCTGTGGATACACAATACTGCTCTCTTTTTAAAAACAGAGAGAAGGAGATCTTCCAAAAGGCCAAAAAGGACAGGCAAGGCTTAGCCAGGCCAAAGACAGGAGCCTGGAACTCCATTCTGGTCTCCCGCAAGGGTGCAGGGGCACAAGTACGCACACCCTCTTCTGCTGCTTTCCCAGGTCCATCAATTCTCTCTACTTTTAAAATGCATAATTCCAATTTCCTTCTCACCAGACTGGATGTGCTAACATTTGATTTCATCACTATCTATTATTTATTCTCCATTCTTGCTCCTAATTTTACTTAGTTCTTCATTTTGGTTAATTTTGCCAACAATTTATCAATATGATTATTTTAAAGCTTTAGATTTATTTAATGGTTCTATCATGTGTCTCTTATAATACAATCATTCTTATTTTTATTAATTTTTTCCTTCTGCTTTCAGTTTCTTTAATAGCTATACTATTTTTCTAATGTGTTGAATCTTGCAATTATTTTCTATTAATTTGTACCTTTTGCTTTGTTAGTAGATGTTTGATGAGTCCTTTTTCTAACTCTTCAGTTGGATGATTGTCATTTATTATCATTCTTAACATTTATACAACTAAACAACACTGTAAATTTTTTTAAAGATATTTATTTAATTGAAAGTCAGAGTTACACAGAGAGAGAAGGAAAGGCAGAGAGAGAGAGAGAGAGAGAGAGAGAGAGAGGTCTTCCATCCGCTGGTTCACTCCCCAATTGGCTGCAATGGCCAGAGCTGTGCCTATCTGAAGCCGGGAGCCAGGAGCTTCTTCCAGGTCTCCCATGTGGGTGCAGGGGCTGGAGGACTTGGGCCATCTTGCACTGCTTTCCAAGGCCATAGCAGAGAGCTGGAAAGGAAGTAGAGCAGCCAGGACTTGAACTGGTGCCCACAGAGGATGCCAGCACTGTAGACTGGGGCTTTACCTGCTACGCCACAGCGTGGGCCCCTGTAAAATTCCTGAGCATTTCTTTTGGCACAATACGTAGGTTCTGGATATGAACGGTACTCACCAACATTATCTTCTAGGGTCCTCACATCTCTGTTCTGATTTCCTTTGTGGTTCAAGAGCATCACAGGCAGGCGATCCTGTCGAACTGTCGTTCCATTGTGTGGAGTTGAGAGAACATTCCCTCTTTATCATTTCCACTTGCAAACATTTAAGGAACTTCACCTCTAGAACTAACGTGTCTGCAAGATTGGCAATTGTTTCTTCAGATTCTGGAAAGGAAGATGGATGACCTGATTTCCGGTTATAGAGTGGAGGAAATTGTAAACAGGTCTGACCCATGGGCTGAGATCACAAACAGGTCTGACCAGTGGGCTGAGATCACAAACAGGTCTGACCCATGGGCTGAGATCACAAACAGGTCTGATCCGTGGGCTGAGATCACAAACAGGTCTGACCAATGGGCTGAGATTACAAACAGGTCTAACTAGTGGGCTGAGATTACAAACAGGTCTAACGAATGAGCTGCCCTGCCTAAACCTTTGTTGTTTTTGCCTTTTTATGTACACTTGATCCATTATGGCCTGAGAGAGGGGAATTAATGTCTCCCACCACTGACGTCCTTCTGCCTGGCTGTGCTCCGGTGACTGGGACGTGATATTCCTGTCGCGTGCAGACACTCGCACCTCTTCCGTCTTCAGTGCTGGTTCTACCCTCTGTCCTTGCACAGGGCCACCATCCACCATGGTGAAGCTACAGCTCCTTGCCCTAGTTTTAATCTTGTCTGCTGCATCTTGTAGTGATCCTGGCTTTGTCTTTGCCTAAGGTATCTTTCCATAGCTGTGGCGTCCAACTCTCAATTACTTTAAAGCCCAGCAAAGCAGTGCAGAACTAAATCCACAATCCAGTATGGGCGTCAGTTTAGCCAGTTTACGTCAGCTGTCTCGTATGGTATGTCACCATTTCTCTTTGTATTCCTTATGTTTCTCCTCTTTTGTTCTCAGTGTGTGTGTCTATTTTGTTCCATATTTTCATTATTACAATAGCTAACTGCAATCACAGATTGAGATGAGGCAAGTTCATCTCAGACAGCTCAGGGACTGTCACATCCCATATCAGAGTGCCTGAGCTCAGGCCCAGCTCTGGCTCTGGACTCCAGCTACCTGCTAGTGCACACTCTGGGAAGCCGCAAGGGTCGGCTCAAGCAATTGGGTTTTTTCACCCATGGAGGAGACCTGAATTGAGTTCCCAAATAAACAGCCAAACAGTTAGATGATGGATAGATAGATAGATAGATAGATAAAAAGGATTCAAAGGAGAGAGGGGAAAAAACAAGAACACACAAAATCTTTGTAACTAATGTGTTGGGGAAGGCCGGCACCATGGCTCAACAGGCTCCACCTAGCGGCGCCGGCACCCCAGGTTCTAGTCCCGGTTGGGGCACCGGATTCTGTCCCGGTTGCTCCTCTTCCAGGCCAGCTCTCTGCTGTGGCCCAGGAGGGCAGTGGAGGATGGCCCAAGTGCTTGGGCCCTGCACCCCATGGGAGACCAGGAAAAGCACCTGGCTCCTGGCTTCGGATCAGCGTGGTGCACTGGCTGCAGCGGCCATTGGAGGGTGAACAAACGGTAAAGGAAGACCTTTTCTCTCTGTCTGTCTCTCTCACTGTCCACTCTGCCTGTCCAATAAAAAAATAATAATAATAAATAAAAATAAAAATAATGTGCTGGGGAAGAGAGTCCTATAACTGAACCAAAAGTATTAAAATATTTTTAAAATAATACAAGAAACATCAGTATAGGAAGACTTGGATATGCAGGTGGGAATGTTTTCACAATGTGCTCAAGAAAGAAACTTATGTAATATATAATTTACTTCACTGACTTTTAAAGACAAATACAGAAATACTTTATAATAAGGTAAAGAAAAAAATCAACTCAGTTAAAGTAAAATTACACTGAAGATTTTTCACAGTGACATGTCACATAGGCAGGTAGTGAGACAATTCTGTAAAATACTCATGGAAATAAAATGTTATTCCAAGGCAAAATGGCATCCGGTTGTAAGGCCACAGACCACACTTTCTAATGAAATGTAGAAATTCTAGTTGCTAGGAAATCTTCCTGGCTGCTCAAAAAAAAAATAATTAGCTAACAGAAAAAAAAAAAAAATGAGAGAAGGCCACAAATAGTGAGCACCTGCTAATGATATGTATGTGACGTCTACAAGGGTAAAGTGTATGCTATCTGTAGACTATTCTGAAATGCATCGGGAAATAAGATACATTGATGACTACGTGGAGGCACTAATAACTGGGTCGCTCATTGATAAAACAAATGTAGCAGATAGTGACGGTAGTTTAGTTGGTGGTTAGTGAGGGTTCACTTTGCATCTCTATTTTCATTATTCATCTGTTTAAAATTTTCATAATAAAATGGTGAAAAATGAATCATAAAGCCATAGCTCTCTGCATGTATTCTGCTATAGGATTAGGCATAAAGCAACGGTGGGAATTACAAAATGGAAATCTATTGTTATAAATCACGGCAATTTAGAACTGCTATAACCAACAAGCACTCTTCGAAGGGAGAGGTGATAGGAGGTGGAGAGGAATTTACAATCATGGACCAAATACCGATCATTTAATGGTGACAGACCAAGACTTTTAATAATGGTGATGGATAAAGACTTTTCATAAATGTTAGTACCAGAAGCAGTAATAGAAAAATAACCAAGTAAGACTGATGCTGTCAGATTGGGACACTTTGTAGTGTCCTCACTGGTGATGGTGGAGAGTTGAGACTGTCTTTAGAAAAAGAGAATCAAGTGTATGAGAGGTCTTCAAAAGGTTCCTGGAAATAGGTTATTAAAAAACTATGTATGGATTTTAAAAGTTGTTTGCAACATAATAAGCTATTCTTTTGATTTCATTTTCTCATGATTTTCTTAAAAATTTGATTTAATTTTTTCAAATTCGGTGTTTCCTATTCTGAATTGTGTCTGTTTACTTTGAATTGATCACAACACCATACACTGAATTTTTTAAGTACCCTTTTTCTTTTTTCTTTTTGTTGTTTTGACAGGCAGAGTTAGACAGTGAGAGAAAGAGACAGACAGAAAGGTCTTCCTTCCATTGGTTTACTCCCCTAATGGTCATTACGGCTGGCGCTGCACCGATCCGAAGCCAGGAGCCATGTGCTTCCTCCTGGTCTCCCATGCAGGTGCAGGGCCCAAACACTTGGGCCATCCTCCACTGCCTTCCCGGGCCATAGCAGAGAGCTGGACTGGAAGAGGAGCAACCTGGACAGAATCCGGCTCCCCAACTGGGACTAGAACCTGGGGTGCCAGCGCTGCAGGCAGAGGATTAGCCTATTGAGCCACAGTGCCAGCCCTTTTTCTTTTTTTCCTGGTTTCTTACAGCTCATTTTCCTTTTCTTTATCTGCACTTCTTCTCCTGTTTTGTGCTATTAGATTGCTTCTTTAAGTTGCTTTCGTGCATGGCCGTATCCTTTGTTGGAATGGTCCGCCGGCTGGGTGAGTGTTTATGTCCATTGGGTCTTCCTAACCTTGTGTTGTGTTGTCTTTGCATCAGCCCCGTGCGGGCAGTGTTGTGATGTATGTGTTATCTGTTGATGGAAGGCCTTCCTAGACCGGAACTTGCAGGAGGTTTATCAGGCATGGAAGCATCACCAGACCGGAAGCGGTCACTCCCGGGCTGTGGTGCGGGACCTCCGGGAATGGATCCGCATCTCTGGATGCACTGCTTTGCCGTGACTTCTCTCCAGCCAAGGCCAGCGGGTTATAGGCTGTTCCTACTCCCTGCAGCTCTCCTCTACATTTCCTTGAGCAGTGGGACAGAGTTTGTCCGGCCCTGCCTCCCTGCTATTCTCTGCTTGTTCTCGACAGTTCTGGAGAATCACCCTCCATCACCCCCAGCCCCCTGCCACCCCAGCCCGGGGACATGATACGGCAGCTTGCGAGCAGCTAAGCCATTATGCGCTGGCCCCTCAGGATGGTTCCCTGTTCTCTCATGATCACCTCCTACTTTCCCGTTCTATTTTCTCTGGTTTTGGGCAGTTAACCTGAGTTTACGGACTTATGGCTTTGTTTTCCAAGACGAGTCTGTCTCGAGCCTCCTCATGAAGGACTTCCATTTGCACAGAGTCTGTACGTGGTTGTTTGCAGGGTCACCCTCTTACACCTAGCAGGCTTCTTTGCTTGCCCTGTCTAGTGTCTTTAAAGTTGTTATATTGCTTTTTCCATTTCATTCATTTATATGTGTAAAGGTGGGAAAATTGGATAAATGAAAATTGAGTGCTGCGGGGCAGTCTTGCCTGCCAAACCCCACATTGCATCCCTTTGACAAGCCTGCAGAGTGGGCATTGTCATCCACCCCTCACAGATGGCAGGAGGGATTCCGATAGATGGCAGGCTGGGGCGGGACCCATGTGCTCATACACGAGGGGGCAGAGGTTGGACCTTCACGATCCATGATGCCGTCTCTCAGAGCTGGGCATAAGCCTGAATGGAAGAGAACAGTCCCTGAATGGAATGAGAGCGTTGACATTTGAAACAGATTAGAGAAAGCAGAAAATTGCCCTTATTTATCAGTGCAGCCTGGGCCAGGCTGACAGACTGTCTAATTGGCTCATATATATCCTTGTGTTTCAGGGCACGATTCTGCTCATTAGCGTGCGATTCTCTTGCTCCTAGCAAGGCAGCGACTGGGGACACAGGCTTGGACTCTGTTCCCACGTTGAGCCCTGCCGGACAGCACAGTGGCTTTTGTGTTATGTGGATAACCGAGCCGAGGACTTGTCCCCAGCCCTTCACTGTACTTACGCTTGATGGACGCCCTTCCAGGCCAAGGAGCAAGGCTGTTACTGCTGCTCTGTCGGTGGCACTCGGTTCACCTCCTGATCATTTCAGTCGCAATGATCTTGCAGGAGGGCGAGGACTGTGCGCTCTCTGCCCAACCTCACTGCTTCCGGCGGGTTCGGGTGCTGTATAAATGGCTCTAATTGAGCGTTATCTGCTCTTAAATAAGTGTCTTTAAATTGAGCGTGCTAGCTGTTGCACTCTCGATGGTCCGCTTGGTTTTTCTCTCGTCATCAGCTGCTCCCAGCTAGTACAAACAAGATCCCGATAGACATGAACGCTCTCATCCCAAAGCAATGGGTTAGGACCTGGGCCGTGGTCCCCACGGAGGCCTGGGAAAAGGTTGGGGCAGCGGACGCGTGGTGAAGTGTTCTCGAGGAGTGGGAAGGAGGACAACCATTTTGTGGAGGCAGGCGTTTTCTGTACAGGGGAGGAGAAAGCAGTTGCCAGCCGCAGCACCGCATCTCAGAACCACAGCCGTCAGCTTGGCAGTGTGACCTTTTCTGGCGCATCATGCCGTGGGCTTTGCTGTCACACTAAGACGGCATGACAGGACCATGCACCGCCTTCTCAGTAGATTTCCCCGTCCTTAGCTTCACAGACAGGCTGCCAGGGAGTGGAGCACGTAGCAGTCCCGTGAGCTCAGCAATCACAGCGCAAGCTGCGCTTCAGGCTTTCTCTTATGCACATATATGCATGAGTACATGTGTGTACACACACACACACACACATGCACATAACCTCGCCTTTGAAGTAAGAGACCAGAGAGGCTAGCAGCAGGAAAGGACAGATCGGAAATGTCAGGACTCGTCATTCTGAATTTAACGTGGAATTATCTAATTATATTCCATTCAACAACTAATGCAGAAACTACTAATTCCAGCCCCAGCCAGCACTTTGCAGATTTCCCCTATTTTCCTGTGTAGAATATGATACTTGGCACAAATCCTAGATCAGACTTTCTCTGCAGCTGTATTGCAAAGCATTCGCCCTGGTAGGAAATTGGTTGCATCCTGCGTTGAAAGAAGCAAAGGAAATATTGACATTTCCAGTGTCTTCGTTTCGGCCAGAAGAATTCTCACATACACTAATCCCTGTATCCTTGGAGCACCCCATTGTGTGCCAGAGATTGGATGCCCTGTTGTGTGCTCAGTGTAAACAAAATATAAATGGTTGCTGTAACCCAATGGCCAGCTAGTACATTTTGTATCAGACTACTGGAACTCATTGTCCAATATAAAGTGCTGACTTTGAAAAAACCTGCATATGATGTCACTCTATTTAATATCAAGACTTCTGCAAATAGACGTGTCCCCCAGTAACAATGGGGGGTGGCTCCAGGACCCCTACATGTCCCTACTCCACAGATGCTCACGTTCCTTCCATAAAACAGAGTTGTGTTTGCACAGAACAGTCACACATTCTATTGTTCCACCCAGGCTCCCTAGTACAGAGCATTCCGATGGCAGAAACAGCTGTTTTATTGTTGAGGAACTAATGCAGCAATGTGTACAGGTTCAGTCCAGATACAATTGTTTTCTGAACGGCTTTGATCTGTGATTGGTTGAATTCTTGGGTGCAGGACCCACAGACATGGAGCACTGGCTGTATCCTAACCGTGTGCGTGTCTGTGTGCACACGACTTCCCAAGCAGCTGTGTAAGGCAATAGCAGTTTGGAAACCAGCTGTGAATACTGAATTTTTATTCCAAAGCTCACGCTGATGCGTTAGTGGGGTGTTCCCCAGGCACCCCCTTCTCTTCCTGTATTTACATAGCTCACTGGATGCATTTTCCCCGTATTTTAATCATCTGGATTGTGTGTGAAGGGGCAGAATGTGCATTTTATTTGTGACGTTGGCCCAGTGGGTCTTTCTGGGTCTCAGCGTCTTGGGCTGGTTAGTTAGTGTCTTCCAACATGACAGCTGCCATGGAGGGGCCTTGCTGTCATCGCTAGTGTTCATGGCAAAGTGGTAGCTCCTTGTTGAATGTTGCATTTGTGTCAACAACCCCAAGAGTTTCTGTTAGGCACGCATCATGTTGCTACCCTGAAATTCTAACCACAGTGATGTATTTGTCTACTCCCATGCAGTCCAGAACGTGTTCTGGAAACAGCTACAACTAAATTACTATCATTATTGTGCTTTGCCGCACTGATGTTTGAAGCAATTGAGAATGCAATTTTAATTTAATTTATTCTGACAAGTATGTATGGCTTGTTCAGAGTTAATATGATACAAGTGACACACGCACACTCACATAGGATCCCTGTGAGCACACCGCACGGGTCTGGAACTGAGAAGCGCTCAATTATCTCACGTGTTTGATGTGGAAATTCCTTCACCATCCCGAATCCGCCGCTTTTCATAGATTGCTAACACAGCCCCGCTAATCTCTTTAGAAAGATTTATGTTGCTTTCAAAGAGAAGGGATTTCTGAGCCAGCAAGGATGCCGCGGGGCACTGGATCACAACACCAAGTGCTTTCCTCCCATGGCAATTCCGCCTGCTTGCTCCTGAAAAGCCTGGAGCCTGCGCGTCTCACGCCCTGGCCTGCTTGGCCTCACCTTGGGCATTAAGAGGAGACCTGAATTCCCGTGGGGCAGAGACCCTGGAGACCTTGGAGGCTGAGGTCCAGCGCCCACAGAGGAGTTGCTGGATATCCCAGAAGCCTCAGCCTTCCCACGTCTAAAGCCAGTGCAGCAGAAGGGAAGCGTGCGGAGCCGTTAACTGGCCCGGCCTTAGAGGATGCGGCATCCAGAGCTTCCTCCGTGGAATGGCCCGGCCAGCTGGCCGGACACCCACTCAGGGGCCAGATCTACAGAGGAAGGGCAGGTGACACCCCAAGAGGGTCAAAGTTCATGAGACGCTACTACTGAACATCAGTGCTTAGCTTGTCCTAAACAGGCTTGGAACACAGACATCCGGCTCCGGTTGGACAAAAATATCAAGCAAAGCCTGTTTTTTTTTTTTTTAAGATTTACCTAATTTTATTTGAAAGACAGAGTTACAGAGAGAGGTAGAGACAGAGAGAGAGGTCTTCCATCTGCTGGTTCACTCCCCAGATGGTCGCAATGGCCAGAGTTGCGCCGATCCGAAGCCAGGAGCTAGGAGCTTCTTTTGGGTCTCCCACATGGGTGCCGGGACCCAAGGACTTGGGCCATCTTCTTCTGCTATCCCTGGTCATAGCAGAGAGCTGGATCAGAAGTGGAGCAGCTGGGATTCGAACCGGCGCCCGTAAGAGATGCCGGCACTTCAGGCCAGGGCTTTAACCCGCTGCGCCACAGCGCTGGCCCCATGAAGCCTATTTTATGATAAAGAGATAACTATCTCATATAACTTATTGAATACAACGCTGAAAGTGGAAAAATGCAATGGTTTCATGGGAATGTTTTTGCAGCGTTTCAAAGTTGAAAATCATAGGTTGTAACATCCTGAGGCGGGACCATTAATGTTGTGATTGATTCACCATTGAATAAAAACCAGGCTGAAATTAAACACATAATCATTCAGATTCCCATTAGGGAAGACAAACCTTTAAGAAGTTGAAGACAGGTTGTTTTATCTAAGAAGGCGTTAACGCTACTGAGTACCTCGACTCCGTGCTTTTGTGTCCTTTGTGTGTTAGACAAAAACTGCCAACCAAAGATAGGCACATGTTTAAATGATGCAATAAAACCATCTTTAAAAACATCTAAACAACACATCCTCGATGACTTGTCAAGTCACTTATTGTGGCTACACGTGAAGATCCATGGCACACGAAACGTTATTCCGATTCCCGGAAGGTGGGTGTGGTGACGTGGCGCTTTCTTTTCTGTCTAGGATTTCTGAGAACATGAGACTATAGATCAGTATCATGAATGTATGATTTGACATTGTGGAGTGCACAATTTATATAGGTGGGGAAAATTTGAAAAGTAATTATGCCTATAAAGATATTATCGGAGGTGGAATTATGACCCCTCACTGACGCCCACATCCTAACCCCCAAAATGTGTAAATGTGGTCAAGCCCATGACCAAAGGGACTTAAGGTTTCCAATTTAATTAAATGGCCAGGAGCTGGAAAGCCCATCCTAGGGCATCCAGGAGGGCTGGAGCTAATCTCATGGGCCCTTCCCAGTGGGGTGAGAGGCAGCTGTGACTACAGAAGCATTGTCTGCTAGCTACCTGTGCACCTGAGCCCAACTCAAAAGGGAATGTGCAAGCGTGAGCAGCCCTGCCTCTCCCAGAGCTGGGAAGGCCACACACACCAAGTGACCGCAAGACTGAGTTGAAGGAGGAGCGCTCCTTGGATGGAAGACAGCTGATGGTGTTGGGGCTTAGGGGGGCAGGGGACACACAGGGCTGCGTCCAGCAGGCACCAGCCTCCTCGGGCTCCTCAGCCTGAGCCGCATCTTAGCTTTCGCTCCAATAAGTCAACGTGATCTTCACACTGCGCAGTGCAGGGGCTTCCTCCCTGGAGATGAAGACGAGAGGTGGCGGAGATGGGAAAGTATGAAATTCAAGGGGGGGGTGCTTGGTGTTATTGTGGGAAAGTACTGGAGGGAGATCGACTCTGCACACGTGGAGGGCCTCCCTGGCTGCCAGGGAGCCGCCTCGTGGAGGGGCCTGCATGGTGGGGCCTGAGCAACAATTCCACGCAGGCTTCCAGCCAGGAGACTGCCAGGTGTTGTGGCTTCTTGGCTACTTCCACTCGGGGCCCCGTTAGACGTGGAGACTTTGTCCACTTACAAAATACCCTACGCTGCTGGCTCACAAGCGTCTAGGATTTACTTATCACAGGTTTGGACGCTGGAAAATCCATGATCAGGTTGCTGGTGAGTTCAAGGTCTGATGATTGCCCACTTCCACGAAGCCATCTTCCCTGCTGTGTCCTCACGTGACGCAGGGGGACTTTGGCCTCTGCCCCTGAGCAGGGCACCATCGCAGCCCATGGGGGCTCCCCCACCAGACCTGCCCCCAAGAAGACCCCACCTCCCAATGCCAGCACCCCAGGAGTCACCATTTCAACTTACTACAGAGCACAGCCATGAAGATGGGTTAATTCTTTCCTACCCATAAGAGAATAATACTTTCTCAATTTTCTGGAGAAAACTTTACATAGAACAATGACATTAGATCTCTTGAAATCCCATTTTAAAAGATGGTCAGAATTAAAGGGAATTAAGGAATCTAAAAAGTTCAACCTCTGACTATTCATGCAGGTGATGCTAATGACCTTGGCAAACTGTCTTTATTTTTTAATGTCAGTACCCAGGGTCTGGGTATTTTATTTTGCTTTTAGGGATCCTAGATGATAGCTTGGTGACTAACAAGAGTCCAAGTAGGAATACCAACTTTGAGAACAAAGGTTGTTTTTCTGAGATACCAATATACAGGCGAGATAAAGATCAAGAAATGTGTTCAATTGGTTCATTTCTATGTACGTATTTTCTCTCTCTAAACACACACACATACACATGTATATTCAGTACAGAAACCAGTTTTCTTTTTTTCTTTTTTGACAGGCAGAGTGGACAGTGAGAGAGAGAGAGAGACAGAGAGAAAGGTCTTCCTTTTTCCGTTGGTTCATCCTCCCAATGGCCGCCGCAGCTGGCGCACTGTGGCCGGCGCATCTCGCTGATCCGAAGCCAGGAGCCAGGTGCTTCTCCTGGTCTCCCATGTGGGTGCAGGGCCCAAGCACTTGGGCCATCCTCCACTGCACTCCCGGGCCACAGCAGAGAGCTGGACTGGAAGAGGGGCAACCGGGACAGAATCCGGCGCTCCGACCGGGACTAGAACCTGGTGTGCTGGTGCTGCAGGCGGAGGATTAGCCTAGTGAGCCGCGGCACTGGCCCAGAAACTAGTTTTCTAGACTACTTGGTGGCCCTTGCATTGAAATGACAGAGTCTGGTTAACCGCCTTCATTGTGAACTGTAAAAACTGAATCACTTAGGCGAACAAGAATATGCTTCTCTTTCACATAAACCTTGGGTATTCTTGGTTACAAAGTGCAATGGCTACTAGCTCGGCTGGCTTCCTGAAGGAGATGGGATTCTCCAGAGGAAGCCTGGTTCTCCAGGCGGAGACCCAGCTGGATCTCTGGGGGCCGCTCTGAGGGGCCTGATGCCAACAGATCGACCTGGGATCTCAATCTGGTTGTGTGCTCTCTGTACCTTGCCTGGAAAGGAGTTGATGGGAGAATGGAATCATCTTTAAGAGAGGACTTTGGAGCAAATATAAAGTTAGCTGTCTAATAACAGCTGCCGTGTGATCACTGACAGGCTTCTTAGATGAGGTAGCCTGGGCCAGCACTCTGGTGCAGTGGGGTAAGCTACTGTCCACCGTGCAAGCATCCCATATGGAGGCTGGTTTGAGTCCCGGCTGCTCCACTTCTTATCCAGTGCCCTGCTAACGCACCTGGGAAAGCAGCAGAAGATGGCCCAAGTGCTTGGGCCCCTGCACCCACATGGGAGACTCAGAAGAAGCTCCTGGCTCCTGGTTTTAGCCTGGCCCAGGCTTGGTCTTTGTAGCTGTTTGTGGAGTGAACCAGCAGATGGAAGACCTCCCTCTGTCTCTCCCTCTCTCTCTCTGTAATTCTGTCTTTGAAATAAATAAATCTTTTTTTCTAAAAAAAAAAAAAAAAAAAGGTAGCCCGAAGGATTAAAGGAGTCAACAAAAACGTTTCTGCCAACCTGAGATTTGGAAAGTGAATTTTGGGTAAGAAGTCAAATAAACAAAAATAGAAGATAATTTAAAGACATTTATCCCTACGTTGCTGATCCCCAACAGAAAAACAATGTGCAGATTTACTCTGGAGTGAACTGAGTCACCTCACTGCTCAGTGCACAGTTAAGGGTTACAAAGTGTCACGGTGTGATCATTGGGTCCTCCAAAGTCACATGTTGCTATTTATTTATTTTCATTGAAAGGCAGAATGAGAGAGAGCACGCGTGGTTCCATTTTCTGGTTGATTCTCCAAATGCTCACAGCAGCTAGGGCTGGGCCAGGCCAAAGCCTGAGAGCCCCAGACTCCATCAGGGTCTCTACACGGGTAGAGGGACCCAAGCACTTCAGCCGTCATTGTTTGCCTCCAAGCGTGTGCATTAGCAGGAAGCCAGAGTGGAAGTGGAGGTGCCAGGAGTCGAACCAGCACTCTGGTGTGGGATGTGGGTGCCCCAGCTGACAGGTCACCTGCTGCCCCGCCATGTGTTGGAAGCTAACATCCAAGGTCACTAGGAGGTGGTCCTTCTGGGCTGTGATGAATGGAACCTGGGCCTTTATAAAAGGGAACTTTGCTGCCTGTCCACCGTGTGAGGATGAAACAAGAAACTGCTGTGGCCAAGCCCTTGCCAGACAGCGAATCTGCTGCGCCTCCCACTTCCCAGCCTCCAGAACCGTGAGCAGCACCTCTCTGTCCCTTACAGAGACCCAGCCTAAGGCGTCTGCCAGCAGCAGCCTGGGTGCACTGAGTTTCCAAGCAGAGATCGGTCAAGTCTTAGGGCAGGCGTAGACCGATGCTGGGGACGCTGTGGGGAGGGAAGGGGAGTGTGGGTCAGAGAGCGTAGAGCGAGGAGGTCCCACGGCAGGGCGCTGGGCAGCACAACGCAGGCCTCTGAGCCTCTGCATCCATCGTGGTTCAGTCGGGAACGACATCAAGAACCGGGACCCCAGCATCCCGTCCTCTACTTTGGAGCGAGTCACAGCGGCGGGAGCCTGAGTGCTCGCGTCTGCTGAATGAGAGGATCGGGCCCAGGTGGCACTGCCGTTCTCTCTCCGTTCATAACCATTTTATGCCGTTGTGCAGTCTGTTGGGTTATGTACTGGTCAGCTAGCACTGCCGTGATGAAGCGCAACACACATCCCTCAAATATGAAAAAAAATTCTTGATTATGAGTTTGTGGCCAGCCTTGGCTTGCCTGGGCTGCGCTTGTCACTAGGCGTCAGACTGGGCTGTGTCGGCTCCCCTGGGTCTGTCCTCGGGCCAGTAGGTACGTGGGGTTGTCTTTCTCAGGAGAGATCACGGGAGTGACGGGGCAAGCCGAGCCACAGAAGCACATCCCAAGCCTCTGTCCCAGATTCTCTTCTGGCACGCCCTTGGCCGCCAGTCCCAGCCCAGGATCAAGGTCTGTAGCCCTGGCTGTGGGAGCTGCTCACGCCAGAGAGCAATGGTGGATCCACCACGGTTGGGTCTCCCGAGTCTTGCGGCTTAGTCACTGATCCTCCTGAGGCTGGTTGGACCCACCTGAAAGTTGAGAAAGCCCCGAGCAGCCCCTGTAGATCTTTAAAGGCCAGGGAGAGGAGGAGAAGACGGAGCAGCAGTTTTTCCTCTACTGCTGTGTGCTGTCTCCTACCTCGTGGAGATCATGTTGCACAAAGTCGAGATATGAACATGCTGTTTTATGAAGTATTGCATGTGGAGACACAGGCTAATAGAGACAGCGTTATCGTGATGCCATTGTGCTAAGACCAGTGCTGTGCCCGTTTTGGTTTCCGGTCCAGAGTGTTTCTGCACACATGTGGATCAGTGTAAGATATGAAGCCAAACTTAAAAGATAAGTAGTAGTTTGTTGCAAAAATTTTTGAAATAAATGCCCAAGAAGATCTTCAAGAAGTTCACAGGAAATGCCTATTTTGAAAAACCTTCATGGGTTGCAAAATTTCTTGCAACAAAATAACTTTTTTTAAAAGATTTCTTTATTTGAAAGTCAGAGTTACACAGAGAGAAGGAGAGGCAGAAAGAGAGAGAGAAAGAGAGAGAGAGAGAGAGAGAGAGAGGTCTTCTATCTGCTGGTTTACTCCCCAAATGGCCGCAACAACTGGAGCTGCACCAATCCGAAGCCAGGAGCCAGGAGCTTCTTCCGGGTCTCTCACACAGCTGCAGGGGCCCAAGCACTTGGGCCATCTTCTACTGCTTTCCCAGGCCACAGCAGAGAGCTGGATTAGATGTGGAGCAGCCGGGACTTGAACCGGCGCCCATATGGGATGCCGGCACTGCAGACAGTGGCTTTACCTGCTGCTCCACAGCGCCGGCCCCTAAACTTCTTTTTTTAAGTCAGTTTTCTGTGAAGGTTTTGAAGAACTCTCGTATCTTCTAGGCAAAGGAGAGAACTGTGCCAGGAGGGCCACTGATGGCCTGGGCAGGAGGCAGCATTGGGGGAGCAGGAGGCTGGGCCCCTATGACAGGTGCCCTCCTGAGGGTTTCTTACAATAACAGTGCAGGATCTGCCTTGCTGGGTAGCCCCTCCCCACACTGTGGGGCTCTGAGCACCGTTGTGTTTGTGATCCAAGCAAACCCAGAAGGGACAGAGATGTCTCCATCTCTGACAGCTGGGTCGCTGTTGGCAAGCCTGCTCCCTACGGGCCCATGGCAATTCAGGTTCAGTCCGGACTCTGTCCCGCACCCAGCCTGCACCTGGCAGGGACTGACTGAAGAGTAGCGGGAGGCCGGAGGCTTTCAGGGACATAAGTGGTTCCCGAGTCCCTGCCTTCCTGGGTCGGCTCTCAGAGGGGTGTGCGAGGGCTCAGCGTTGAGCTGGTCTACCCGGCCCGTGGAGACAGGAGCTCCTTCCCTGGGGTTCCTGTGTGTTCTCCCAGCTTTTAGCATCTCTTACCTGTAGGCTGATAGGGGCTAAAGATACACAGGGGTCAGCCTGGGGCTGAGGGAAGGAAGGACAGGGTTGGCTCCCTGGCCTGCTTCCATTCTGGACCCCGGAGCGGCTGGAAGAGCATCCTCCAGGCCTCGGGTGGCCCAGTCTCATCTCATGATGCTAACTCTGTGATAGCAAGGGCTGGCATGTGCCCAGCCGCTGTTCCAACAGAACTTGCACCTGCTGTAGGGGAGTGGGGCTGAGGCTCAGAGAGGTTGAGTAAGTGGCCCGGCATCACACAGCCAGGACCCAAACATGGGCTTTGTGGATCTCAGAGCCTTTCGCACTTGAATTAACCCTCTGTTATCTGCCTCCCTCCACATGTCTCTCTTGAGAACTGTTGATGGTTTGAGCGAGTCAAAGTTCAAAGGACTTCCGTCATGGTGGCCAAACACCCAAATGCTGCCATTAGTGTGGCAGATACATGGCCCTACAAGTCCAGTTGTCTCAGAAGATTTTCCACCCCAACCCATACCTAGGTTGCTTTAGAGTCAGAAAATGCATCTTTCTCCTATTTATTAAAGCCTCTCTTTAAAATGATGTCTGATTGACGCTCATCCTGCCTGGTTTTCTCATGTTTGAGCTTGTCAGTGACTCGCATGGTAGCAAAGAACAAGCGTATGTCACAGACTGGGTGGAGGGAAGGCTTCTCCCAGCCAACCTCGTGGGAGACCCTGGGTGGCTGCACTGGTGCCAGTGTCCAGGGGCTGGCTTCCTCTTTACCCCACCCCCCACCCCAGGAAGACCATGAAAGTGTTGTAGGCAGCAGCCTTCTGTATGCACTTGGGCCCACGGCGGTGTAAGAGAGGGTTAATGCGAGTGCTACAGGCCCACGGTCCCAAGGCCCAGGCTTGAGTGCTGACCGCGTGGCACTGGGCTCACTGTGGAGGACGCTGCTTCCACCTGGTCCAGACTGAGACCCCCAGCACCGGGACAGGGTGCAGGGGGAAAGTCACACTCAGGATGGCGAGGTGGCCCTGACCCGGCACCCAGGGCTCAGCCACATGTGTCACTATTCCCTAACACCTCACTATAACATCGTTTCCATTGTATTACCAGTGTGTCAGGTCTGACAGGTAATATAGCCGTGATGTGAGTCTTCGGGGGGCTCTGTGTAGGCTCCGACTAACGCTGTGCCATTGCACATGGGGGCTTGACCGTCTGTGGGTGTCGGCGTCCTGGGACCAGTCCTCTGTGTGCTAACCTCAGTCCTGAGTTCTTCCTGTCCGGTTATCTGAGGTGCTGCTGGCCCTGCCTTCCTGAGTTGTCTTGCACTTAATTTTTTCTGTCTTCTGGCTTAGCTGCTGGTCATTGGTATAAATAACTGAATAATCTGGCGGTGTACCTGGAGCAGAATCATATTTTACACAGAGATCCCTGAAAAGTTGTCTCTCCTAAATTCCGACTTTTTTCCCTAATGTTTGTGTCGTAAAGCCAGCACTAACGGACTTGGTGAGCTCTTCCCATGTACGGGACCTGTGTGTCTGCTTTATGTCTGTTCTCTCGATCCTCTCAACAGCTCCACAACACAAGACGTGATTTTCATCTCTGCATTTTAGAGCTAGGTAAACTGAGGCCCTTTGCCTGAACACACAGGCTAACGTGTGGCGAGAAGCACTGTCGCTAGCAAACATGGCAGCTTTGTGCATGTAGAGCATCACGGAGCTGGTGCAGGATGTACCATTTCAGCTCCCTCCAAGGAGGACTGTCGGAATACATTAATATTTATGAAAACACGCCACTCATTGCCTCCTTCTAAAAAAATACCCTCCTAACAATCTGGGCATCTACAATGTGGATGCGTGCCGTATGCCTGGCCGCCATGGCGTGTGCAGGGGCCCCGGCCATGCAGGCTGGCTCCGGAGCCCCGGGCTTGGCACATTGCAAGGTCACGGCCCCTGAGAGAGGAAATGGCTGCTTGTTTTCAAAAGGTGACGGAGATGCGAACACATCCTCCCCATCAGCCCCGGTCCGCACCTTGTCGGCTTCAGATGTAAACTTTTCCACAGCCCGATTCGAAGCTTCCACGCAGGGCCACGGTGGAGCGCTCGCCCGTGCGGGCCTGCTCCCCATGGGGGTGGGACTTTGACCCTGGGGTTGGCCGAGGCGAGCTAGGATTGCCACATTCCCTTGGGTGTCCTGATCGGGGTGTGGGGTTCACACCCACCTGCGTGTTGGTTTGCTCTGTGTTGAGTCATGCACGCTCTCACTGAACTCGCGCCTCCCTTCAGCACGCACTCCATCCATCCATCCATCCATCCATCCATTCATTGTCCCAGTAAGTGTCAGGCCTACTGTGTGCCAGGCTCTGCTCTGAAATGACAGGATCTTAGAACTGAACCGGACCTCGGATATTATCTTGTCCCCCTGGGTGAAAGCTGCCCAGGGTCATGATGTCAGCCTGTGGCAGGACACAGACAGACCCTGGGACACCCTCGTCCTCAGGTGCTGCCATCAGCATGCAGAGAGGGGAGCAAGGCCACAGCGTCAGGGTCGGGTCGAGCCCCAGGTGCCTCTGAGGTCGAGCACTGCTGTGGGCCAAGTTCAAGAGGTTGGACTCGGGGATCAGCCCACCAGGGCTCCAGTTACCGCTCTTCTCGTTGGCTGTGTGACTTTGGGAAATTAACCTCTCTGTGCCTCGGATCCTCGCGCACAACAGGAATCATCCCAACGCTGGCCTCGTAGGGTCTCCGCCTAGATTACGACGTTGTTGATGGGACGCTTCAGGCCTGTCCTGTGCCAGGGCCTTGGAGGGGCGTGGCTCCTGTGGGTGTTACTGATTACTCATTGGTATTTGTTACCTCTGTGGCTGTGAACGCCTTTGTGTGGCCCAGAGTTTGAGCTCCCGAATCCCCCTGGGAATTCTGAGAAGTGACTGCCTCAGCCCCGCTCTTGTCTAAGAAGGGCCTCTTCACACCCTTGAGAAGAAAGCCAGCTAGAGATTACTTAAGTCATCATTTAATTCCACATTCTTGATTTTAACCTTTTTCAGGAACTCCTACCATGAATTCCTACTTTTCAGCCTAATAGGATTCCTTTCCTCGGCCTTTATTACATATTATTGTAGCTACATGTTAAATCTGCAATGAGGGCCAGCATGGTGGCACAGCGGGTTAAAGCCCTGCTGCAGTGCCAGCATCCCATATGGGCACCAGTTCAAGCCCCAGCTGCTCCACTTCCTATCCCACTCTCTGCTATGTCCTGGGAAAGCAGTGGAAGATGGCCCAGACACTTGGGCCCCTGCACCCACATGGGAGACCCAGAAGAAGCTCCTGGCTCCCGGCTTCAGATCAGCTCAGCTCCGACCATTGCAGTCATTTGGGGAGTGAACCAGCAGGTAGAAGACCTCTCTCTCTCTCTCTCTCTCTCAAGCTCTACCTCTCTCTGTAACTCTGCCTTTCAAGTAAATAAGATAAATATTTTTTAAAAATCTACGATGAATATAGCACACTATTTCCTAGAATACAGTCACAGTGGGACACACACACACACACACACAGCCACGTCCGTTTGGAAAAACTCATAACCCCTTCCTGGAAGCTCAACACTTTTGAAGAACTTATTAAACACATTTGTGAAGTAGTGAATGCTGGATTCTACAGCTCATTTGGGCACGGGACAGCGTCAGGGCTGGCCTCAGGCATGTATGGCCCATGCAGTCACGCAGGGCCTTGTAGGTAGAGCCAGTCCATGGCTTAATGTTGCCCTCTTGAAGTCTTCTTCAAGTTCTGACAAGGGGTTGCACATCTTCATTTTGCACTGGGCCCTAAAGCTTCTGTAGCTTTTCCCAGCAATCTTGTCACATCCCACCCACACACAGTCTACGATGAGACCCTTGTGCCTGTGTCCTGACACCTGGGCCAATGAAAGAGACTCACTGGGGAGTTTGCAATCTACATCGACTGTTAAAATTATGCACCAGACCTCCTACTCCTCATGGCTGTGCACACCGCACTAGATGCCAGCGTGAACCTGGCCGGGTAGAATTCAGCTCAGCCTAATTTTGGGCACCGAACTTGTAGGTTCTTCCCCCAAAAGACTGTAGTGAAGCACTCAAGCCACGAAACATGATTTAATTGCGATTGGTAGAATCTCAGCATCTCAGGGAGGAACCTCCCCCCAATTTTTGTGCAATTTCTGAGCCATAAGGCTGCTTTTAGATGAACCAATGTACGATTCAAGTTGACACAGAAGCATTTTGAGTTGTCACAGAAGTACAATGAAAAACTTCTACAGATCCATGGGACGGAACAGAGAATCCATAGATGGACTTATGCAAGTATGGCCAGTGGGTGACTAACAAAGACACACAAACATTTTCTCGGAGGAAATGTGGTTTTGTTTTCAACAAACAGTACAGGAGCAGTTGGATATCCAGTGGCAAAAAGAAAAAAAAGCAGAACCTCAACTTAAACCTCATATCTTCTACAAAAATTAGCTCAGGGTGGATTGCAGACTTACGTGTAAAATGCCGGTGTATAAGACTTGTTTCGTGCATGGTCCCAGCTCAGTCAAACCTGGCTAACGGAAGGGGAGAGCCTGCAGGGCTCCAGGATTCATCTCACAACTGGATGCAGTTCAGCCCCAGCAACTGCAGTGAATGGGGACGTCTCAGCCCTGGGTCCTTCCGTTATGATTCAGTCCGGCCACCCCGAAGCCCAGACCACGCCCCCTGCCACCTCTGACCACAGCCCCCCCATCTGCCAAGCAGAAAACGCTGGAGCCGTCTCACCCAACCCTGTCCCCAGCACAAAGCTCCCATCTGTACTCTTGCTGTTTGGCCTCCCCTGAGCCATCCAGTGTTGGAAAGCTTTCCAGAGTGCTGAGGGCGGAAATGGAGGTCTTTAGAGCAAGGTTGTCTTCGGGCCATACTCTTTCCCCGTTTCCTGCTCACCCCATTCTACACACAGACACAACTGCAGCTCCTGATGCCAGCAGCTGAAGCAGGTGTAGGCGGTGAAACCGTGCACTTTGCAGTAGGTCTCGGCATCCTGTCTAATCAGGCTTTCACTGGGACACCCAGTGCATGGCTGATGATCAATGTACGTTTATTGAAAATAACAAATAATTATGCAAATCCCCACATCCTTTGACTTCTGCACACAGGGCATTTTGGAATTGCTTTTGGTAATTATAATTGAGGTGCAGCACATTATTTTAATTATTTCCTCTCGATGGCCTGATTAGGCAAATTGCTCCCTTGTTTTCCCAGCATAATGCGCCCTTAGGAGGAGAGATGCCTGCAGAGTCTGTCCCTGCCCCCAGCCCCAGCTAGAGTTCAGAGGGACTTGGAATTCGGCTGTGTGAGGCCCAGCCAAAATCCAAACATTCTGTCTCTCGAGGTTGGCTTTGGGGTTAACGCCTGGCCCTGGCACGTGCATTTGCTGTGTCCCCTGCAGTGTTGAGCATCCCAGCGCCTGCTGAACCTGCACCCTTCCTCCTGCGTAGGTGACTGCCCACACAGCCTCGCCAGGCAGGCTGGTGTGGCCTGCATGTTTGAGGACAGGTGTTTGTGTGAACCCTGTGTACAAGCAAACACCGACCACAAGCTCAGCCATGGAAGGCATAGCTTCCATGGCCTCATGGTGGCCCCAGGCAGGAGTGGGAAGAAAAGGCAGAACCAGAGGGGTGGTCTGGATGCCCCATGATGCCCCTGGCTCCTCCCAGGTTTACGTCAGGTGACATCATCCCATCCTGATTGCGTCATCCACCTTCAGGTGACACTGTCTGCCGCTGGTGACATCAACCACCTCGGATGGTATCCACTGAGCTGGTAACACATGTCTCAGAGGACAAGGTCCGGCTGAGTAGCGTCAGTGACACTGGGCGATCCTGTCAATCTCGGTGACATCACTGACTCTGGGTGACATCATCCTCCCAAGGAGAAGCTGTCCCGTCTTTCATCCATAGAGCAGAGATAATTCCTGCAGGTGCCACCAACAGGCAGCGACCCAGTGTGAGCAAACCGCAGCTCCCGGAGCGTTTGCTTCCCTTCACAGGCCATCGGAGGGCGGGAGCATGGTTTTCCAGGAGAGATGGAATCGCATGAGGGGCTGGCGATGGGACGGTGGGAGCTGCAGAGCCACGGGAGGCAGCCAGGCTTCCCCACGGTCCCACGCACCTGTGCACCGTCAGTCGGTGCCATCTCATTTCTGATGGACACATTTATCAAGCAGAAGGCGGACTGCTTTAATGCTGTACCTGCAAGTCGCTGATGATCTGATACAAGGGGAGCTGAAATGTTGCCTCTCACAGGCAGGAAAGAACAATGCAGCAGTGGCCAGTGTGGGAGCGAAGCCCCGCTCGGCAGCAGGGAGGCCGGGCCCAGGACCATGCTCAGACGTAACGGGGTGACAGGTGGTCCGCGAAGGCTGCTCACAAAGGCTCCTTTGCTCAGCGTGCTCGTAGCTCCCTTTGGAGCCTCCTTGTGGGAGGAGGACTTTCTGCACCAGGGAGAGAGCTCGCATTGCCTCCGTGGAAGGCAGAGTGTGCCCGCTCCCAAAGAAGGCCACAGAACACCTTGCAGGAACCTGTGAGTGTGACCTGATGTGGCAAAGGTGCTCTGCAGGTGTGAGGGGGGGTCCCCCTGGGTTAACAGAGCAGGGCCTAGATGTAATCCCCAGGGAGGCCAGAGGGGTCACAGCTGGGAGACAGTGGCATGCAGACAGAAGGAGGGGGAAATGTATTTAAAACCTGTAGCTTCCATGTTCTGCCGTCGACCCCCTTGGTAAATATCTGTGCCCATATGTGGGCATGTGTGTATGTGTGTGCATGTGTATATGTATGTACATGTGTGTGTGTGGAGGTTGTGTGTGTGTTTGTGTGTATACATGTATGTGTATATGCTTGGTAAGTGCTGGCTGTTATTACAATACTGCCAAATGCATATGCACATGCAAGAATACACAACTATACATGTGCACACATTCGTGTCTGTTTTGTGTACACACAAAGACATGCATGTTTGTATGTGCTGAAAGTTGAGTAAGAACTGTTAATAGAATTTAACAAAACAGAGCAGGGTGGTATAACTTGGTTTTAAGTTTCAGAAATGAAGGAATGATTTAGGTAAAGAGAATTTGAGCGTCAGCTGGACAAGGGAGATGAACCAACAAGAAGACAAAATCTCTGCTCTTGTGGAGTTCAAGGTTGGAGCCAGAGGCTGGCGTTGTGGCCAGCAGGTTAAGCTACTGCTTGCAGTGCCAGAATCCCACATCTGGCTGCAGGTTCGAGTCCCGGCTGCTCCACTTCTGATCCAGCTCTCTGCTCATGCACCTGGGAAAGCAGTGGAAGATGGGCCAAGTGCGTGGGTCTCTGTCACCCATGTGGGAGAACTCAGTGGAATTCCAGGCTCCTGGTTTTGCCCTGGCACAGCCCTGGCTGTTATAACCATTTGGGGAGTGAAGCAGGATGTGGAAGATCTCTCTCCCCATCTGCCCCCCACACCATTGCTCCGCATTTCAAAAACAAAAAATGAATCTTTAAAGATATACAGTCAAATCAAAATTTTATTCTCATTTTTTAATTTACTTATTTGAAAAGCAGACTTGCAGAGAGAGAAGGAAAGACAGAGAGGCCTTCCATCCGCTGGTTCACTCTCCAAATGACTGCAATGGCCAGGGCTGAGATGGGCTAAAGCCAGGAGCCTGGAAATCTACCCGGGTCTCCCATGGGATTGCAGGGCCCAAGTACTTGGGCCATGTTCTGCTGTTTTCCCAGGCATGTTAGCAGGGAACTTGACAGCCTCGCAGGCAGGGCTGTCGTCTAATCTGTGCCACAGTGCTGGCCGCTGTGTCCAGACGTTTGATGTTACTGTGTGACATCAGAGGAACGTTACTTAATTGCAGACAAAACTGACAATTTCTAAATTTTGCAGCATATCATTCAGAATGTTACCCTCAGGGCTTTAGAGAAGCAGCAGGGCATCAGGTTCAAGGTGCAAGGGCACAGGCGGACCGAGGGTCTGGGTTTCTCCTCTTTGTAGGGACGCCAGTCAGGTCGGATAGGACGCCCTCCGGTGACCTCATCTCATCTTGATTACCTCCAGGGACAGCTTATTTCCAAATAAAGTCACAATTTGAGGGAGTGGGTGACAGGATTGCACCAAGAATTTTGGAGGGGGTAGCAATTGAACCCATAAATTAAAACAAAAAAATAGAAGCAATATATCTGAAAGTTCCGTCCTGCTGTTAAGTTATCTGTGATGGAAGAGTATTCCAGGTCTGGTTGTCCGGGCGTATGAAGTCTAGAAATCAAGCCTCTTAACTGGCATCTTCATCTTCTTCTCTTTAGAAAAAAGTCCTTAGTGTTTGCCGTTGTTTATTTACTAAAGGAGAAACACTGATATTCGCAACTTACACAAAGAAAAAAGACAATGGGAAAGAAATGAAATTAGAAATGTGGTTTGCAGTATTTTTATCCAGCAATTTTCTCTTCCCCTTCCCCTCCTACCTGGCAACTTCCCCCCTTGGTCCCTGCTCCCTGAGACACAGCAGGCACATTTATAAATCGCCATCCTCAGTTTTCTTTCACCACTGAGGACAGCCCCGACCGTGCCCACCTGTTTCCAGGTGTGGTTCCAGCAGGTGCCTGAGCCAGGGCTGAGTCTGAGGCTAACGGGGGACCATGTGCAATGGGAAACCACAGGGATCCTGAGCTGGTCCAGTTCTCACGCAAATCCCTACCCTTCCAAGCGGCACTGCCACTATGCCCCCGTTGGATGCTCTGAGCCACAAATGACAGGACTGAGACACGGCTACAGCTGGCGCTTTGTCAAAAGTGCCTAATTTTGCTGCAGCTGTTTCGGGTATTTAAAAATTAAGCTGTGGCCCAGCTCGTTTGGAAAGAGTTTATTGGAATTAGCAGCAATGGGGCAGCTCCAGACCAGAAGTTGTGCTCCAGGGAGGGAGCACAGCGGGGTGGGGACTTTGAAGGCATTAACAGGGGAACCAGACAGAGAAGACCTGTGACGTGCCTGTGCCTTGAAGAGCCCTATGTATACAACTTTAAGGTTGGGGACTTCTGTCAGTTACATTTAGGTTTTGATTTTGCTCTAAGAAATAGCTCAAGTTCAGTGTCATGGTGCCTGCAGATCAAGCTAGGTTCAGGTCACTTCTGAGACCCGATTTTTATTTTATTTTACTTTGTCTGCTCAGGGATTCTTTTGGCTTGGTCTCCGTTTTAATTTGACGTATTTACATATACGTGGACGTTTTCTGTCTGGATCTCTTATGGATAACGAAGAGTCCTTGAATGAAAGCTGCGCCCGCTCTTTGTGATCGGCTGAGTGGCCGACAGCCATTGCGCTGCAATGCTTCTAGGGGCTGGCACTTGCCACTGCCTGGCGAAGTTGGGAAAGGGGAAATAAATTACCCAGACAGGACCTTCTATGCCCTCTGGGTTCTGTGCCTCGCGAGTGTCCGAGGGTGCAGGAAGAAGCCGCAGACCGTTGGCGTTGCCAGGGCAACGTCGCAGTCTGTCAGCACCTCTGGCTGTAGCAGTGACAAATGGAGCTTATTACATCGGGACTCCTGTCGTCGCATTCCGCTCAGATAAAGCTACTTAACCTTTCCTGATAAAACTGTGTTGTTATAATTACTGAGTAAAGACCTCGTTAGGCTCCAGTGTCCTATGTCTAGAGACACATATTTTATTGAGGTTTATTACGTGTTGTATGGCTGGCATATTTCAAAGTATGATTTTTGCACTTACTGGAAATGCCCACAATGAGGAGATGTTGGTTGTGTGATTGTTTCATTTGGAAAAGAAAATTAAACTGCGATGTCGGGACGTTGTTACTGAAAATTCTGAAGAACAACCTCCTTGCTCCTCACCGCCTTCCAAGCATCGCGTGCTTTGCAGGGGGCCCCGGTGTTCACGTGGCGTCTCCTCGTGTGCCTGCCCGTGTCCACCTGTCTCCTTTGTATGACAACAGCTCTCAAACGGATCAAGGCGCACTCCAGTAACAGCATTGTAGTGAACAACCTCTGCAAGGACAAGATTCCCAGATATGGTGACATTGTGTACCTGGAGCTGACCACGCACGTCTGGGGAGGCACCATTCTGCCGCATGGCGTCTGAGCTCAGTCCAAACCTTGTCCTCCTCTCCTTCCCGTTCTCCTGTGTGTGCCACCACGTTCGACTCCATTCTCACAGTCCTCCGGAAGATGTCAGTTGCTTCCATCTTTAAAAACCACGGAAGCCACTCTACCTGGCTGTCACTGGGATGAGTCTGATTTGTGCACATCTACCACCTTCTGCAATGGGGAAGGAGGGAGTCCCAGGACGACCAATCGCACTCGGAGTCGGTGGAACTGACGCTGTCAGTGGCCACCTGCCATCCGTGAATGGGCACTTCAAAGTGCTCGGAAAATGGAGTTCAAAGATCAGTTTATTTTGGGTGCAATCCGTGTGTCTGAGCAGTATTCAAGAAGTGAGGAAAGGTGGGTGTTATGAAAGGAAGCTATGCATGGATTTCAATTATTCTCCACCCAATTAAACTTAGCTTTTAACTTCATTTTCCATGACATTTTTGAAGTATCCTTATCTATACAGGTTTATCATGAAAAGCTGAGTGAGGATTGTTTATACATAAATGTCTTGCCTGGTTTATTTTATCAATTGCTAGATTGTGATTATTTCATCAAATTATTCTAAATGCCTAAAAACGTGATTACTGAGGTATAAAGTTATTGTAATTTATATTGCATAATTTATATTCAACAAGTTTATTATAAGTCACGCAAGGCATTAATGAATTCTTTATTTTACCTTTGGAGAGCTTTTCCAGTGCAGACATGTGCTAGCAGAGCTGGCCGGGGACACATCTGTTCCTTACTCTCACCTTCGATAGATGAGACGGCTGGGTCAGGACTGCCGGTGGACAGCGCTGGAACTGCCCAGCACCCTTGGCTCTCTGATCTGATTCAGCTTCCGCTGTTCACAGAGGTGCTTACTCCCCTCGGCGGCTCTGCAGCCACTCCCAGGGGACTTCTGCAGCTCAGCTTCGAGTTGAGAAACGCTGGCACGGCGTAAGCTCTGATTGAAGTTCACATGGGACTTCCGTTACATCACCGTGATTCGAGCAAGAGGTTGAGTCAGCTGGAGCCTAGCTGTCCCCATTCTGCCTGGAGACTGGGGTACAACACGAGGTAGACATCCTTCCCAGGAGTAAATGGGGTACTCCAGATAAACAAAGCTTCTCCTGCTCTATTGTGATGACCCTCCATGCCTGTTTACTCAGGTGACTGAGTTCCCTGGAAGGAATTCCACCTCCAAAGCCTCTGTAGCTTTCTTGTGACTCACAATTACTATTCACAGCAATTATTATTTGCTGAGTTAAGTTGAATTAAACATGCTTTGTCCACTTAGAACCGTACCAGAAATATCTGAATGGTCATTATAGCTAAAGGTCACCAATAACAGGAAACTACACGTCCTCCTGTTTCACCTGGACATGTACTTGGTTCAACATATCTCTATTTTTCTCATGTTCATTAAATACAAAATCCCATATTACAATAAGCACAATAACTAACTTCAAGTCATGTTCATGAAATTGATTCTAGCATATTTTCTACTACACTCAGAAATACACTGTTTTAAAAATATCTTTTTTTTGAAGATTTATTTATTTTATTCAAAAGGCAGAGTTACAGAGAGAAAGGGAGACACACACACAGAGAGAGAGAGAGAGAGAGAGAGAGAGAGGTCTTCCATCCACTGGTTCACTCCCCAAATGGCTTCAATGGCTAGAGCTGGGTCAATCCAAAGCCAGGAGCTTCTTCCAGGTCCCCCACGTGGGTGCAGGGGCCCAAGCACTTGGGCCATCTTCCACTGCTTTCCCAGATGCATAGGCAGGGAGCTGGATCAGAAGTGGAGCAGCCGGGAATCAAACTGGCGACCATATGGGATGCCGGTGCTGCATGTGGCGGCTTCACCTGCTACGCCACAGCCCCAGCCCCTAAAAGATCGTTGATGATTATTCTTGTTTCCTAAGTCCTAAAAGTGACTTTTGAGTGAAAGAATTGAAACGTATGAAATATCCTGTACTGGCCATGAAAAAGCGAAGTAAACGCGCGATGAAGATAGAGACGTGCAGAGGACTTTAGTAACGTTACCACGGTGTGGAAAGACCCATCTCCGGAAATTTCCTGATCCAGTTGGAACTGTAATGCAGGAAATGAAAACACAGATATCAACATTACAGATGTTCTCAGGAACCTCGGCCACGCCGGAGCCCTGTCGCCTCGTCAGGTGACGGACGAGGGCTGAAGGAATCCGTGTTCCCCAGCCGTCTGATGGTCACGTGCAGTGACAGCTGCCGCAGGAGAAGTGCTTGAATTCGGAAATCGTGCCGCCTTTTATGTGCAAAATGTTCAATAGAGAACAATGTCTTAGCCAGTGTGTGCACTGCCCTCTTTCCCTTCCTGCAAAGATTCTAGGTTGATTCTGAGAACACCTTGCTCCCATAATCCAACCACTAGAGAGTACTATAATACCACACCTCATCACCATCAGATATGAAATATTACTATAATTATTTCAGCACAGCTTTCTGTCTCATTTTCCTTTGTTTTATTAATTCTAGTGACTCCGTTGCCCCTACTATCAATCCCCACCACTTTCTTGGCAAGTAAATGATTGTTTCCCCAAAATCACTAAAAGAAACAGCCAAAATGCCAGGTTTTGTGTTGATCTTTGTGGCCAAAGACCTAATACCTGGCTTTATGGGAAGAGAGTGGTGCAGACGAGGGAGGCTGAGGGATTCAGAGGGGTGAGAACCAGTGCAGGCTGGGTTTTTGGGCAGGCAGCATGATGAAATAGAGAGGAGGGCAGGAGCGAAGCCTTAAAGGACAGGTAAGAACAGCGTTCAATAGAATGTGTACAGTCTAGGAGAGAACAGTCCGGATGCCCAGGCAAGGCTGGGCTTGGCAGAGTATGTGTGAAATAGCGTGTGCGGGTCATCATGTTGGAAAAACGTTTCCATGGGAAGATTGAGGGGGGCTCTGGGGTGTGCATGGCCTCTTCGTCCTGTTCTGGAAGTCTGAACACAATGCTGTGTGCTGGAAGATCTCAACTTGTTTTCCATTTAACAAAAAACAAAAAAAGCTGAGTCATCAAACACACACATGTCATTAGGAACCATGGAGAATTCTAACACAGTTGTATTGTGTAGTTTGCCCTCCTGGGAGCTGGGGAGAGTGGGGAAGGATTGAGAGATGGAAAGTAGCTTACAGGGGTCTTCCTGGGTGTCTCACCTGCCCATTGGAGTGTGTGTGCCAGGGCTGTCCTGCCAATGGTCACCTGGCCAGGGTGTGAGGTGAGCAGTGCACGGAGGGAGGCAGTGGTGCAGGTGGGCAGAGCCAGCAACATCCCCACCCAGGCCTCTCTGGACTCCTGTCTCAGTGTTCGTCGCCGGTCTCCCAACCCAAGCACCCAGCTACACGTGACTCCCTGCAGGCTCCCCCAGGGTCCTGCCCAGCGACCGTCAGCACCTGGATGGTTCTTGTCTCTCTCCACCTTTCATCCGTTCCCAATTCAAATATGTCTAGAACACAGTCCGTTAGCTCTGTGTGTAGTCTGAACAGTTGAATAGGAGTGCCACCAGCTTGCGGAGAGTTCCAGGAAGGACACCACAGGTGGCAATGTCCCTTTGTCTTCAGCCAGGTCACATGGGTATTTTGTTCTACAACTTGAACCAGTTAAATACATCTGTCTTTTTGCTTTATTTTTGTAGTAACTATTATAAAATCATGATGGCCTTGTTTATTACAACTATAGTCTTTGGTGGGAAAAATCAGTCTCTTTTCCATTATAACTTTTAGAATGAATATGAGTAAATAAGTTTTACTGAGTGGCTAACATGTGCAAAACAGCAGAGTTACAGAGAGTCAGAGGCAGAGAGACAGAGATCTTCCATCTGCTGGTTCACTCCCCAAATGGCCGCAAAGGCTGGACCTGGGCTGATCCAAAGCCAGGAGCCAGGAGCTTCTTCCGGGTCTCCCAGATGGGTGCAGGGGCCCAAGGACTATGCCATCTTCTGCTGCTTTCCCAGGCACATTAGCAGGGAGCTGGATTGGAAGTGGAGCAGCTGGAGCTCGAACCAGCACCCATGTGGGATGCCGGCACTGCTGGTGGCAGCTTTTACCCGCTACGCCACAGCACCAGCCCCAAGCTATGGATATTTTATTGAGAGTGAGAATATTTTCCTTTGGTTACTCATGAATATCTCTGTGCTGACTAAAGCTCAACTATTAGATATTGCTGGCTTCCTTAGTGTGTCTTGACAAATCTCTTGCTTTTAGGCCCTGGCTTACTGCTGCTTTATCAGAACACTCTGTAGCCTTAGGCAGGCTCACCTTGGCAGGGGAGTGATCTGTTCCAGATCTTCCTGCATTTTGATGCCGATAATGTGATTTTCCAAGACTTGCCTATATAGCAATCTGGTTAAGTGCATTTTGAACTGTGTGTTACACTCTACGTTGGTTTAGGAAGTAAGTGTAATATCTCATGATTGGCATTAGAGGGTGGACTAGGAATAGCACAGTACATCTCTTGTTGAAAAGGTTGTATCATCCGTGAGCATTTTACATCTCTGGTTATCTTGCTTTCCTAGGGACACATTTTAGCTAGTCCAGGATGGTATTCAGTTGTGGTTTATTTTCTACTTCCTTTATCATGATATTAATCAATGTAAATGTGTTCGATGGCTAGTCATTTATCTTTGATGAAGTATCTACTCAAATATTTTGGACAGTTTTAATTGGGGCATTTGTCTTCTTATAACTGAGTTTTATGAATTCTTCGTGTATTTCAGATACAAATCTTCATCATAAATATGTATGTCAATATTTTCTCTTAATCCCCAGTTGGAGTCTTTATTTTCTGGATAGTGATTTTGAAAAAGCAGATGCTGTCAATCATGATGAAATTATTTTATGAATATTAAGAATATGATCCTTTCAGCCCTTAGATTTAGGTGTGTGAGCTTGAGTTAAATTCTATTTAGGGGGCAGGAGTTTGAGGCAGCAGTTAAATAAGCTCTTGAGACTTGTGCATCCTATACCTCCGTTTGAGTCCAGCTCTGCTCCCAGCGCCAGCTTTCGGCAGTGATGGCCCAGTAGTTGGGTCCTTACCACCTGCATGGGAGACTTGGACTGAGTTCCTGGTGTCCTGCTTTGGCCTGGCCAGCCCTCACCATTGCAGACATCTGGGAAGTGTACCAGCAGCTGGGAGCTCTCTCTGTCTCTGAATCAGCCTCTCTCTCACTCTCTTCTTTTCAGATAAATAAAATAGTTTCTAAATAATTTCTATATATGATTTCAAGTAACAATTGAGGCCCATTTTTTGGTGTATGGACATCTACGTGTTTTTGTTTTCTTTTTTTTTTAAAAGATTTTGTTTATCTATTTGAGAGGTAGAGTTACAGACAGTGAGAGGGAGAGACAGAGAGAAAGGTCTTCCATCCACTGGTTCACTCCCCAAATGGCCACAACAGCTGGAGCTGCGCCGATCCAAAGCCAGGAGCCAGGAGCTTCTTCCAGGTCTCCCATGTGAGTGCAGGGCCCCGAGGACTTGGACCATCTTCTACTGCTTTCCCAGGCCATCTGCAGGGAGCTGGATCAGAAGTGGAGCAGCTGGCACTAGAACCGGCACCCATATGGGATGCCAGCACCACAGGAGGAGGATTAACCTACTGTGCCACAGAGCTGGCCCCCATCTAAATGTTTTTTCTTATAGATAGCTACATATTCCAGTACTATTTTTAAATTTAATTTCATGTAATTTATCCACATTCAACGACTATCTGTGTTATTTCAATGTTTTTACCCATTGTGTATGAATCAACATAGGATACTTGGAATGTCCATCGTCTCAAATATTTCTTATTTCTTTGTGTTGAAATTTTTTCTTTCTCCACCGAATTACTTAGGTACATTTGTCAAAAGTAAATTGACCAGCTATCTTTGAGACTATCTCTTGACTTTATAAAATTACTTTGACCTGTAGGTTTATTTTTATGCCAATAATATAGTGTTGATTTCATAACTGTATGTTGAGTCTTGAAGTCAAGTAGCATAAGTCTTGCAACCCTGTTCTTATTCAGTGTTGTTTCAGATGTTCTCTAAGTTTTGAATTTCCTTACACACATTAGAATTAGCTCGTCAACACCCTGCTAGGATTGGGTTGAATCAAAGGATAAATATAGAAGAATTGATCCCCTAACAATATTGAGTTTTCTAATCCATAGCCGTGGCTTGCACTCCCATTTATTTATTATATTCTCTCATTAATGTTCTGTAGATTTTTGTCCTATATGTCTTTAAAACATTTACCTCATCATAATTTGCCTCATGACAAATGTTGTGTTTTCTATATGTTAACTTCAGATTATTGCTGGGACCTAAAAGTGCACTTACTTTTTGATATGTTGATATATAAACTTACTAAAGTCGTTTGGCATTTTTCTCTCGGGTAAATTACTGGAGGCCTCGTTTATGTAGATGGCCGTGTTTCCTCCTTCCGGCTTTCCAAGCTGTGCATTTCATTTCCTTGCATTGCCCTATTACTGGCCAGGCCCTCTAGGATAACACTGAGTGGCCCTGCATGGCAAGAAGCCCTTGGCTTGCTCCTGACCTTTGGGCGCAGGGCTACAGGGGAATATCCCATCTCTGAACACTGAGTGAGATGTTGGGTGGGGGTCCCCATGGTGACCTTTACCAGGCAGGGAGGCATTGGGTGGGGGTCCCCATGGTGACCTTTACCAGGCAGGGAGGCATTGGGTGGGGGTTCCCATGGTGACCTTTACCACGCAGGTAGGCATTGGGTGGGGGTTCCCATGGTGACCTTTACCACGCGGGGAGGCATTGGGTGGGGGTTCCCATGGTAACCTTTACCAGGCAGGGAAGCATTGGGTGGGGGTTCCCATGGTGACCTTTACCACGCGGGGAGGCATTGTTGATTCCTAGTCTGTAGTGTGCATCAGTGCTCAATTTTGCCAAACGCTTCTCATTTTTTTTAAGATTTATTTTATTTTTTTAATGACAGAGTTACAGAGAGAGATAGAGACAGAGACACAGAGAGAGAGAGAGAGAGAGGTCTTCCATCTGCTGGTTCACTCCCCAAGTAGCCACAATGGCTGGAGCTGGGCCCATCCGAAGCTAGGAGCCAGGAGCTTCTTCCAGATCTCCCACGTGGCTGCAGGGGCCCAAGCACTTGGACCATCTTCTACTGCTTTCCCAGGCCACAGCAGAGAGTTGGATTGGAAGTGGAAGAGCCGGGACTTGAACCGGCACCCATATGGGATGCAGGTACTGCAGGCCGGGACTTTAACCCACTGTACCACAGTGCCTGCACCTTTTTCTTTCCTTTTTTTTTTTTTTTTTTTTTTTTTTTTTTCTGCACATGTCAAGGTGATCTTATGGCTTTTTTTCTGGATCCTGGTGGGTCCTTAGGGGTCTCCTTAGAAAGCTACCAAGACAAAAGAGATCTTCTGCACATGTGTTGGGGGAAGTGCCTGCTACGGATCGACGGCGGCAGGAGCAGGAATGGGTGCGGATCTGAGCACTGTGCCGGGATGGAGGGAGAAGAGGAGAGAGAAGGGGAGAAGCCTCTGATTGCAGAGCTGCTGAGGAACCCCAGGCCGATGGCAGTGCCGGAGCAAGCGTGGCCTGTTAGTAGCGCCTTGGATCTTCTTAGTTCTCTTCCGGGAGCAGCCTGGGGCAGTGTGGCTTTGACGCTGGTGCAGGAGTGAGTGACCTGTGCCCTGGTGGCCAGCAGTGATCCGGACACACCCCTGCGACTGCTGGACGCTGCTGGCCCGGCCGCTGATGCTGCTTGGCTGTCACATCGTAAACCCCACCTGCTTTCCCAGGGTAATTCTCACTCAGTTGTGCTGTGTCATTCCTTTTGTGTGTCACTGGGAGGAGTTTATTAATGTTTGCCTTTTTCTGTCTTGGTTTTGGAATATGGCCAATGCTGACCTCACACGTTGAAGTAGGGAGTGTCTGCTCCCAATATACTGACTGGAAGATGGTGTTGATTTGTGCCTTTCTTTCTTTTTTTTTTTTACTGCTTGACAGAAGTCACAGTGAAGCCATCTTTGCCTGGCATTTTTGGTGAAATGGTTTTAAACTGTAAACTCCACTCCTTTCATGGTTACAGGATTATTTAGGTTATCTGTTTCATAGGAGTGAGTGCCGGTCCTTTGTGACTGAATGGGAAACAGGTGCATGTCATCTAAGGTGCTGAATTAATGAGCACGTTGTTATTCTGATATCTGAGAGGTCTGTAGGTCCTAAATTATTGCGAAGACTGCTAATTTGTCTCTATTTCACTTTGTCAGTCTTGCTACAATTTGTCAACCTTATTCTCTGAAACTTTTAAAAAGATTTATATTTTTATTTATTTTAAAGGCAGAGTGACAGAGAGAGAAGGAGTTTTTCCATCTGCTGATTTACTCCCCAAGTGACCCAACATCTGGGGCTGAGCCAGAACTTCATCCTGGTCTCCCACTAGGGTATGGGGGTCCAAGCGCTTCTCGTTTCCCAAGCACATGAGCAGGGAGCTGGGTCTGAAGCGGAGTAGCCTGGGCTCCAATACGGGATGCTGGCATCACAGGTGGCAGCTTAGCACACTGGGTGTAATGCCAACTCATCAATTGTATTTGATATCTATTTTACACCAATGTTTTCCACTATTTTATCTTTATATTGAGCTGTGTTTATGTAGTTTTATTCTTTTTTTTTTTACCTTTTAGTTACCCACTGGTACTTTATTTTTCGTGTTGATATGTCACTACAAAGAAAACTCAATGTTACATCTTTTTTGCTTGTAATCCTTCTGTCACTTTAAAGACCGTTTTTTCATATAAAATCGAGTTGGGTCTTGTCTTTTTCTATAATCTGACAAGATTTCCTTTTTAGGTGAAGTAAGCCATTTATATTTAATATGATTATTGACATTTTGGATTTAAATCTAACATTTTGCTGCACATTTTCTGTTTGTCCTATTGTCTTCTTTTAGAATAGCTATGTGTTTTATTAACTGTATAAAATTTCATTTTATCATCACTCCTGGCTTATTTGTTCTGCCTCTGTTTCTTGTTGGTGTTCACTAGTTTGTTAGGCTTCCTCAATGATTTTGCAAACGTTTATAATTCATTACATCCTGACTTCGAGTAATCTTGTAAGTTGTATGATAAGCATCCCATACATTCCCCCTCCTGGACTCTGCGTTCGATTTCTGTATAGGATACAAACTGCAGAGTACATTGTGATTTCTTTAAAATGCTCATTTTTCAATGTATTCTAAAAACTGGTAATAAAAGGGTTTGCGTTTTGCCACACATCTCCACCACCCTCCATTCACGGTCTGGGTTCAAGTCTGCAAGTGCTGCCCTTGTGTTTCTGCCAGAAGGACATGCACACAGAGTTCTCCCCACACGCGTTTGCTTGTAAGGCACTCCACGACTTCCGCTAGCTGCTGTAGGTGCCTCAATTGCCCTATCTTCCAAGATTCTTTTTCTTACTGCATGGGCAGATCTGTCTTCAGAACTTCGCAGACGTCCCCATGGTGCTTCAGGGTTGCCGTCCTCTGCTCCTCATCTCTGGGTAGTACAAACTTTAAAACAGTTTCCCCATCACTGATGTTCAGCAACTTAGTAAGCATGGATCTTAGTGTCATTTTTTCCCCCATTTCCGTGGTTGAAAATTCACTGGACTCCTTGGGTCCATCATCGTGGAGGCTCTTTCTTTCAATATTTCCTCCCCATCTTTCTCGTTCCAGTATCTGTTGTCACGTTCTCCCAGCAGGTTCCCCTCTCTGCCTCTGACAGTTTCTCAGGGATGCACACGCTGTGTTGCTTGCTGTTCGCTCTGGGGGTAGACACTGCCGATTGCTTCCAGTTCTGTTCTTTGTCTACAGTCCTTCATGGGTAGCTCCCTGCTGTCTTCATGTTCACTGGTAATCTCTTCTGCTTGCCTAATCTGGTGTTAATCCCACTCACTGCTAAGTTTTATTTCAACTTTTGTATTTCTCACCTCTTGAAGCTTTGCTTGGGTTCAGTTATACATTCTGTGTCGAATCTTATCCTTTCCACTACTTTCCAGAATAAAATCCGTGTATGCATTTCTTAGATTTTTTTTTTAATTGGATACCAAAAATTTAGAATTTTTTCTGTTGGATGCTGAATTCTGCAGTTATCTCAAAGTGCTGTTGGACCCGTCATTGGAACTCCGTTGGTGACATGGCTTTAGCAGGAGTCAGGCAGCCCTGACTTCAGGTCTGGTTTGCAAGGTTCTGGTCTGGAGCTGATGGGCACTTCCTGGTCCCTCATGAAGGCAACACAATCGTGCATCAGGGGTCTCTCCTTGACTCCCCGTGTACTCACTGTTTCTTCACTGGTGGGGATACAGACCACTCCCACCTCTGCCTGTTCTGCCTGCTCCTTCTGATGGCTTTTGGCCCAGTCTTGGATAATTTCCTCATCTGCTTTCACAAAATGCCCTCAACGAACACGGGGGCTCCTCTACAGACCTCTGGACCCCACCCCCTGACAATAGCATCCTTCTCTGGTATTTCCCTATCAGCTCCAGGTCCCCCGGCCTCCTCACTGCTGAGCTCTATGCTCTCAGCTCACACCCAGGGTTGTCTGGATTCTCTCTCACTGCATTCCGGTTGGGGCGCTCTCCATGGAAAGCGATGAACTCATTTCTTTTCCTTATGCCAGGGCTTGCTGTCCTGTACCACGTTTTCCAAATCTGTGAAACCCCCTTTCATGGTGTCTGTTCATGTCTCCAGCTGAGAGGATAAATCTGGGCCTTGTGAACCCTCAGGCTGAATGTTCTGCAGGTTCACATTTCAAACATCCAAATAGTCTGATGTAAATTTTTAATGTAAAGGGTTTCCATACCCAGGAACTTAAATTCCCACCAATATTAGCTGTAACGATTTTGTATGAGGAAACGCTTGGAAGTAGCTTTCAAAAATATATACTAAAGTATTTAAATTATTCTTTAGATGTACCATTTTTTTTCCTCTAAAAACATTAATACAAGACCATAATACTGTCTTTTGGAATAATATTCAGTGATTTGCAGAGAGGAAAATTACAAATGACCCAGACATTTAGACAGGTGCAATAGTAGTGTTCCTATTCCATCCAGAACTCACTGAGAATGCACTGTCTTGAAACAGTCATCTGATGGAAGACACTGGCCTGGGGACACCAGCATGCCATCGAAGATGGTGACATACAGGGCATTGTGACTGTGCCACACGGGAGTGAGTGCCTCTCTTAGGCTCTGTTCTGCTTGTGTTAGAGATGGGATCCCGTATAAGCCACCACCCCTTGGGCATCAGGACAGCTCAGGGAGGGAAATGAGAGAAAGATAACAAGGAAAACCGCACCTGCTGAATGTCCATGAACCATTTAGCTAAACCGCAGGGAAGAGAAGCCTCTAGAAAAACTAAGGCTAGGGCATCACAGGTTAAGCCGCCTCCCATGATGCCAGCATCCCATACAGGCACTGGTTTGAGTCCCAGCTGCTCCACTTCTGGTCCAGCTCCCTGCTGATGTGCCTGGGAAAGCACTGGATGATGGCCCAAGCTCTTGGGCCCCTGCCACCCACATGGGAAACCCAAATGAATCTCCTGGCTCCTGGTTTCAGCCTTGGCCAGTCCTGGCCATTTGCAGCCATTTGGGGAGTGAGCCAGCAGGTGGAAGACCTCTCTGTCTCTCCTTCTCTTTCTGTAGCTCTGCCTTTTAAATAAATATATCCTTTTTTTAAAAAAAAGTACCCCCCCCCAAATGGGGCAGGTGTGTGGCACAGTGGTTAAGCTGTTGCTAGCAACACCTGCCATCCATATTGGAATGCCTGGATTTGAGAGCCGGTTTTACTTCTGATCCAGCTTCTGCTAATGCTACCTTCGGAGGCAGCAGGTGATGGCCCAAGTACTTGGGTCCCTGCCACCCATGAAGGGGACCCAGGTGGAGTTTCTGGCTCCTGGCTTCAGCCTGGCCCAGCCCAGCTCTGGCTGTTGCAACCATTTGAGGAGTGAACCAGTAGATGAAGATCAATCTCTCTCTCTCTCTGTTTGTATATACACAGAATATATACATTCTGTATGTGTATTTGTCTATCTTTCAAATAAATAATAAAGGTGTTGAGAAGCATGGGGTGTGCTTGCACACCTCGTGGGATCAGCCACTGTAGGAAATGGTTGTGACCCATCCGCTGATTCAAAGTGGAAACAAATACTCAGCAAGTGATGTCAGAGTGTGGATTGAAGAGAGGTAGCTGGACCATGACAGCTGGGTGGGCTCCCATCACGGAGGGACCACACCTTCCTCTGCCCGAGGCTCTGTTCTCAGTGCCCGGCACAGAACCTGGCGTGTGATGGAGCCTTTTTGCGGAATGGAGTTTCAGCAGGGCTGAAAATCTCTGACGATGAGACCTAAATCTGGATTCTCCTGTGTGTTTACTGCACTTCCACGATGTGTGCGTCATAGAGAGATGCAGCAGGTACCTGAAAAGTCTGTGCTGTGTGGAAGAAGCCTTGCGTTTCCAAGGAAACCCTGTTTCTCTTTAGTCCCACACTTGGATAACAAATGGTTTTTAGAGTCTTGATAAATGTATGAAAATATTACTTACAGGCAGCGATTTGTTTACAGTATTAGTGAGGATGTATGTTCAGGAAGTACGAAGAATTGAAGTTCAGGAATTCCTTCCTTTGGTCCAGGGTTGAAGTGGGAGATTAAGTAATGTGTTGGGGGATTCGGCGCCGTGGCATAGTAGGCAAAGCCACCACCTGCAGTGCCGGCACCCCATATGGGTGCCAGTTCAAGTCCTGGCAACTCCACTTCCTATCCAGCTCTCTGCTATGGCCTGGGAAAGCAGTGGAAGATGGCCCAAGTCCGTGAGCCTCTGAACCCACATGAGAGACCCAGAAGAAGCTCCTGGCTCCTGGCTTTGGATTGGTGCAGCTCTGGCCATTGCAGCCAATTGGGGAGTGAACCAGCAGATGGAAGACCTCTCTATCTGCCTCTCCTCTCTCTGTGTAACTCTGACTTTCAAGTAAATAAATCTTAAAAAAACAAAAACAAGAAAGTGTGTTGGATGCTTGACAGCACTATAGAGAAGAGCTGTGGCAGATGACCAAGGCTCAGGGGGTGTGAGTCCTTCCACTGCTTTCAGAGGCCTCATTGCAAAAATTTGAGGAATTCCTCCAACATGCCTTTTTGAAAATGGTCTGTTGATGGAATTTGCATTGCTAAGAGAGGAATGTGACAGGGGCTCACCTGGGGTGAAAAAAAGTGTGACTCCGCCCTCCATGCTTCCCAGAGAGAAGGCTTGCATCCTGTGCTGTGGGAACTGACACCCACCTGAGGCCACGCCTTTTAAAGGGCTGAGCCTTGGTCACACTGGAGTAGCTCAGGCCCTTAATCCAATAGGACCACTGTCGCTGTAAGGTGCAGACATGGAGGGGACATGGCCATGTGATGTGGCTACAAGCCACAAGTCAGAACACTGAGGGCCACCGGAGCTGGAGCCCCTAAGCAAGGGTCTTTGCCGGGCCCTGGTGATGATCTCACACCCTGGCCTCCAGACCCCGGGGAGCTTGTGGGTGTTGGAACCGCCCACTTTGCTACTGCAGCCCCTGGGAAAGGATCCGGATGCCTTCTGGGGCAGAACATCAAGCCAGCTGCTCAAAGAGCAGGGACTTCTCCCAGGAGTTCTCCCCATCGCTCCTCCATACCAGTGGATTTGAAAAGGGCTACTTTCGCGTCTCTGTTGGCTCCATCTAACTCCTTTGCTCCCTGACAGCTGCCTGAGAGCCCCCAGGTTTTGTGCTCTGCAGAGTGAAGACAAAAAGAACAGAGAAGGTTTCCGAGTGAATATGGAGATGAGGCTCCTGCACCTGCAGAGTGCATTAGAATGCTGGTGCGGGGGTGGGGGAGGGGGACTGGGCAAGAGTGAGGAGCAGAACTGGCTGCAGCAGAGCTAAACCGAGGCTCCGCTCTCTTCCCCCCTGTCATGCTACCCCCTTTCCCAGAGATCTTGAGAAGGCTGAGAGGTAGAATTAATCATGAACAGGTGCCCGGTGGGTGCATTCTCAAGGACACACGATGAAAATCCCCAGGAGGGCGACACCCAGACTTCTGGCTCTGGCCACACCTTCTGCCCCTCTTACAGGGGCTCGTTCCAGTTTACTCTTTTTTCCCTCACCTGTGTACCTTTATCTCACTTCCTCATCCTCTCCAAATCTTTACTCTCGGGTTTATTTTACATGATAGGTGAACACGGCCATACCGGATGGGGTAGTCGTTGGATAGGAAACAGTGTGGGCAGAAAAGGTTACCAATGTACACAAAGAGGATCTGGGGGCAGGATTTTCCACCCAGAGAGTCTAACAAATCATATCCTTGTTCTAGAACAACAGTTTAGGGTATGCTTTATCACGCATTTCCTTAGTTTTAGTCAGTTTAGACCGGGATTTCTGAAGCAGTTTAGGTATGGCTTAGATGGTTACATCCTTGTGAACTCGGTCCATAAGATTAAAGGGACTTGGAGAATTTAACGAGGAATTTAGTAAGTGTACCTGGACAGCACTGATGCTAAAAGACCTATAGTGGAAATTCACCACTGCTTTTTGTATACTCCATTACAATACTGGGTAACTATGGTGGAAATCTTTAGAAACCCATCTTGTAACATTAACTTTTTTATAGCCTTCATTTTTGCTGTTTCTCTCCATAAAATATCGCTTATTTAAAAGGATGTGATATTCTCTAATGAAAATTTAATATCAAGAAATGAAAGAAAGATGGCTTCGATGCTCGACATTTATAATGACTTTATTATATCCTTTCTCAAACGACGAGTTGAAGTTTTCTCAGCATGACATGAGAATAATTTATCAGAAGCTATCAAACTGAGTAAAATGTACGTTGGAGAAAACCCTTTTGTACTCCTTCCTTCACGAGAAGCGAAAAAATCATCTTAAAACTCCAGGGATGTTTATTCCTCTTCCTTAAGGCTGCCACAAACACACCAAACACCAGAGCTAAGGGAGAGGATTATTGTTGGGTGGGGGAAGCCCGACCAGGGAGGCTGTGGTGCAGAGAGGACCAGAGAGAGGACCAGAGAGAGAGAGAGAGAGAGAGGACCAGAGAGAGCAATCAGGGGAGACAGCACACCTGTGCTGGAAACATTTCCTGCTAAACCTTTGCCAGGGGCCGGGCAGGGAAGTAGGAGCAGCGAATCCCATTAGGGTGGGGGTGGAGCTGACACTGGTGTTGGGCCCTGGGGCTTAGGACCAAAGCCTGCTGTGCAGGGTGGTGAGGGGGGCCAGAGACCAAGGTGGCGTCCGGGGCATAGATGGCGCCACATTTTACTAACGTCTTCTGTACAGGAATATCTCACATTTATTAAAAATCTGTTGGGTTGCACTGAAGGAAAGAGGAACCGTAGCCTGTTGTCTTCCACAAGGTGTGAACGCACAGAAGGGTTGTACCAGACACTATCTTCACTGTGAGAATTGCTCATCCTAGATGATCTGAAATGAATGTGTTCTACTTGAAATTCATCAACAGTTACCAGGTGGGAGAACGCAGGGGAAAATATAGGGAATGAAGTCAGAACAAGGCAGAGTGACCTACCCTAGGGCAGAGAAGTCCTGCGCCAGGCCCCACGACTTCATGTGCGTGAGAAACGTGCTGTGCCAGGCTTTCGCAGGGTAGGACACAGTTTCCAAGAGGCAAAGTTTGGCAATGCTTAGAGTGTGCCAAGTGTTTTCCTGGAATTCAGTGGAGGAGGACCATCTTGAAATCCCCACGGTTGGAGTAACAACTCCGAGAGCCTTGTGTATGGCTGCCCAGTACACGGTCTGCTTTCTCGCATGGTGAGTGGAGGCCTGGCAGGTGAGGATCAGCATCACAGAAATACTGAAAGGCTGGATTTCCCTGTGATACAACAGGGTGACCCCGGGGGCTGCCTCTCCACAGAGAGCACACAACTCCACGCCTGCCCACCTGCCGGGCCCCGCCTCCCATCCTGCAGGCTCCCTGTCTGGCCTCCACGTACAGCGAGCTGTTGCATCTGTTGTATGCACCATTATTACTGTCACTGGCTGCAGCTCATTCGGGATAACCCATGTACATCGATTTCTATGTTCAGCTTCGCTTCTCCAACACAAATTCCTTTCCCAAAGTGCATCGTATTTGTTCCTGGGGTGAGCCTGCCGTGGGCAAACTCATCAGTTCTGGGACATTTTATGATTTTTTTCCAGTTACTGCTTCTGTGCCATGCTTCCTCCTTTTCCTGTCTGGAACTGTGATCAGCCTTTAGAGCTCCTCCGTCTTCCTCCGTGGAGCTTAACTTCTCTCCATGTTGACGTTTCTCTTTGTTCTGGGCAATGTTCTAGGTGATGTCTTTAGATCCATTCTCCTATTCACTGCTTTTCTCCACCTGTGTCTTCCTTAAATGCTGGAAGCAGGAGTGATGTTGTTCATCTCTGCATATTCTAGTTAACATTGAACTTATCTTCCTTTGAGGACAGATCTTCCTTTCTCCTATTTTTGATTCAGTGTTCCAGTTCTGTAGACACTTAAAATAGTCGTGGTGCCAGGGGCAGGCAATGTCTGGGATGTGAGCCGCGTGCTCTGACCCTGCAGAGGCAGCCACAGGCAAGACTTGAAATGCTGATAATAAGTTGATAATTTTGTATGGCCCATGAATGATGTTATAATGCCCAAAGGCAGGGATGGTGCTATAGCACAGTAGGCTAAGTCTCTGCCTGCAGCATCTGCATCCCATATGGGCGTTGGTTCGAGTCCCGGCTGCTCCACTTCTGATCCAGCTCTCTGCTAATGCACCTGGGAAAGCAGCAGAAGATGGCCCAAGTGCTTGGGCCCCTGCACCCACATGGGAGACCCAGAAGAAGCTCCTGGCTCCTGGGTCCTGGCTTCGGATTGGCCAGCTCTGGCCTTTGTGACCATTTGGGAATGAACCAGTGGATGGAAGATCTGTCTGTCTGTCCCTTTCTCTGTCTGTAACTCTGCCTCTCAAATAAATAAATAAATCTTTAAAAAATCCCAATGGCTCTTGGCAGGAAAAGTTCCCCACCTCTGGATCGGGATCCAGTCATCTGCATCTGGGGTCTCTATGACCTCTCTGACTTCACTACAAAACACAGTGCCCTAGTTACTCAGTGGTCTTGCCCTGGGAGCTCACGACTGGAGCAGAGGAGGTGGGCATGGTTTGTTGACTCCCCCTGGACCCCTTCTCTGGGGAAGGCTGGCCATTGCCTCTGCCTGCTGCTCTAAGACGTGTCACCATATGATGATTCCCAGAGTGAGGTTCATGGACCCCAGCAGATGGTGTCGAGGCAAACCCCAGGCCTGAGCGAGGCCATGACTGTGGTTCGATGTATTCCCTACCCAAAGGGTAGGCTGGGACAGGCCGAGTGATTTGCTAAGAGCATTTTTCCCCCATATCTATTATTTTAGGCAGTCTGTCTCAGCAGAGATCTCCCGAGTTTGTGTGAGACTAAAATCTCCCTCTTTCCTCATTGCTGTTAGAATTTGTTTTCTAATAAAGGGCTTGGACACTGGCAAGCAATGAACTCTGTTCTCAGGTGTCCACCTCCCTCTTTGGCTGTAGGTCCCTAAGGGTTCTCCTCTCTGCAGAAGTCTGCTGCTGACTTACTTAGATGTTTGCTGTATTTCTAGTGTGTCTAGGTTTGTTACACATGCAGGGTTTTTTAAATAGTCTTTTATATAGCAAAAAAATGCAAGTCATTACGGCTGGCATCGAGGTGTAGCAGGTTAAGCTACCACCTGTGATGCTGGCATCCCATAATAGTGCCAGTTTGAGTCTGGCTGCTCCACTTCTGATCCAGCTCCTGCCAATGCACTTTGGAAAAATAGTGAGAGACGGCCCAAGTGTTTGGGCCCTGTACCCATGTGGGAAACCTGGAAGAAGCTCCTGGCTTTGGTCTGGCCCTGCGCTGCCTATTGTAGCCATCTGAGGAGTGAACCAGTGGATAGAAGATCTCTCTCCCTCTTTGCCTCTTTGTCTCGCCTTTAAAAATAAAATAAGTTACTACGGCTCACATTTGATTTACTGACTACATTAAACTATTTGAAAAAGACATGAAAATAGGTTTTAAAATATAACATGCATTTTTTAAAAAGCATATACTTATTTATTTACTTACGGCACAGAGAAAAGAGAGAAAGCACTCTGGTCTGTGAGTCCCCACTCCAAATCCCAGCGATGGCTGGGGCTGGGCCAGACCGGAGCTGGGAGCTCACTCCAGGCAGGACCCACCTGAGCCATCACGACTGTGTCCCAGGTTGCTGGAGTCAGCGGCTTCAGCCAGCAGCTGTAGTTGGCACCGAATCCAGGCAGCCTGGTAGGAGATGTGGGCGTCTGAGCAGTGGGGCAACACGCTTGCTCCCCACAATACGCGTTTCATGATGGAAATACCAGCACTTAGCACCAGGAAGAACTGTATTGCATTTTCCTAAAAGGAAATTCATTAGATGGTTTGGGAAATGCACAATTAGAAAATAATGATGATTAAATGTGGAGTACACGAGAAAAAAAAAATCACTTTTCCCACTTTAAGTTGAGAAGTAATTTGACGAATCCGTGAAATGTAAAAGGCTTCCCTCAGCAGTTTTCTTTCACAGCTCGGGAAGCGTAAGCACAGGAAATACTTACAGGTTAATACAGCAAGGCTGCGCTGTTGAGGAGGATGAATGGTAGCTGCGTGAGCCTTTGCTACACCTGTTTCCCACGCCCCGCGTGTGCGGTCAGGCCCTCCAGCCTGAGCCCTGGGCCTCGGTGTGACCATCAGGGGGTAGCAGGCGTTCTCTGTGCAGAGGCCCCGCTACTGAGAGCAGCCTTCCTGCATGTTCAGGGTCCGGGGGCTCCCCGGAACGGCCCCGTGCTCTGTGCAGCTGCTTTCCACTGCAGGCGCAGAGCCTGGGGCCGCTGCGTGCCTGGAAGGGAAGGCGCCAGCTATGGAAGCTGCACCCCACGTCAGAGCGCCTGGGCTGGAGTCCAGGCCTGGCTCCCGACTCCAGGATGCTGCCAATGCCCACCAAGGAAGGCATACAGGTGGCTCGACTAATTGAGCTCCCGCCACCCATTCTGGAAGCCCGGACAGAGCTCTTGGCTTTGATCCTGGCCCAGCCCTGGCTACTGCAGGCATTTGGAGAGTGAAAAAGTGGGTTGGAGATCTCTCTCTCTCTCTCTCTCTCTCACATACACACACACACACACAAGTTAATTAACCTAAAAATTTTAAGATTAAGGCTCAGAACCTGAATATATGTGAAGAAATCTAGCCCCCTGTATGTGTTTTCCTTTTCATTTATAAAGGTTCGAAAACCTACTGACAGTTACTCTGCAATGAAAAATAAATATTTTATTCAAATGTTTAATCTTTTTCAAATGGTTTATTTCACTTTTACTTACCTTTGAGGTGGCCCAAGGCAAAATGAAATACAAGCGCAGTGTTGGGATCTCTAAGGCGCTATTAAATTGCAGCAGGTGCAATTAATGGGGCGTGATATTGCTTGGACGCAGGCATGTCCGTGAACAGGATAGGATGGCTTCGGGCTAGATCCTCGGGGCACCTGCTGTTCCCTTCCAGAGCCTTGTGGACACAGCGACCATGCTCTAATGTACTGGCACTGATGCAGACTGAGGCCACCTGGTGTCCCTGGCTGGGGTCTCCTTGCCCTCCTTACTCTGCACTTAGCATGAGTTCATGACTTGGGATAATCCAACCTTTTCGTTCTAAAAAATATTTAATAATGTTTATATGTATATTCTGCCTTGAGGCAAAACAAACATCGTAAAGAGCTGGGAGAGAGGAGCTGGGAGACTTCCAACGTGAGCACAGGGGGCGCAACAGGGTCTTGGGTGTGGTGTAAATGCCACTGACCTCGGCTACAGCCACAGCCCAGTGTGTTCCCCGGCCAAGCCAGGGAGAAGCCGCGTGCAGTAAAACCTCACAACACAGAAAGCACACTGGCAGGTACGCGTCTTGGTGGGACTCCCACGCATGCACCCAGCACATCTTGCAAAAGGTTGTGGAAAACTGACTTCAATTTGTATGGCATCAGAGCAGAACCAGCACATTCATCAATTCATTTCTTGGCCAAACACTTAATGAACAGCTACTCCCTATGTGCCTGGCACTGTTCGAGGGGCTGAGCGTGCAACGGTGAGAAACATCTAGAGCAACGCACGTCTCGACGGAGCTTCCATTGTGGTTAGCGTGAGGTTTACTCTTATGGTAGAACACGGTATTTCCATTAGAATGAGTGAACTGGCTTTGTCTATCTCAACATGGAGAGATCTTAGGAAAACAACATGTTGGGTAGAAAATGCAAATTTTGCCAAGACAAGTCAGTTATTTATGTAAATTTGAGAAAAGAAAGAAAAAGCAGATCAAGAAGATGTAAGTTTTATGAATGTGCATGTGTGTGTGTGTGTGTTGCGTAATAGAACAAAGATGTAAACTGGGACCAGGCGACTCCATTCAGAACTCCCGCAGCTGGGCGCCAGCAGGTGGTGAACCTGACGCAGCCCTGGGGCAGCGCTGAGCTGTCTCTGCAGGCCTCTGTCTGCATTGTCCCAGCGCTTCCTGGCCAGCTTCCATAGCCAGCATCTGAATTCGTGGTCGGGTGTCGGCACTGTGTTGAGCACCTGCCCTGCTCTGCTCTCTCTCCCCGCGTTCCCCGCATAAGCTCCTGATTGGACCTGGGCTTCCTGACTCGCCTCTGGCCTCAAAGTCTGAGGCTGAGCACCTCCGCCATTATCCTGGCCCCAATGCCTGGGCCTCCCAGGGCCTCAGCTCAAACATTGGCTCCATCAGCTGTGCAACCCTCCCCTCCCACTGAAGTGCACCTGCAGCAGCCGTGAGCCCGCTGTGTGTCCGCCCAGCCCACTCCTCATCCACCCTTTGTTTCTCCCTCTCTCTTGTGTTTCCTGTGCTCCTGGCCTGGGTTGCTGGGACCCCAGGCAGATAGATGTCTGGCCCGTTTCTTATTCCTGTACACTCCTGCATGGTCTCATCTTTCCTTGCAACAGCCAACCTTTCTTCCAAAGACCCGGTAACTCACCTCCTCTGGGCGGTATTGTGAATACTGTGCCTCAAGTTCATGGATTGCTTTTGTGCTACCTGTCACCTGCACTAATATCTGTTTTTCCCTCTTCAATACATCTTGTTTACTTAAGCAATTAAGTTCATGGAATATTTGCATTACTGCCCTTAAATGGAAGATCACTATAAGTAGCAAGAAATATATATGCACTTATAATGGGAATAGAACAATATTCAATTCTAGCCAGATACTATTACCTTGCACAGGCTTTAAACTGGCGATTTTCTTTGTTTAACAAAAGCAGAGAGAGATGAACACCTATTAGAGGGGCTGTAGAGATGTTTTATTTCCACAAGCACAAGGGGGGACTTTGGGAGGCAGGTGGGTCCATGGCGCCATCTTGGATTCCTGGAAAGAATTGGAAGGACTGAGATAGTGTTTTGGGGAGACAGTCCCCACTTTGGGTTCCAGTGTCATTTCTCTGCAGGTTCTCGCGAGCTGCATGAGAACAGTCGTCCCCATTGCAGCCGCTCCATCTCAGCTGTGTGGCTTTTCACTCTCTTCACTTTTCTCACGTGCACCACTGGCACTGTTCTCTGTGCGTTGGGATGGTTTGCATGTTTAATTTTTGCTTTGTTTCTTTCCCTATAACTGGGAAGCAGCCATGTAGGTTAGCTTTAACCCATCACTCGCTGTGCGTACCGTGGGCGATTGTATGATTTTACTGATAATCTTGCGTTATGACAGCCGATGGCCCACAAAGGACTTTGGGATAAGCCAGATCTGGAGAATTTGCTGTGGAGCAGAATTCCTGTGTGTCCCGGGAGGCAGCCGCAAAGCTTCTCATAGGTCAGACCTCACTAGGGGCTGAGCGGCCCTAGGAGCTGAATGTGATGTGGCTGCCTCCCTGGGGTGTCCTGTGGTATTTACATTTGCACATAGGATGGCGTGGATGATACAGGAAACTCATCAGGACTTCCGTCTACAGCTTCCTGTGTCATCCAAACGCAAGCACGACCCAAGGTCTTCCAATGAGGTTACATCACAAAGGTCAACTGCTTCCTTGGCTGTTCCTGTTATAACCGCAGCCCAGTCTGTGGCATGATGGGCATTCTCGCTGCCTGCTCCCAGAGAGAACTTTAAGAATCCCAAAGGCGCCACTTCCTCCGAGGTGGGAACCCAATAATATAAGAGCAGTGCAGCTCTAGGGTGTTGAGCACAGCTCTTCAGACACTGTTTACACTGACTCACAGTGATAAATACGATAGAAAAGTGCAGGTTGTACTGAGACCCCGCACCCACGCACATCCACATGCACATCCATGAACGACCTCGCTCGTTCCGCTGCAGGTGCACATCGGAACGGAAACAAAGCCTTCGCGAGCCCTTAGCCCTCCTGGCTGATGCACACATTTTCTGCCAGATTCTATCTTATTTTTAAAGATACAGTTACAATCCATGAAATTGACTTCATGACTCAGCAATAGGTTGCTACCCAGGGTGTGAAAAACCATTCTCGCCTGGCGCCCAGCGGCCACAGCACAGGGTCTGTTTTTCCAAATTCTTTTCCATTGCCGTGAGGCAGATATACTTTATGGCTCATTCTTGGTGTTTCTCAGTAAGCCCCCTGTCTCTGATTCCATCTGGGTCTGTAACTTAGAACAGGTAAGGCCAGTCGTTGTGGGTGGAATCAACCTGCCCAACTCTCCCTCAGTTTCCCCAATTTGAACATGCTGCTTTTGAACCAACACAACCTTACACAGCCACATCTGGAACAGACAATCTGCAAGGAACCTGGACTCCTTCCAAGCCTCAAAACACAAACAATTTTGAGCTGGCTTTGTGACATAGTAGGGAAAGCTACCGCCTGTGACATCGCCAACCCATGTGGGTGTTGGTTCATGTCCTAGCTACTCCACTTCTGATGCAGCTCCTGCTTACTGGCCTGGGGAAAAGAACAGGGGATGGTCCAAGTGCTTGGGCCCCTGCCACCCACGTGGGAGACCCAGATGAAGCTCCTGGCTCCTGGCTTCAGACTGGCTCAGCCCTGGCCCTTGCAACCATCTAAGGAATGAACCAGCAGATGGAAGGTCTCTCTTTCTCTCTCTGTAACTCTAAATTTCCGTCTTTTTAAAAACGCACAGCCATTTTTGGGCCAGCAAATAATGCTGATGTCTATTTATCGATATTCCTTAGCCTGGAACGAGAAGCACACCTAATGGCAATCTTTTTCTGACCTTAACTACTTGACTCGGCGGGGCTGCCTTTAATTCCTACCTTTGTAGTGGAATTCCTGTCCGGAGACAAGACACCAAGGCCTTCTTACAAGAAGCAGCCTTTGATTATTTATAAAGGCATAAGGCCCGGGTGGAATTTCTTATCCCAAATCCTGAGCAAAGAGGATGTTTCCTTATATATGGTTTTAGCTTCTTTGTCTCCCTTGTGTGCTTACACGCATACATTTGGTTGGATATTCTCATGTTACATGGCGGCCACAGGAATTGAGAGAATCCTGCCCATTCAGGCTTTATCTCTGATGATGTTTTTTCCCACACACAGACTGAGCCATACACGGTCTGACAAGGGTTAACACCACTGCTCCCTACTAGCAAGCAGAACCTGAAATGATTGCAAAGAAGCAGAGGGACTGTGGCTGAAGCATTCACAGGCAAGCGGATAACAACCCATTTCATGCCCAGGATGGATGCCTCCTTTCTCTTCTTCTGCTCTTGGGGAGGCCTCAACCACAGCTTTAATCATGTCAGTTAGAAACAAGTTTAGGCCGGCGCCGCGGCTCAATAGGCTAATCCTCCGCCTTGCGGCGCCGGCACACCGGGTTCTAGTCCCGGTCGGGGCACCGATCCTGTCCCGGTTGCCCCTCTTCCAGGCCAGCTCTCTGCTGTGGCCAGGGAGTGCAGTGGAGGATGGCCCAAGTGCTTGGGCCCTGCACCCCATGGGAGACCAGGAGAAGCACCTGGCTCCTGCCTTCAGATCAGCGCGGTGCGCCGGCCGCAGCGTGCCTACCGCGGCGGCCATTGGAGGGTGAACCAACGGCAAAGGAAGACCTTTCTCTCTCTCTCTCTCTCTCTCACTGTCCACTCTGCCTGTCAAAAAATAAAAAAATAAAAAGAAACAAGTTTAATTAAAATTCAAAGGCTTCTGCCACACCTCGTCTACTTGTCTACCAGGGGCTTGGTTTTAATTCCTAGCCCAAATCAGGACACCCGTGACAGCCGGCACCGCACCCCCAGGCTCCTGCCTCCCGCTTGGTCACTTAGCCTGCGCCCACGCCTAGAAGCCGGCTCACCCTCATCCACTCTGCCTTCTGCAGCGTCCAGCCGATCCTCTGCCTCGGCAGCTGTATTTTCAAAATGTGTCTGATTCAGGGCCGTGCACTCACCGCCATCTTTCCAGTCTCAAACCTTTGCTTTCACCTTCTTCCTGTTCCTGCTGCCCCACAGATGTCAGCTTCTCGTCCTTGCTCCTGTGCTGGGTCTGAAATGAAGCATCGTCAGCCGTCCTGCCTCTCACCCTCCCCTCTAAACAGCACACCTCTCTCGAACGCAGGGCAACCTCCACTCTCTTACGTGCACCTGTCACCTTTGTCTGTCTGCTCTGGTTTGTCTCTGCTCCCAACTGGAATACAGCCATGTGCCACATGAGGATGTTTCGGTCAACGAGAGGCCACCTGGACGATGGTGCCTGTGACGTCACAGCAGTCTTGCTTTGTGCAAATATGCGTTAAGACCTTTGCACAATGGGGGCTTCATGCAACCGTGCGTTTCTTGCGTCTTGTCCCAGTGGTTAAGCGAAGCATGAGTCTAGGTACTTCTGGATGCAATTGGCCAAAACCGTCCCTTTCCTCATATAAATCATCAAATGCCATCGAAGGTTTGTAAACTCCTTTGGTTCTTTCTTTTTTTTAAAATCTCAAAAATAAAGCAATTCAAATCAATTGGCAATCTACAAAAAGAGTTAAAGATTTTAAAAGCTATTATTAAAATTGCTATATTGGTCTACTATGCTATGTTATATGTGTGTACATATTGTATGTCCACATGGGGAAATTTTATTAAGAGTTTTATTTTAAATGGCTTATAGATAAGATTGTCCATAAATTTAAGCTGCTAAAATCAATCAAAGATACATTTTAATTTGTGTGACCTGAATCTGTGTATCATATGTTTTAAACTTGTTGGTAGAAAGAAACTAAAAACATTTTATATGGTTGTGCTTAAGTTTACTGGCTAAACAAACTACACCATGTTAGATATTTAAGAGGTGTTTTCAAATACATGATTCTTAAAATTTATAGAAGGCATTGGACCTTCTGGTAAATGTTTTCTTAAGTTGTTAGCTAATGGTTGAAACTGTTTGCTAAGTATTCATGCGATATTGCTATTGTCAGCAAGTGATCTAGGACTTGCTCCCTCATTTCTCTATTCTAAGCCCAACTTGTTCTTTCATTTCTCTATTCTCTTCAAGGTAGGAAACTAATTCTATTATGAAGGAATCTGTAGGATGCACAATTTAATCTTTAGACCTTATAAAAGAGATGGCTAACATTTTTCTGTAATAGCATAGCCAAAATAAGAACTTAAATAATAATCTCATAGCTAGATTCACTTCGCCATCAGCGAAGTATACAGTAAGTAGAAAAAACCTCCCTTTCAGACCAAAGGGAAAGAAAGTTTTAAAGTGAGAATATAATTTTCCTCATGGGCATTGTCTACCTTAGAAAAACTACTACAGAACATGCCTGTGACTATAGACTTGTAGTTCAGGCCACCGAAGATTAGAGATGGGACACGGGCACTCCCTTGACTTGCATCCTCTGGTCTGCTTTAACACAAACCAGGAGGAAAAGAAAGCTCGGCATCAGAAGCAATGGGTGGCAGGCCTATTAATGGCTGATCTGTACAGTGATCTGCCCTCAAGGAGACCCAACAGGCCAGTCCACTGCAGTGGCTTCAATGTGGTAAGCCTGGGCTTCAGCAGAAGTCAGCTTGTGAAGAGCCCTGGCAGCTCTGCCAAGAGTTGGATCTCTGGAAATGGACCTGCCCTGGAGTCGAAGGATGCCCAGGTCAGAGCCACAGATCTTATTGGCTCTAAGCTGAAAAGCCCTTCACTCAGCCCAGCTTCCAAAGTGACCACTGCAGCTGAGGGTATGGTCAAGTAGGGTCAGCAACATTGCAGGCAGAACTGTAAATTTCTTGTTAGAGATGCCCCCTGCCTTTACCTGACCAGCTCTCCTCCCAGCCCAGCCAAGTAATGAAAGTCAACAGAGTGCCTTCCCCTAGGAGGTTCACACCTCCCTTAGGATATACCTCATGTGAAGAGATAGGTAGGTCTGGGCCTCTTAACTTACAAGGCCTAAAGCCCACCAGATTATTATTAAGCCCCTTCTATCAGGTTCTATTTGCCTCTCAATCAGAAAACTTAATTATAGCTTAGACAGCACCTTTCTTAGCTCCTCTAATAATGACTCTGTCCTTTGTTCTAGACCCTGTCTAGCGTACTTGGGCCTCATTCCTTTGTAATCATAACCTCTACTCTACCACCAATGGCTCTACTCCCAACCTGTGTGTACTGATGGTCCTCTTCCCCACTTAATGCTGTATAATTGTCCAAACCTGGTTAATGCCACTCTTAGGATCATTGGTTACTATCCTCACCCTGTCTTTTATGACCTTGTCTAAATATGATCAGAGTCGGCAAACTTGGAAGGCTTCCATAGCCTTGGCAACTCATGACGACAGCCTAGGATGGTTACTGGCGCCATAAACTAGAGTGTCAATTTGTTGGGTCAACAACAGGAGCCACTGTGCACTTGCTCCTCATGTGGGATCTCTGTCCTTAATGTGCTGTACATTTTGATTTGATGCTATAACTAGTACTCAAACAGTATGTTTCACTTTGTGTGTCTATGTGAGTGCAAACTGTTGAAACCTTTATACTAAATTGATCTTCTTTATGTGAAGAGAATTGAAAATGAATCTTGATGCAAATGGAAGGGAGAGGGAGCGGGAGAGGGGAGTGTTGCGGGTGGGAGGGAAGTTATGGGAGGGGGAAGCCACTGTAATCCATAAGCTGTACACTGGAAATTTATATTCATTGAATAAAAGTAAAAAAAAAAATCTCAAAAATAGTTCCTTTTAAGATCAAATTACATTCGAAGGGTTTGTTCTTTCAAATAAGCAGAAATCTAACTGGAGCAAAGATGAATGGGAGACTCAGATATCTGCAGAGGCAAAGGCCTGGGCATTAACCAACTGAGAAGGGTAATTAGGTATCTGGTTGGAACGCCACGTGTGGGCTTGAATTAGGAGTGCAGCATTGAGCCTCAGCTAACGGCAACAACCAGAGAATTTTACTTATAGAAGAAAAAGGTCTTAGTGGAGCCGCTTGGAGAGAACTTAACCATGTGTGTGCCAAACCAGCCATGACTTGTCAAACCCAGCCCCGGGATTGCTAGCTTTGTCCTTCTACCCTCGCATCAGAGAGGTAACATCATGGTCACTCAAGGTTCCAACCAAGACCTCACACACAACTGGTTGCTACCAACCAGTGGCTGGATCAGAAGTGGAGCTGAAGGGTGAGGACGGTGTGTCCTTCCCACATCGCCTTCCTTATGTTACGGATCCTGTCTGTGGGAAAAACTCACGATGCGAGGGTCCTCAACATCCAAGTGGCCGTTGCCTCTGACAATGGCAGCAGGGAAGTGAGGCAGACCAGGGCGTCACTCAGAGATGCCGTCACGTGGGGAGGCAGTGCTGGTACATGCAAACTGTGCCACTGGGTGCCGTCGGGAGTTAGCAACATAGCTCAGGAAGATAAAGGGCTTGGCTATGGGGTGGATTCCACTGTTGTATGAGGTTTTTAGAGAAGAGATTTTTATTGAGATCCAGATAATTGTTAGAGTTCTCTCCTTCTGCTTTAAGCCACACCCAGGCGATGGCCAGCTTGAGAGCAAACAGAATAAAAGGCTGTCTTGACACTCCTCCTCCCAGCAGGTGCAATGCCTTCCAGAACTCTCTCCTTCCTCGGTTGCACTTGGCTCTGAAGGGGTTGGTTTGCACCTGCTGTGTCCATGTGCTGAGCATCCATTGACTCCTTTTGCAAAGCGAATTTCAAAGCACATCAGTAGGCACGCTCATATGAATCTTCTTTTAAGACATCCACATACGTGACAGTATGAAATAAAACAAGCATTTCCCCTGCCTCCCCCTCATCCACTGGTGACTTCCAGGGGAACCACACTGGAAACGCGGTGCTGAAAATACACTGATCTCATCCTCCCTGCTGTTGACCTCTGCTCATTGATTCAAGCGCTCCAGGACTCTTTCCCTCTGGCACCTGACGTTCTAGGTCGTCCTGCATCGCTCTCCACAAAGCAGGCACAGATCTACTTTTCTGACTTTTAAATGACTGCGGAATATAGATGCACTCTATTATTTATTTTGCTTATTTGTTTTTACTATTTTTCAAGCAATGCTTTGGTGTGTTTTGGGAGCATATATCAATTTCTTTGCACGTCAAATCGGTTCTGTAGGATAATCTTTGAAGTGCCAAACTGGATTAAGAGGTGTGCAGTTCCCATATTTGAAATATGCTGACACGTTCCATTCCAGGAGATGAAGCCTTCCCCCATAAACACACTCATTTCTCCCATCCTTGTCAAGACCACATATTATCAAACACTTAATTTTATCCTTGGATGAAAATGCCATCTCAATCTAATTTGCATTGATTTGAACAAGTTCTAAGTAAATTTTGTCCGGCGGTTAATGAAAATGTGATTCATTTCTCTTATGGCAAATTGATAGTTTTTTTCAGTATCAAATTGTCTGTGCTAGAACTTGATATGCCTATTAATGTATCCAGTGCTTCTATTAAGTCCTGCGGTAATGAGTTAGAGTGTTCTTACGTCCATTTGGTATAATCGTAGCTGTATGATCTTTGTATTTTTATTGGACTGAAAGGAGGGCGTTTCATCTCAGATTAGAGCTGTTTTCCACAGGCGCTTACACAGATGTCCCGAGAAGGAGCCAGGGCTCCCTGGTGCAGATGAAGCAACTGATGCGCTCTGGGTTGCTGAGGTTCTCAGGGTTGTGCCGTGGAGCCCGGATGTTCGCAGGTGCATTGGGATGCCCCTCCCTCCCCCCCCTGCCCCTGGCTTCCTGCAGGCCGTAGCAGCTCCTATCCTCCCCTGCTGCTGCTGCTCTCGTCCCTTGGCTTTGTCCTACACTGGCCCTCTCCGTCGCACGAGGCCCACAGGTGCTGTCTAAACTGTGGGATCTCCAAGAACAGGGCGCCCGCCCCTCACTTCTTTGCCCACCAATGCCGCCACCCACGGCTCCACAAATCCCTCAGCCCTGACCCCGGGCCTGAGCTGCTCCTCCACCACGTGCTGTCAAGCCCTTTCTTGAGCTACTCCTGTGCTGCCTGCATCAACGCCACTCTCCCCGTCCCTCCACATGCCCCAGTCCCTGCCATCGCACACTCAGCCAGGACCCAGACCTGGGCAGGTAGCAGCTGAGGGCATGAGCTGGGCTCAGACATTGTCGTTATATGAATAGGGCCAGCCCACTCTCTGCGTTCCTCCACTCTGCCATGGGAAGAATGAGAATCGTAGATCTTCCTTGTGGAGTCACTGTGAGAGCTCAGTGGGTCAATTACACATCATTGTCAGGGAACTCATGGCCCTGACTGAGCCCCCATACTTACTGCATATGGTTAGGGGTAGCATTAATGTCCCAATGGCTTAGGCACATCTTTCGTTTTTGTAAGGTTACCAATCGCGTTGGCTTGGATTGGCCCAGCCAACCCCAGAATATTCCAACTTAACCACACCTGCAAGGGCCTTGTGTTCAAATACTGTCCTGCTCCTTGGGGACAAGAACTTAGCACCTGTGGGTCCAGCGGCGGCTGGGCAGAGTCAGCTCCTGCCCCCAGTTGGGGGTCTTAGCTCTGCCTGTCTCGCTCTTGCAAGCAGTGTCAACATGGCCTCCTGTAAGCCATCGCCTCTCTCAGGCCACGCCGGAGCTCCTGCACAGCTGTGTCTAACCGTACCGTGGTGGCCACTCGTGGAGCAGGGGCCACCTCAGTCCAGAGCAGGGCTTCCATTCTTCCTAACCTGCAGCTGCATGAAGAGAGATTGGTTGTTTTAGACTCATTGTAGACATGGGTTTTTTTGCTTTTAATTTCTACTTTTCTTTTGGTTACTATTAAGTTTCAAACTGAAAATTAAAAAAAAAAAAAACAAACTTAGGTATTCATTGAAGGATTCGTCTCATTTCTCAGACCACAGACTGAGGTTTCAAGGTGATGCTCCTCCCATTTCTCAGGGACTGTCATGCTTTGGAGAAAGATTGGTGGGTTGTTTTTTGTTTGTTTGTTTGTTTGTTTTTTTGACAGGCAGAGTGGACAGTGAGAGAGAGACAGAGAGAAAGGTCTTCCTTTGCCGTTGGTTCACTCTCCAATGGCCGCCGTGGTAGGCGTGCTGTGGCCGGCGCACTGCGCTGATCCGATGGCAGGAGCCAGGTGCTTCTCCTGGTCTCCCATGGGGTGCAGAGCCCAAGCACTTGGGCCATCCTCCACTGCACTCCCTGGCCACAGCAGAGAGCTGGCCTGGAAGAGGGGCAACTGGGACAGGATCGGTGCCCCAACCGGGACTAGAACCCAGTGTGCAGGCGCCGCAAGGCGGAGGATTAGCCTAGTGAGCCGCGGCGCCGGCCTGTTTTTTGTTTGTTTTTAGAATGGCTGGAAACAGGAGGCAGCCAGCCCAGCTGGAGAAAGCTTTGTTGTGTTGTGCAACCATTTGGCATCTTATTTTCATGGCATTTTTTTTAAAAAAAATGTTTATTTATTTATTTTCAGCTATTTGAAAATGACGGTGCCAGAGAGATAAAGACACAGAGAGAAAGAGAGCTCTTCCATTTGCTTGTTCACTCCCAAAGCACCCACAGTGGTTGGGGCTGGGTCAAGCTGAATCCAGGAGCCTGAAACTCCATCTGGGTCTCCCACGTGGGTGGCAGGGCACCAAGCACGTGAGCCTTACTCAGCTGCCTCCCGGGATGCATTAGCAGGGAGCTGACTGGGAAGCAGAGCAGCTGGGGCTGGAGCCAGCCCTCCCCCCCTCCCCCGGGGAGGCTGGCCTCTCAAGCAGGGGTTAACCTGCTGCACCACCATGCAACACCGCCCCCTCCCCCTACTTCTGTTCTTTGAGTTACTATTAAGTCAGTTCAGATCGCAATAGCAAAAACAAAACAAAACCACCTAAGGTAAAATTCTGACTACGTGGAAAATTCAATATGCTTTACACTTTTTCTTGAAAATAGCATCACCCCCATTAAAGATCTGACGACCCTGTTACACAGCAAAAAGCCAGAGAGCATAATGGAAGAGTGATTAACATCAAAGCATCAATGGTGTTCATCTGCATTTGGAATATTCAACTCCTTCCTGAAGGGGAGAAAGCCTCTTGTATGTGTCAGACATGAGGAAGCATCATGTGGAATCATGACAAGAGGTGTTTGAGCTTGCTTTCTCTTTTTTTAGTCAAGTCTAGGAGGAGAAATTTTAAATTTTAAAACAGGCAATGATATGGCATTTCTTCCACCCATCTATTGAACTAATAGCTTTGGATAGCATAGCCAAGTACTGTTCTATATATGGAGATGGAAAGGTAAATGAAACAAGCTCTTGCTATTCTAGATGGAGGAGAGAAACAGAGAAATGTTAAATGAAATACACACACACACACACACGGTAATTTCAGAGATCATGAGTGTCCACACATGTGATTTACGTGGGCCAATATTACTGGAAATTGGATACAGGAGCTAAGACCAGAATGGCAAGAAGGAGTTAGCTAGGAAGAAATCTGGGCCCAAAGGCTGCAGTGGAGCCAGACTGAGAGAGAGAGAGGGAGAGAGGGAGAGAGAGGGAGAGAGGGAGAGAGAGAGAGAGAGAGAGAGAGAGGGAGAGGGAGAGAGGGAGAGAGGGAGGGAGAGGGAGAGAGGGAGAGAGGGAGAGAGGGAGAGAGGGAGAGAGGGAGGGAAGAGGGAGGGAGAGAGGGAGGGAGAGGGAGAGAGAGAGTGAGAGGGAGAGAGGGAGAGAGAGAGGGAGAGGGAGAGAGGGAGAGAGGGAGGGAGAGAGGAAGGGAGGGAGGGAGAGGGGAGGAGGGAGAGGGAGAGGGAGAGGGGGGGAGAGAGGGGGAGGGAGAGGGAGGGAGAGGGAGAGGGAGGGAGAGGGAGGGGAGGGAGAGGGAGTGGGGGAGAGAGGGAGGGAAGGAAAGGGAGAGACAGACAGGGAGAGAGAGGGAGAGAGGGAGAGGGGAGGAGGGAGAGGGAGAGGGAGAGGGGGGGAGAGAGGGGGGAGGGAGAGGGAGGGAGAGGGAGGGGAGGGAGAGGGAGTGGGGGAGAGAGGGAGGGAAGGAGAGGGAGAGACAGACAGGGAGAGAGAGGGAGAGGGAGAGTCTAAAGGGGCTGCTTTGCAGATGCAAGGCCAGCAGCCATGGTGTGCCGTGTTAGTGATGTGCTGGACTCCATCAAGACATCGAATGATCAAAATAATTTGTCTTGTTCAAAGAGAATGGGCGTTGAGTGGGGAAGGGATTGTAGAGGAGCAGGAATGGACACGGGGTCTTGAGAACCTGCAGGCTTAGGCTGTGCTGGGCAGGTGGAGAGCAGGACGTGGATGGCTGCCAGATATATTTTGGAGACAAGAAGAGAAGGACTTGTGTTGGGTGAAATGTAAAGGATGAGGAATAAGTAATTTTGAGCAGGGTGTGCGTCTCATCTTCAGATGTTAACAGCTCTGCCAGGGAATTTTGTACTCAAGGGACAGAGCAGTTTTGGAGGGAGTCACTGTCCCTCTCTGGTACAGAGAGGCCTTTGGAAGACAGCATCTTGGGCGGCTTGGATTGCTGTAACAGAGCGTCATAGAACAGGTGAATTAAACAGTAGGAGGTTACTTCTCACCGTTCTGGAGGCTGGGGCATTCAAGATGAAGGTTCTGGAAGATTCCATCCATGATGAGGACTCTCTGGAGTGCAGACGGCTGCCTTCTCACTCTGTTGTCAGATGGTGGAAGTGACCCCATTCTAGTCCCTCATCCTCTTCAGCCTCATGGGCTCTCCCCAAACTACTCGCCCCACAAAGACTCCACCTCCAAATCCCACCACACATGGGAGTGTTGGAAGGACACGGCGTTCCATCCGTAGCCAGCGTCTCCAACACCGTCCTGTCCCCACAGCCTCTCACAGGGGACAGACGTGCTCCGTGGGCGCCTGACGTCCGTCTGCACCTGGTTAGCGCTCTGTGCTGCCACACTGACTCAGGGGTGGGTAACTATTGGCCTGTGATGGCACAGCTCCCATGGGAGAATTCCAGTGGGAAGCTCCCCCCCTCCGCCATCTCCACTCTCACACTTCTTCCGCTAGGCCGGGTTGCCTCTCACATGCAAACGTAAGCCCTGCTGTCTATAAGGGAGCTTAACTACCTCTTCAAAAATAGAGTTCCAAGACATTTCTTTTGGCATGAAAGTTTTTGAAATCCATGCATGTGACAGTCTCCAGAATGTTCTGGGAATATGCACATTATCAAAAGGCCCATGCTGGGTTGTAAGAAATGGTTTTGTACCCCTGCACCAAAATAAATGTTTCTTTTAATTCTCCTTTCCATCCGATTTGTTGATGAACCCTCACATGTGCCAGTGGTCTCCCTGATGCCCCATACCTGTGGGGCACATGCTATGCACTCTACAGAAAAACCAACATTTACTGGGGTGGAAACTGCTTTTGTGTGTCTTATTTTTATTCATATTATTTCAAATGAACAATCATAGTCGAATATAATATATGGGGATAACATTTTGATTTTAAGTATACATAGCTGTGAAGTGATTAAAAACACACGCATCATCTCACTTCTCCTTTTGCAGTGGTGAGACATTGAGGTTTGCTGTGTAAGTTATTTTGCATTGTTCTTGACCACGGTGCTCTGCTGGGTTCTGGATTGTGACTGCTGGGTGACACCCGGGCATCCACGTGTCCAGCAGTGGCACAGTGAAGATGTCTCTTGGCTGCTCTCTTTCCCTATGCGTTCAGAGCAGTGTGACTTGACAGAGGCCACACAGCTGGAAGTGGCCATGATCATTGTGAGGGTGCTCATTCACTGGGTTCCAATTTCTTGTGCAATTCTTTCACCTGGAGGAATCTGTCAGAGTGACTGTTCCCTCTCCTACCAGGAAAGATCTTTTCATTCGATTCTTTATACGAACAGGCACAAGTTAGCTGTGTCATTGAACAGGCAGGTTAACAACAGACACTTCAGCAAATAAAGTTAATTACATCAGAGGAAAACACAAGGCTGGATTCAGGGTTAGAGATAAATATCAATTTTCCTCCAAGGTATTGGTGGCTTCTTCATCCAGGAGAGACAAGATTAACGTCTCTTCGCTGCCATCCCTTTTTTCTCACCTTGAGGGCGTGTCCCTAGCCCTGAGACGACTCACATCTGTCTAGACTGTAAGCCCCCTGAGGACGGGGCTGCGACTCATCCCTTTGGGCTTTCCCTGGGCCTGCGACCCTGTTGGATGCACCCCGAGGCTCTGTGAGCTCTCCTGCTAACTGCGCCACATGGTACCTCCTAGAATCAGTTCTGGCCTGTCTCGTCTCAGACGCCAGACTTGTCTGCTTCCTTCGGTTCTGCTCTCAGAATCGAGACCTTGTGCTACAAGCACTCCTAGCTCAGCAACATGGATGTCTAGACCTGTCGGTGTTTTAACCTATCGGCATGACTGCAGAAAAGATCCAGAAAGATTTTGCACCTCAACAGCTGTTTTTCTCTGTGTGTTCTTTGGTAATCAGCCCTGTGACAGTGAGGAGACCATGCCCCTAGAACGTCTACCGTGAGCATCCTTGCAACATTCTCCTACCGTGCAAATGCCCCATTCATGTCAGTAGTTTTGTGTGTCTTGATAGGAACATCCCAGCAGCCCCCGGCTGAGCTGATCCAGGCTGGCTGGCCTTGACCAAACACTTAGGTTACTTTACTGGCACCAGCATGCTAGGTTGTGCTGTCATTGGAGAGCCTTTATCCCACTTGCTTATCATCTATTTATTTTTGATCTATAGAAGGGTCCAACAGTTTGGTGCATCTACTTTCTATGTATTCAAAGCACACATTGTAGAATAGTCAACAGCAGTGAGAAGTCAGGAAACAGCCTGTGAAACCAAGCAGAACTTGGGAGAGCTGCTGAAGGCAGGCTAGGGACCTACCTCGCTGGCTGCCTGGGGTCGGTTCAATGCACCTCTCAAGGCCAAGCCAGCTTCGGAGACAACTCCTGGCACAACTCGGTGGCGTAGCTCAATAAACAACATTCACAGCCATGAGCCTACATCCAAAATCCACTCGCCGCTCCTCAGGGTGTTTCACATGACAAAAGTCTCAACTATGCTTCGGGAAGGTCTCCATCTAAAATGCGAGTAGTATTGCAAAAAGTAAAGTTTCCCATCAAATAAATATGGCTGTGTGCAGTTGTCTGTCACCAGATTTGAGTAGATAGGTGTGTGTGTGTGTGTGTGTGTGTGAGAGAGAGAAAGAGAGAGAGAGAGAGCGCGAGCTGTGTGTTTGCATATAAGTGATTCCAGTGATTTGTGTTTTAATGTTTGCTTACTGAACACAAACTCATTCTTTAATACCATTTAAGGACATTTAATACCATTTATTTCATTGGACACAAAACCCTCCAGTGAAGTGAGGCAGCAAGTGGGGTGCAACTCAGGGGCAGTGAAAATGAGTCCTTGTAACCATAGAGCCAAGTCCTCTGGGATTCCACCAATTAGCTGGGCCCTGGCTGTTCCCTGAGATCCCTGCCCCGGAGTGGGGGTTCCCCATCCCTCTTGTGATGCAAGGCTTCTGCTCTTCAGCCTTGTTCTGCTTTGAAATGTTGATCGATTTCAAGGTGGGTTCCCATGAGAAATGAAGCCCTAGGCAGGGATGGAGCAAACGGGATGGAGGAGTGGTGATGCCAACTGAACTGCCATTGTTGAGTGTGCCAAGCGAGCCAGCAAACGGTGAGGCATTACAGGAGCAAGGGCGGCTGAAGCTGAGTGTGCCGGAGAGGGGAGCCCTCACAGGAGTCAGCGGGCACTGAAGGCACGCTGCTGCGGCCCTGTGCGCTCCTGGATCCTTCTGCAGAGTGGCCACACAGGCCTGCCACGTCCACTCTGCCGCCACGGATGGTCCATCAGTTCCATTGAAAAACCTCCACGTTTGGGAGGCAATAGCAATTGTAGACGTTGTCTTTTTTTCTTCTTTGTCCTTTCCTGCTGCCTGTCACACTGTGTTTAAAAGAACTTGTTATGAAAGCATTCGCTAAATGTGAAAACCATACTGAAAGGGGAAACTGTTTCAATCATATACAATTAATGTATTGGTGAGAGACACTTAGGCATGAGAATATTGGACTAGTGGTATAGAGTATCTTAGTTGTTTTCTTTGGGGGCAAAAAGCAAAATTATCTAGAATATACAAGATAAAGAGATTTTTTTTGTTCAGTTTTGGTAATACTTAGAATAGTTACAATACATTGTAAAATAAGTACCTAAGTAGAATTATACAAAAACTTAATTCAAATGTTACCTTTCAGATATTTTGTTATCTTTAACAATTTATGTCATGTCAGAATTTGTTTTATGTTTATGTTCTTTTTAAAAGAGATTTATTTATTCATTTATTTGCTTATTGAAATGTAGAGAGTCAGAGACAGAGAGAATGATCTTCCATCCATTGGTTCACTCCCTGGGCTTCACCCTGGCTTCTCCTGTTTTTGTTTTTGTTTTGTTTTGCATTCATTTTATTTTGAAATAACTCCTGCCTTGCTTGAGAAGACATAAGTCATTTTTATTTATCTGAGAAAACCTATATACAAAGTACAGTCTTTAAATTGATCTTCTGTATATAAAGATAATTGAAAATGAATCTTGATGTGAATGGAATGGGAGGGGGAGCGGGAGTTGGGAGGGTTTCGGGCAGGAGGGAAGTTATTGGTGGGGGGAAGCCATTGTAATCCATAAGCTGTACTTTGGAAATTTATATTTACTAAATAAAAGTTTAAAAAAAATACAGTCTTTGCAAGAAATGACCAGAGATTATAAGAATTGCTTCCAACTTGAATATTTGAGACTTAAAAACAATAAAGTCAAGAGTCCTGATAATTCCTGATTAAAGTAGGGGTTTAACCTAAGAAAAGCAAACAGAAAGGAAGGGGATCTTTGCCACTGGGATGTTTTCCAGAGAGACAGCTCTTGACTTTGCAGGTAGAATCACCTGGAATACAGAAACAGTCCACGGCAGAGCCCAACAGTGGTGGCCCGCCAGGAAGGTGACACCACTCCCTTGAGGCCTACTTTTGTCCATTAATTGGTTTTATCATCCGATTGTGATTAAACAGTGAAAGTTACTTTTAGTTCCAACAGCTTTTTGGTGTCCTGTTTTTCTCTATGTACATCATGACATCTACAAATAAGGATATTTGGACTTCCTCCTTTCCAGTTTGGATTCCTCTTATTTCTTTTTCCTCCCTAGTTACTCTCGCTAATCCTTCCAGTACAGCAATGACTAACAGGGGTGAATGTGGACATCCTTGTCTTGTTCCCATTCAGTATGATATTGCCTGTTGGTTTGCCATTTTAGCCTTATAACTTTGAGGAATGCTCCTTCTGTACCTAATTTGTGAAGAATTTTAATCACAAAGAAATGTTGAATCTTATCAGATGCTTTCTCTGCATCTACCAAGGTGACCGTATTGTTTTTGGTCTTCATTTTATGGATGTGGTTTATGACATTTATTGATTTGCAAACCTCGAGCCACTCTTGCATCCCTAGGATAATTCCCAGTTGATTGTGATGTGTGATGTTAGTGATGTGGCTTTAGATTCAGTTTGCTAGTATTTTATTGAGAATTTTTGCATGTATGTTCACTCAAGGATATAGTCTGAAGTTTCTGTTTTGTGTCTTTGTTCACTTTGGGTATCAGAATGATGCTGGTCTCATAAGAAGAGTTGGCCACAGTCCTATCTTGTCAACATTTTGGAGTAGTTTGAAAAGTGTTGGAGTTAGTTCCTCTCTAAATATTTTACAGAATCCAGTTCAAAAGCCATCAGGTCCTGTACTTTCCCTAATGGAAGACTTTTAATACTGATTCAGTCTTATTGCTTGTTGTGGGTCTGTTTAAATTTTCTGTATCTTCCTGATTTAGTCCTGATAGACTATAATGTATACAGGAATTTATCTATTTCTTCATTTTCCATGTTTGTCATTGAATCTATTTTCATAATAGCTTCTAGAAAGAAAGACAAAAAAAAAAAAAAAAAGAAAGAAAGAAATCACAGGTCCCAGAGGAAACCCAGTGCCCTAGGCTGGTGTGAAAGAGAAATGGCTGAGTGTGAAGTCTGCTCTTTGAGGTGGGAAGAATTGTTGTCAATGCTCTGACGAGTAACTTCACAAATGAGTGATTCAGAAACAGCGGAGTATTCTAAAACACTGCTTGGAGGAAGATACAGAAGAAATGATCTTTGTCCTAGATTCTTGTGATAAATGTTGGCTGTTATTATGAGGAAGTAAGAAGATCATTCCTGGGAAATTTTGGAGTGTTTTATTGCTTTATAAGTTAATGTTTTTGTGCTCTCATTGAAACACTCAGGCTGAGGCAAACGTCTCTACTTTTACTAGGGAGAAATTTGCAACAGGAAGTTAATACAGAAACTGCCTCACTGACAATGGTTCGACCTCTGGTTTTGTTTCTTTTTTGAATTTATGATGGTGCAAAAGGGTTCACATTCTGTAGAAACCATTCGTATCTTGAATTCTAGTCTCTCCCAAGCTAGCAAGTGGCATGCCCTCTCTCGCTGTGTTGGGCTGACGTGGTGAGCTGCAGTTGCCCATCCCTCACAAGATGAGAAGTATAAGCAACCCACACCCCACGTGTCCTGTGATGCTAAGCTATGGCGTTTGCAGGCTAGGTATAGTCTCACACTTTCGACTTGAAGTATGTTCAACTCCAGATGTGACCTCTTAGCAAGCTGAGTGGCAAATGTATTCCCATAATGGTTGTCTTCTAAGGAAAGTTGATGATGTAAGAAAATCTGCTTCGTTAGCTACACACCAGTTGTATGCCAACTTGGTTGCTGTAAGATCAACACATGACCTGAATAATTCATGAGGTTAGATTTGCTGAGTATGTATTTGTCGTGTAACATATTTAGTAAACATGTCTAATTTGGGCTGGTTAACCAGTTACACAGCTCGAACCCCTCGCTAGCACACACACCTGGTTTTAGCCTCCTAGGTCATTTCTCCAGGCAAGAAGCGCTGTTTGAGGACGTGGTGTGCATGGCTGGGTTGCTGCTGCTGTGTGTTAACTGAGAGATCCTTTGTCTCTGTTTCAGGATCTAGATTTCTCATCACATCCACGGGCGCCTTGTATATTAAAGATGTACAGAACGAAGATGGGCTGTATAACTACCGCTGCATCACGCGGCACAGATACACGGGCGAGACACGGCAGAGCAACAGCGCCAGACTTTTCGTATCAGGTAAAACGGCAATACCAGACCCACGGGTGCCGGTCTTTCCCAGGATGTGTGAGCAATTCTCAAGGCCTTTTAAACAACATTAATACAAAGTATAGATACTCCTAGGAAAGGCCTTTCGCACTTAATAAAATGCCCAATTCCTTTGTCCTGGTGGGAATCCTAGCCATGGGTGTTTGTGTGGTTTGTCCCTGACCATCCCAATCAGCACCACCAAGCTGTGGACAGCAGCACAGAGCACAGCCTACCTGTGTGGGGGACTCACCCCAGAGGATAGCCGTGCCTAGAGTTGTTCTCAAGGGAGAGAACTCTGAAACTAGCCACGTCGCCGGTAAAGGGGCAGCGTGTACTTTCCTTTATGGGGCTCCTACTTGGAGAAAACATCCACATTTTGTATAGGATCTTCACAATTGGCTTGTCATTGGCCCACCTGTCGAACAAATAGGCTAAGCCATTCACAGGGATCCGTTAGCCCTTCCGGGAGTGGCTCAGCAGTGGGAAGTCACAGCTCAGAATGATGGTGTTAAATTCAAGGTACCCGGTTTGTGCCTTTTTGTAGATTAAGGATGTAAAATTTTCCCACGTGGCGTGCATCTTCTTTGGCAATGGAAGCGAGATGGGAATGAGCGAAGGCGGTTGACTGTCAGTACTCGACAAGTGCTGTGCTCTTATCTGCCGTGATATTGATGGGGAAGAGGAAACTGATTAAACATGGGCGTAACTAAAACCATGTTTGCCTGAGCTCCCACTCATCCTGGTGGTGCCCTATCATGGTTTCTCTTCCCTGTTCACAGCCTCACGGTAGCCAAAGTCCAGCTGCCTATCAAGGTCAGCACAAAAGCAAGTTAGAATTAAATGATTATCTTCTCTGAACTTGCAAACTTTTTTTCTTTGTTCTTTTTCATGTCAATTGTTCTCACCTCCCTTGTTTAATAATTGTCATGTCTTGTTGGAAAAAAATGAATTATAAAGTGAATGGCACCTGCTATCTTGGTCCCAGGTGGCGTTAATGCCAGCGCAATGGTCTAGTTATGCAGAGTATCCAAGAAAAGTTTTTGTTTTCACTGAGGAAGAACTTCCTAATGACAATGTTGAGACAAGAAAGGAGAAGGGCTTTTTGGGGAAGGCAAGGTGATTTTGATATAAAACCAGTAAATGGACTTATCTCCATCCAGAAGCGGAATTAAATGGCGAGGCTCAGGGAGCCCGCCTTTCTCTTGTAGGCAATCTTGTTTATCTCAAGTCATTAAGAGCTGGTTTCGCACTTGGCTCTCAGAGTTGGAAAGGCAGGTGTCCGATTCTTGACCACAGGTTGTTTGCTTTGGAGTGATGCACCCATTTCATGAACTGACAGCAACAACAGAGCATGTGGTCATCACGGAAGCCACCAGGGTCCCTAGAGTGCAGAGTGAGAGGTGGGGGGAGCAGAGCGTGAGGCAGGAAAGGGGGAGGCACCTTGAGCCTCCTGCAGGGAGAAAGACTGGACCTCTGGGGCTCCCGGCGCAGGAGAGGACAAGGGAGGTGATATTTGCAAGGAGAGGGCTGGGACCCACAGTCACCCATTGCCGGAGAACTCATCTGAGAGTCTGCTGGATGTGGTGAATTGCCTGGCTTTTAGTAAATGCAGTGATTTTTAACAAGTGGTAATAAAGCAGTTGAGGGAGGCACGTGTTAATGCTTTGGATGAGAACATAGGCACCAAGTACAGACTGATGCTCTAAGATGCTTGGTTTTGAAGGAAAAGGTAAATGATTTTCATTATAATTAGATTTCAAGTTATTGTAAAATATACAGAGAGAGAGTTCGGGTTATGGTGGGACCATGCTAATAAGACCCCAAACTCCACTTGACACTGAGAAAGACAAAATAGGGTAGAAAAGAAGAAGCCAGTGTGATGGTGCAGTGGGCTGCTCCCCACTTGCAATACCAGAATCTTGTGTCAGAGTGCTGGTTGCAACCCTGGCTACTCCATTTCCTATCCAGCTCCCTGCTAATGCAACTGGGAAAGCAGCAGACGATGGCCCAAGTACTTGTGCCCCTGCCACTCATGTGGGAGACCTGGAAGGAGTGTCTGGCTCCTTGCTTTGCAGGCCCAGCCCTGGCTGTTGCAGCCATTTAGGGGATGTGAACCAGTGGATGGAAGATTGTTCTGTGTCTTTGTTTCTGTCTCTGTGTGTCTCTATCTTTCTCTTCTTTCTCCTTTCCTCTCTCTCTCTCTCTCTCTCTCTCTCTCTCTCTCTCTCACTGTGCCTTTCATATAAATAAATAAATCTTTAAAAAAGATAAAGGCACATGGATGTGGATGATATTTTCCTTAAAACTAAATGGTGGGGAAGGGACAGCCTGCAGAAATTCTGATAACATCATTGAGAACTGGCACAGCCTTCCAGGGTTATGATACAACCACAGGGGTACTGAAGCAGACAACACAGCCCAACTACGATATGGTAGTGTGGTAGGATGGTCGTGAGGATGTCCACGGGGCAGCCTACTGAGACCATGCTGCATTTGTGAGGCTGATGGAAGGGGACAGCTAGCTGGGACCCCAGTGCAGTTACAGGATGGGGAAGAGATCTGACTGGGTTTATGATGCAGTCTTGGGATGTTGAAGTGGGGCAGCCTTCGGGATGGAGATACAGGAATGGAACCTGAAATACCCAACAGACGCTCGTCTCTGAAGGCAGAGAACCATCCATAAGTGGAAACCTGGGACATGTGGTTGGCTCCTCCCACCGCCTGACAAGAGCTGGAGGAGCCCTGGGTTGAAGATGAGTGCACAAAGGTGCCACAGGTCCTCACTGATGCTCACACCGTTAGCCGTGGTCTACATCCTGGAAGATCACAGACATTCCCAGCAAATACTCCTAGTAGAAGAATGTGACGCACCCTCAGCCTGGTGCCTGAGGGTACTTAGAAGAGTCCGTGGGAAAGCACAATTAAAAAAGAAGCTGTTTTAATGGAAATTTTTCTTAAATACATGCATAGTTTTTTTTTTCATAATTGTCATTTCCCAGGAGTTTTTCTGGAGATTCCCTCATAAGCATGGATTTCAAAAAATTTGGCACTAAAATAAACATATCTTTTCCTTTCATAATTCAAACTTTTAAATTTGTTGAGAGGCAGACAGAGTGCTTCCATGCACTGGTTCACTCCCCAAATACCCACAATGCCCTGAGCTTGGCCAGGACGATGCCAACAGGTGGGACTTCAATCAGATCTCCCACCTGAGTGGAAGGAACCCAACTACTTAACCCATCACTGCTGCTTCCCAGGGTGTTCGTTGGCACGAAGCTGAAATCAGGAGTGAAGCTGAGACTTGGAACGGGAACTCCATGGGACATGGACATCTTAGCCACAGGGTTAGATGCCCGCCCAACCACGAGCTTTTTAAAGATACTTCATTTCAGAATAATGTCAACTTTACAAAGCAATTGTGAGCTAGTGATACAAAGAGCTCCCACATGTCCCTCACCCCAATTTCCATATTAATATCTTATATCAGCATCTGTGCCTCAGTTGAAGAACCAAAGCATGTTTCCTTTCTTTTTACTCCAAACTCCTTTTGTCCCTTCTACCCCTCCCATCCTTTATTAGTCAACATCCTGTGTTCAGTTCAAAGTGTTGTTTATTTTTTTTTAACTTTAGCTCCCACCTGTATGGGACAACATAGACATTTGTGTTTGTGTCAGGCTTACTGCACTCAACATGATATCCTCCAGTTTCATCTGTTTTGCTACAAATGACAGGGTTTAATTCTTTCTTATAGCTGAAAAATATTCCATTGTACATATCTATACCATGATGGACACCTTGGTTTATTCCATATTTGTACTATTGTGAACAAGGCTGCTATAAACATTATAGAACAGAAATCACTTTACAATGAGTTGATGTAGTGATGGTGTCTTAGATAAGACTCCAAAAGCCCAGACAACCAAAATAAAAGCTAGGAAATGGGATCACGTCACCTGCAGACGCTTCTCCACAGCAGAGGAGACAATCCGCAGAGTGAAGAGACTGCCGACAGAATGGGAGAAAGTATTTGCAGGCTACCTGTTTGACAGAGGATTCATATCCAGAATGCATCGGCAACTCAGAAAACTCAACAATAACAGCACGACCAGTGTCGTTAGGAAATGCACAGAGGACCTGAGAGGACAACTCTGAAAAGAAGAAATACCAATATCCAACAGATATTTGGAAAAAAATGCTCAGTATCTCCAGCCATCAGGGAGGTCCAATCGTGACCACAAGTGATCTCACCTCTCCTGTGTCAGAGTGGCCATTATCCAAAAGCCAGAGAGCCACAAACGCTGTGAGGGTGTGGAGAAAGGCGAACTCTTTTACCCTAGTGGTGGGAATGTACATTAGTGCAGCCACTGTGGAAAACAGTCTGGATTTATCTTTTAAAGACCAGAAGGGGAGCCGCCGTATGACTGAGCAATCCCACTATTGCATATAAACCCACCGAGAACTTTGGGCAGTATCTTTGGACATCCAGTAAAACAGGGGAGTGCAGTCGGAGTGTTTCCATCTTGTCACCTGACACCTGAGAATCCTGTGGACCAATCAGCCACCATCTGCCATGCCTGTCTCTTCTTAACTAATCAGTCCCTAAGTAAGTAACTCCTCCTTCTACAGCCTGTCTGGAACTTCCTTTGCAAGGAGCTAGCATGAAGTCATGAGGCTGTTGCCAGCAGGGGCTCCGTACCTGGGACTGTGGAGTCCGTGTCAGCTCGTGAATGGACGTGTGGAGCTCTGGAGTCTGGAACGCTTCAGTGAGTGGCGGTGGGATTTCAGTAGCATCCCGGAAGCTGTCACATGCTGTTTAGGAGATTACTTATGTCCCGGCATTGTCCATGTCTCCACTGCTCTCGTAAGGGACCAGTGAAGTAAAATGAGCCACAGGTCTACCTCTGAGGATTACAAGAGGAGTCAGTACAGTGTTTTTGTTCTGATTTTAATTGTGCCTGTTGACTGTCCACCGTGGCTTACTATAGAATCACAGTAGAGTTAAAGAGATCTTTCTGGATGGTTTGTTGCTGTTGTTTGAAAACACAGAAGTTTACTTCCCACATACTTACAAGAAGCTGAGAAGCTCGTTCGGCAGCCTTGAGTTCAGCTGGGACAGGGTCACCTTTCTGATCTGTCACCTTTGTGGGTAGGGTCCATTCTCCAGGTCACCACGTAGACCAGTATGACTGCGGGAGCTCCAGGCTTCATAGAGAAGACAAAGGGGAAAAGATATAAGGATGCCCCCTCCCCCGCAGCTAACTCGCCTACCGTAAAGCAGCCTTTCCTACACGTTCAGATTGTCTCCAAGAACATCTCAGAGTTTCTTTTTTCCAGCTTTACTGAGATATATTTGACACATGAAAATTACATATATTTAAGTTGTACAATGGTGTTTTGGTATGAGAGTATGTATACTTTGTGAAATGATTACCACAATCAAATAACATACCCATCATTCCACGTGTCACAGTTAACATGCTGTGTGTACTGTGTGTGTGGTGAGAATATTTAAGGTGTCTTCACAAAGTTCAGGTGTACAATACGATATTGTTATTTACAGCCTCCGTGATCTGCATTAATCTCCAGAACCTACATGTAACATAACTGAAATCGCATGTCTTTCTACCCACCCACCATATGCACAGCAACCCCTCTGCTACTGGGTGTCCAAAGAAGGTGAAATCAGTGTCTCAAAGAGATATTTCTGATGTTATACCATTGCCACACAAGTCACCATAGCTGGTATGGCGATGACATATGTGGGTGTCAGTGAGTGAAAAAGAAAATGTGTGTGCATGTACATATATATATGTGTGTGTACATGTGTGCATACATGTGCACATGTATGTATAGATGTGCACACGAGCATGCATATGTTTACATGTATGTATGCATGTGTACACATATATGCATATAGGTTTGCTTATGTGTAAACATGCATGCATATATGCACATGTATGTGTGCTATATTTACATGTATGCATATGTGCATGTGTGTATGCACAGAAGTGTGTATGTGTATATGTCTGTGCACATACATGTGTATGTGTATATGTGTTTATATTCATGCATGCATGTGCATATACATGTATGTTCATGGATGTACGTGTATGTACATGTTTGTATGCATGTGTGCATCTGTGTGTCGGTATATATCCATGTGCACATGTGTATATATCTGTGTAAAACATGTGTGTATGTTTGTGCATATTTGTGCACATATGTGTGCACATATGTGTGCAGACATGTGTATATATGTTTATGTGTGAATGTGTATATATCTGTGTGTAAACATATGTGTATCTGTGTGTGCCTGTATGTGTGTATGAGTGTATATTTGTATTTTATGTGTATCTATACTGCTGTGTTTGTGTTGGTTATATGAATGTGTGTCTATGTCTGTGTGTAAACATATGTGTATCTGTGTGTGCCTGTGTGTGTGTATGAGTGTATATTTGTATTTTATGTGTATCTATACTGCTGTGTTTGTGTTGGTTATATGAATGTGTGTCTATGTCTGTGTGTAAACATATGTGTATCTGTGTGTGCCTGTGTGTGTGTATGCGTGTATATTTGTATTTTATGTGTATCTATACTGCTGTGTTTGTGTTGTTTATATGAATGTGTATATATCTGTGTGTAAACATATGTGTATCTGTGTGTGCCTGTATGTGTGTATGAGTGTATATTTGTATTTTATGTGTATCTATACTGCTGTGTTTGTGTTGGTTATATGATTGTGTGTCTATGTCTGTGTGTAAACATATGTGTATCTGTGTGTGCCTGTGTGTGTGTATGCGTGTATATTTGTATTTTATGTGTATCTATACTGCTGTGTTTGTGTTGGTTATATGATTGTGTGTCTATGTCTGTGTGTAAACATATGTGTATCTGTGTGTGCCTGTGTGTGTGTATGAGTGTATATTTGTATTTTATGTGTATCTATACTGCTGTGTTTGTGTTGTTTATATGAATGTGTGTCTATGTCTGTGTGTAAACATGTGTGTATCTGTGTGTGCCTGTGTGTGTGTATGAGTGTATATTTGTATTTTATGTGTATCTGTACTGCTGTGTTTGTGTTGTTTATATGAATGTGTGTCTATGTCTGTGTGTAAACATATGTGTATCTGTGTGTGCCTGTGTGTGTGTATGAGTGTATATTTGTATTTTATGTGTATCTATACTGCTGTGTTTGTGTTGTTTATATGAATGTGTGTGTATGTCTGTGTGTAAACATATGTGTATCTGTGTGTGCCTGTGTGTGTGTATGAGTGTATATTTGTATTTTATGTGTATCTATACTGCTGTGTTTGTGTTGGTTATATGAATGTGTGTCTATGTCTGTGTGTAAACATATGTGTATCTGTGTGTGCCTGTGTGTGTGTATGAGTGTATATTTGTATTTTATGTGTATCTATACTGCTGTGTTTGTGTTGGTTATATGAATGTGTGTCTATGTCTGTGTGTAAACATATGTGTATCTGTGTGTGCCTGTGTGTGTGTATGCATGTATATTTGTATTTTATGTGTATCTGTACTGCTGTGTTTGTGTTGTTTATATGAATGTGTGTGTGTATGAAGGAGTATTTTCAGCCTCAATTAGGAAAGCCTTCCAGCTGTGACAACATGGATAAGCCTAGAGGTCATTATGCTGGCTGAAATAACAGAGACACAGAGTCACGGACAATGCATCCTCACCTATGGCTGTGATCTAAACAAAGTAGAAGTGAGGGTTTCCAGAGACTGAGAGTTGGGATGAAGGGAGAGATGCTGTTCAGCTTTGCACAAAGCTCCCTGTGGACAATGGATATCAGTGTGTTGCTGTCAGGTTTACTGAAGATCGATCCAGAGCTGTGGTGCGTTTCCAAGTGAGACTTAGATGAGGTTCCAGGAGCCAGGAGCCACCGTCTCATCTGTAATGATTTTGTGGAGACCAGTGTGGCCACTCATGCTTGTGCCTTAGTGTGATCTCTAAACAGGAAGAAATTAGAAGAGGGAGCACGGAACAGCCTTCATGTGTCCATTCATCCTCCAGCTTGTTGCTATATTTTTAATTATTCATAATAATACAGCACTCATAACCCTGAGAGCCTCACTTCCTCCAATGTCTTCAAGGTCACAGAGCTGAGTGGTTCCCACAATCCCGTTCTTGAGAATCTTTTCCTCTTACTTCATCTGACTCAACAACGTGGTACAGGCTGCACATCGCCCAGCAAACGGGCAGATCATCCACTGCTACTTTCCAAAAGCAGGGCTGTGCTGGGGGATAACCTGGACAGCTCCTCTGGCATTTCTTTGCTGGTTTTGTATCTTTAAAATATTTTGCCCCATGAACTTCCAATGTGGACAACATAGACACACACATATGAAGTATTTTTTCTTTAAAACAGAAATGTTAATATCACAGAGTGAGGGGTTTATGACAGTGATCACAAAAGAGGACAAGAAGGGTGTGATGTCATACATGGTGGGTTCAGTGAAGCAATATTTATGACTGCATTTTCAATGATATGACATTTGCACAGGTTTTATACTCTCTGTTCATTAGCTTCTACAATTAAGAGAAATATGTGATATTTCTCTTTCTGGATTTGACTTATTTCACTTAGCATAATGATCTCCAGTTTCCAACATTTTGTTGCAAATGTCAGGATGTCATTCTGCTTTATGGCTGAGTAATAGTCTTTTACAAAAAAGATGTATTTATTTATTGAAAGGCAGAGTTACAGAGAGAGAGGAAGAGAGAGAGAAAGGGAGAAAGATCTTCCATCCACTGGTTCACTCCCCAATTGGCTCCAATGGCTGGAGCTGGGTCAGTCTAAAGCCAAAGTCAGCAGCTTCTTCCAGGTCTCCCACCCATGTGGGGAAAGTACTTGGATCATCTTCCACTGCTTTCCCAGGTGCATTAGAAGGGAACTGGACTGGAAGTGGAGCAGCTGGGACTCGAACCAGCACCCATGTGGGATGCTGATGCTGCAGGCAGTCAAGTGCTTACACCAGCTGTGGGTCTAAGAACAAGGTATCCCAGAGGTCAGTGCAGTTCATTGAGAACCTTGCTTGATGTCTTGATTTGGTCGCGAGGAGGGAATAGCAGCTGAGAAGCTACAGCCAAACAGCTACAAGTGCGGTTACCTGGCTGAGCTCTGCCAGAGACCCAGCACCGTGTTCATGTTCCAGCGTTTCATTCACCAGGATGAAGCCCACTCAGCCCCAGGCGGATGCTGGTTGGCTCCTTCGTTATGCACATCTCTTTTCCTTCTGTTACAATGCATTCAGTCTCTGGGCCTGCTGACCTGGGAGGGCCAGGTGACTTTGCAGCTTCAGGCGGCTTCTCAAGGCCTGTTTCTGGAAGTCACAGGTGAAACATTGTATATCTGTTTGGACAAACACTCTCGTTCAGAGGCGGGGAACACCCAGCCTGCCAGCGAAATCATTTGGCCTGGCCCTGCCAAGGCAGCTACAGGTGGGACTGGGAATTCAATAAATCTATAGCAGGCTAATAGTTCAGCTGATAATGTTGCATGGCCTGCAAATGCTGTTATAAATATCCACACGGCCCTGGGCAGAAAAATGTCCCCATGCCTGCTCTAGTCGGCCACAGGAGCAGTGGTTCTCAAGGTGTAAGGAGGAAAAGACCGGTGTATCCCATGTGGTTACAGAGCAGCCATGGAGACTAAGGTGCATGGGTACCCTCTACCCCTCTCTCTACCCCAATACATCCCTTCACGCTCCCTGTAATGTCCCCCGACTTCGTCTCCTTCACCCACTTAGTAGAGATAGGCTTTTTCATTTGTCTCCTTGAGCGTGGCCTGGCCCCCATCCACTCACTCCTCCCCAACAGCCTGTGATCTCAATTGCCAAACCTTGTGCTTCTCCTGGATGCGAGGATCAATAAATATCTGTGAGATATATAAACGAAAGACTTGCAAAGCCCAGAACTACATGGAAAACTCATGAAATAATTTTACTAATGTTAGGAAACTCTCTCTGCTGTGGCAGAAGGGGATGTTGGATGTTCCCACAACATGGGTGCTTGAATCCATTGAAATACAAGGCTCTGGGGATTTTAGTGACTGTCAAAAATGGCAAGCAGAAGTGTCCAAATTCTCATGAATTAGGAGCCGAAAAGTGTGTATGAGCAGGCCATTTTCTTCTATTTCCATGCAAAATCTTAATCTGCTGTATGGATAGTTGGTGTGATGATTAGGATATAAATTGCACCTGAAGCCCTGTGATTCCACGAGTCCACGTCAGCTCCTCATTCACCATGTCTGAGTGTTGTGTTTCTTCCGCAGACCCCGCGAACTCAGCCCCATCCATACTGGATGGGTTTGATCATCGCAAAGCCATGGCTGGGCAGCGCGTGGAGCTTCCTTGCAAAGCGCTTGGGCACCCTGAGCCAGACTACCGCTGGCTGAAGGACAACATGCCCCTGGAACTGTCAGGAAGGTTCCAGAAGACTGTGACGGGGCTGCTCATCGAGAACACCCGTCCCTCCGACTCAGGCAGCTACGTGTGTGAAGTGTCCAACAGATATGGAACTGCTAAGGTGATAGGCCGCCTGTACGTGAAACGTAAGTTGGTGGTAGCTTGGGACGGTGACTGAGGCTGGCCTCTGCCGATGAGTTCCTGCTATAAACAGTCTCCCTGCTTTCTCTGTAGCCTTCCGTTGGCCTCAAGGGTCTTTCTGATTTCATCTCACTTTGCAGAGGAGGAAGTTCAAGCTCAGAAATAAAAATGTGCTAGGGAATGTATTTGAAGCGTGTTGAGTGTGGGATTTGAGTTCCATCTGATCCCCAAAACTCTGAGATTCGGGCCCTGGGACTTCTACATTTCCAAGGAAACATCACCCAGCTTTCGAATTCAGGACGGCCAGCCTCTCTGGAGACAGACAGAGGGCTAAGGCAGGACTGCTCTTTCAGCATAAGGTGGCCCATGCAAGTGGCTGGCTGTGGCCTGGTTCCAGAAGGTCATTTAAATTCCTATTATCAGCAGAAATGCAGACCTCCCCATGATCCGGATATTGGATTTGGACGCAGTATTATACATCAGGTAGTGCGAGCGGGGTGGGTGTGCTTCCTCTTCAGTTGATTGCTGTGGTCGCCTTGAGAGATGTTCTAAGAAGGATGCTGGAGGCAGGCTTGGAGAAAGGGGAGCTGTGATTCTCGGGGGAGAGGGCGTGCACCCTACTCTAGTCAGACTCCCTCAATGTTACTCCTTCAAAATGTTACACTTCAAAGTGCATTGCCCGAGAACCTAGCCAGGATGAGGCACCAAGCCACGGTCAGACAGCTTGTTCTTAGTTGGCAATACAATTGTGTGTGTGTGTGTGTGTGTTTTGCCCCATCCCTGTGCTCTCTATGGAACTCCCTCTTTAGTGTCACCCCAGGTATAGACTACCTGAGCACAACACCAGCCCGAGAGAATGCATTCAGGTTACATATCCCAGTGCCTGTCTGGATCCAGCAGTGTGGCCCGAGTCCTGCGAATACCATCCCGACATGCTTAGGCTGTGGTGAGAAAGAAAGCAGAGGTAACGCGTGCACTTCTAAAGCTGGGGATGTGTGAGGAGGCAGCAGCAGACGGCCAGCAGGAATGACTCCCACAGGCTCAGCGCGTCTCCAGTGTTACAGCACCTCTCCTGGCTCCATATCCATTGTAGAGTAAACTCCACATCTCAAGTTAGCACTGAAGGATTCAGCAAGCCTGTCTGGTCATATACTTGCAATGTTATGCTTTGTGCAGCCTGCTCCTGCCCAATCTCACTTCTTCCCGATCCCTGTAGAAACCCATTCTGCTCCTGGATGCAGATCCTGGTGCTCCCTCCGCCCGAAGGGATCTGCTGAAGCTTCCCATGTCCCTTAGCCGAGCGGAATGCCCCAAGCCCAAGGACGCGTCCCCCACCCCTCCAGTCATATGCACAACGGCTCTCTAACTGGCGTCTTACAGCATCTGCTTTTTAGAAGTTGTTTGTGGAAAGGCCTGAATGGTGATGGTGCACACTGTTTTCATGGCTGGAGTCTTTGCCATGTACAGAGGCCTCCGATGCCTCTCTCTCTCTCTCGCTCTCTTTTAAGATTTATTTATTTGCAAGGCAGAGTTACAGAGAGGCAGAGAGAGAGAGCACGAACGAGCGAGCAAGCGAGAGCACTAGACAGAGGTCTTGGGCCATCTTCCACTGCTTTCCCAGGCCATAGAGAGCTGGATGGGAAGTGGAGCAGCCGGGACTTGAACAAGTGCCCATATGGGATGCTGGTGCTGCAGGCGATGGCTTTAGCCACTGTGCCACAGCGCCGGCCCCTCCCCAGTGCTTCGTGAGTGTTGCCTCCCTCCCTTCCGATTGCACAGGACATTGCTTCCTTGTTCCTTTCTCTCCTGTCCAGATGGGCAGAGTCCTGCTGGGTTCCACGTTCAGAACCCTCTTCTCTATGGCCTCTCCTCTTCTGTTCTCTCTCTCATTCGTATGGCTTCGAAGGTTGCCCCTCAGAAAGGAAACTCCGAATCTCTGTGTTTGGTGTTTCTGGCTTCCTTCCTGGGTGTCAGCCTGCCATGTCTCCCAATTTTACAGCAGGTGACCAACTGACACTTCCCAAAATGTGGTAAAACATCAGATGAAACCCTCCACCCTCTCTCCCTTCTAAGAGGCTCTGGGACTGACAGATGCATCCTGTAACCCCCACATGCAGACTTTAAATCTTAAATTCTAAGCCTTTCCTTTCTTTGTTTTAAAGATTTTATTCATTGGGGAGGCAGAGTTATAGACTGAGAGAGGGAAAGACAGAGAAAACGTCTTCCATCTGCTGGTCCACTCCCCAAATGTCTGCAGTGGCCAAAGCTGGGCTGACCCGAAGCCAGGAGCCAGGAGCTTCTTCCAGGTCTCCCACCTGAGTGCAGGGGCCCAAGCACTTGGGCCATCTTCTACTGCTTTCCCAGGCCACAGCAGAGAGCTGGATTGGAAGTGGAGCAGCCAGGACTTGAACCAGCGCCCATATGGGATGCCGGCACTGCAGGCAGAAGCTTAACCCACTACACCACACCACCGGCCCCCAGCCTTTTGTGTCTACATCCAAGTTCTGCCAAGCCCCAGAGATTGGTCTCATAGAGTTTTGTACTTGCCCCTCCACTGAGTGTTTCTGGCAGCTCTTGGCTGACAGTTTCCCCTATGCTAATCTGTCTACTGTTACATGCACGGCAAATTCCCCTAAAAATACACGTGACTGCAGCAGTCACGTGATCAGCATTCCTGGATGCTTTGTTCTCACTGCTGTAACTCCAGGACCTCAACGCCCTTCGCATTCTTGTTCCTGACAGCTTTGTGGTTCCCCCCCCCCACTGTTCTGCTTCAGGGAGCCTCTGACGCACCCACAGTGGGTGGGGGACGCTTCCCCAGACTGGGCTGTGCTTGTGCCCTCACCACGTGGCTCCTGGTCTCTAGGAGGCGCTCTTTCCATCCCGGCTGGACTCAGGGCTCTCCATCCTGATACCTGAGGACGCCCCTGGTGTTCCTGAGGATCCTGACCCACGCACTGTATGCCCAGCCCAGCCCCTTCTTCCCTCTGCTTGGCTGTGATGGTGTTTTTGTCCTTGTCTCTACATCTAGAACCAAAGAGCAAAGTCCCTGGACACAAAGATCCTCAATGCTTTGATGAGAAGTCAGGAAAAACCAGAGTAAAAAAAAAAAAAAAAACACTATTTTTGGTCATTTACCTGTTGAATGCATTTGGCTATTCAATCATTCTTCTTCAGTAAAATGGAGATGGCACACAAAGAGTTACTTACGTAATGAATGAAAAGAGTTATTTACGTAATGAGTAAAAGAGGTTTGCTGATTTAATGGCACATGTTCGTTGCACCACACTATTATCCCTCGTTGTCTCCCTGTGGATTTAGCCCCATCCTAAACACAAAGGAGTTTATTAAATTCTACTCTACATTGAATTGTGCTTATCAGATTGAAGCACAAGAGGTCAGGAATACGAATGCCAACTCCGTTCGCTGCATCTCAAGGAAACAATTCTATTTATTTCAAAACTCTATGTAATACATTGGCTGGTTAAGCCATATACAGCAGATGAGTAAGCTTTGTGTGTGTGCATGTGTGTGTGTGTAATGGCCCAGGGCAAACCCATCAATACTTTCTCAGAACAATCAAATAGGATTTATATATTCAAACAGTATGTTCCTGTTGGTAACCAGCATGTTGTAATTCTTATTGTCTGGATGAATACCATCATCCTCACATCCACTCGGTGACAAAACAGTTTGACCAGCATCACTCTATTACTTACACAGAGAAACAAAAGCGGAAAGAAATATCAACAATGGCATTTCCAAAATGGTGCACTACAAAATAATGTGAAATCTAGGAAGCAAATGGAACACGTGTGCATTGATGCATTTGCCTTTTCAAAAGTCTAGCACGGTGATGAAGTGCTTTCTCAATATGTGATGCCTGTACCTTTTCTTCTCTCTTGTCCAACTCTCCAGAGCCCCTAAAAGCCACCATCAGTCCCAGGAAGGTTAAAAGCAGTGTGGGGAGCCAGGTCTCCTTGTCCTGCAGCGTGACGGGCACTGAAGACCAGGAGCTCTCCTGGTATCGCAACGGCGAAGTCCTCAACCCTGGCAAAAATGTGCGGATCACAGGGACCAACCACGAAAACCTTATCATGGATCACATGGTCAAAAGTGATGGTGGTGCGTACCAGTGCTTCGTGCGCAAGGACAAGCTGTCGGCGCAGGACTACGTGCAGGTGGTCCTGGAAGGTCAGTGGGCCTCGGCGGAGGGCAAGGCAGTGCTGACTATGTGGTTTGAGGATTTTTGTCTCTCTAGCCAGCTAACAACTGCACGCTAGATTTTTTCAGGCTAAATCAGGCACATAAGGGAGGGGGTCATTCTGATGAGAATGGAACTGTGCATGTTATAAGGAACCTAAAGTAACATACATGGATAACTTCGTGTGTGTAAAGTCCTTGTTAAGGCGTAAACCGCAGACACTTGGGCACCTACCATTTGGTTGACGATTCCTGGTTCTCTAGGCCAGGGCTTCCTCGTCAAGGCTTGTTTGGGGGCTGCTTTGTGGGATGCACTGCAGGGTGCTGAGCAGGATCTCCGTCCGCTGAGCTGGCAGCACCCTGCTTCCACCTTGCAGCCGTCAGAGACGTCCTCGGGCACTGCCACACGTTCAGGGTGGGTGGTAAGGGACTTCCCTAGCCACGGCGTGCCACTCTGGTGGTGAGCAGTTCAGGGGTGGGTGGTAAGGGACTTCCCTAACCACGGCGTGCCACTCTGGCAGTGAGGGGTTCAGGGGTGGGTGGTAAGGGACTTCCCTAGCCAAGGCGTGCCACTCTGGCAGTGAGGGGTTCAGGGGTGGGTGGTAAGGGACTTCCCTAACCACGGCGTGCCACTCTGGCAGTGAGGGGTTCAGGGGTGGGTGGTAAGGGACTTCCCTAACCACGGCGTGCCACTCTGGCAGTGAGGGGTTCAGGGGTGGGTGGTAAGGGACTTCCCTAACCACGGCGTGCCACTCTGGCAGTGAGGGGTTCAGGGTGGGTGGTAAGGGACTTCCCTAGCCACGGCGTGCCACTCTAGTGGTGAGCGGTTCAGGGGTGGGTGGTAAGGGACTTCCCTAGCCACGGCGTGCCACTCTAGTGGTGAGCGGTTCAGGGTGGGTGGTAAGGGCCTTCCCTAGCCACGGCGTGCCACTCTAGTGGTGAGCGGTTCAGGGTGGGTGGTAAGGGACTTCCCTCGCCAAGGCGTGCCACTCTGGCCGTGAGCGGTAAGCCAGCATGGTGCTGGGTGGGGTGAAACGTGGTGTCCGGTTGGCACAGTTGTCCCCAGCTGGGTCCAAACGTTTGTCCCCAGATGTAAGCTAGTGGGATTTGTAAGGGGTTACTCTGTGGTACAGCAGGTGTTAGGCATGCTCTACCATTGGCTTTGCTTAACTGGTTGCTGCATACTTAAAGCTTTTAGGAGCATCAGCCAGGGAAAGACACTACGGCAGGAACGTTGAAATCAGACTCTCAGTTACCACCGGTCCATTGCAGCCACTTCTGTTTGTGTCTTGCATTGTGCTAATACACATTCTGTCTTTACACATCACTTAAAAGTCATCTGCTGCCATCATTTGATAAAAATAACGAAATGATTTTCCTACAGTCGGAGGAGAGAACAAAGTCCATTACAAAATTAAGTTTGTATGTGTCATAATACTGAGATATATTTCTATTACTCGTTTTAAACTTTGGCTAATTTTTAAGAAGAACCAAGGTTCCTATTTTGATTCGTGCGTTTCCTTGCAGAGAATGACTTTATAAGCCGAGGTAAAATCAGCCAATGGCCGGCCTTAAATTAAATGCCTGACATGGTGACTAACAGCAAAAGTAATTAATTTGTCCAGAGCCAGCGTGCTCGTGATGGTGCACTCTGGTCCTTACAGCGTCACCGTTTCTAGATTCTTTGCAGAAAAGGGAGCGATTACCACCTGCCAAGGCCTCGTTACCTCGGCAACCATCTCACGTGACCAAGGAGACTTAAAGAGCATATTGATGATCCATAATGATGTCAAAGAGTTCAGGTTGTCAGAGAGTGACAGCCAGAAAGATTTCAACGACACACTCAGGTCTCACTGGGAAAATAATGTCTGCTTTCATCTCCAAAAAAAGCCGTCACTTGAACAAAAAGGGGGGGGGGGGGGGCAGAGGAGCAGCCGAACACACTCGGGTGTATTTGCTGCGTGTCAGCTTCCATTCAGGACGGAGGCTTCCGCTTCTTTTGTTCTCTGCTGAGAGATGACAGTGCTAATGGAGCAAAAGAGAGCAGAAGTGGAATTGCACACACAGGCCTTGCACCTGCTTTAAAATGGGGCCCAGCCAGTATCCTCTGGGGAACGCCCCGTGACTCCCATGAGACGGCTGTGGGTGCAAGCAACAGGACAGAGACCGTGACACCAGGAGCCAGCAGTGACCGTGGAGACAGTGGGGAGTTGGGGGCTGTTTTTCAACAAGAAAATTGGACTGTAGTAAGTACAGCTTCAAAGTGAAACCAGAGGACTTGGGAAATGGAATCATAAAGAAGAAGAAGAAGTCCCAGTTCTTGATAGGGTGGAAGGGCAGGACCAGATTAACCCCCAAGCTGATAAAAATTAGGGACTTTCGAGGAACAAGGCTAGAGGGACAACAAATGCAGCAGAAAAGATTTGACCCTGAAAGAATGGATTAGGATTAGGAGATACCTGCATTGCCACCAGCCCCCCGAGAACACTCCCCACTTGCTACAGAAAGAACTGGAAGGAGCTGCTGTCTTCTGGGGTTGAGGGGGTCAAGGACGTGGCTCTGGGCTACTGCAACACCTGCAAAGTGCATGGGTGGAGCAGAAACCCAGACAGAAGGAACAACAGCATCGTCTGCAGGTCTCCAAATGTCCCCCTTGGAAAACGTGGGTGGCACCCAACCGCAAACATGTGGGAGAGAATCCTAGTCCACAGTAAAAAATAATGAGACATTTATAAAGGGCGCTGTGAGCAGAGGACAGGGGAGAAAGCAGACAGTGGGGACAGACCCCGAGAGGACCCAGGTGTTAGAAGGAGTGGATCAGGAGTTTGCAGTTGCTATTTAAAATATTAGCAATGTGGGGCCAACGCTGTGGTGTAGTGATTAAGCCGGTTCTAGTCCTGGCTGCTCCACTACCCATCCAGCTCTGTGCTGTGCCCTGGGAAAGCAGTAGAAGATGGCCCAAGTGCTGGGGCCCCTGCACCCACGTGGGAGACCTGGAGGAAGCTCCTGGCTCCTGGCTTCAGATCAGCCCAGCTCGGCCTTTGCAGTCAGATGAAAGACCTCTCTGTCTATAACTCTGACTCTCAAACAAATAAATCTTTAAAAAAAATCAATAACTTAAAGGAAAATATAGACATAATGAGAAAGACAAGCAGATAAATAAAAATGTAAAAGAAAATTAATAGAAGTGAAAAAACTTACTGTATTTGCTTTAACGAAAGATTGGAGAAGAAAGAAGAAAAAACAATGAAGTTGAACATAGATAGAAAATATTTCATCTGAAACGTGGAAAGAATCCTGCAAAGTAAATGCGTGAACCTTGGTTACATAGAAGACATTGTCAGGCGGCCTGACATCTGTGTAACCAGAGGTGCAGAAGGAGACAGACAATGAAGCTGAAAATGTTTTGAAGAAATAATGGCCGTAGTTTTCTCAAATTTGCTACTATTAGAAAAACGAAGCCTCAAGAATTGGCTGTGTGGCACAGCAGGTCAAGCCACTGCTTGCAACACAGGTATCCCACATCAGGGCACCAGTTCAAGTCCCAGCTACTCTGCTTCCAACCCAGCTCCTTGCTGATGTGCCTGGAAGGCAGCAGAATATGACCCAAGTGCTTGGGCCCCATGTGGGAGGCCTGGATGGAGTTCCTGGGTCCTGGCTTTGGCCTGGCCTAGAACCAGCTCTGTGGCCCTTTGGGTGAGTGAACCAACATACGGAACATCCCTCTCTCTGTCTCTCCTTCCCTCTTTCTCTGTCATTCTTTCAAATAAATAAATAAGTCTATTTTGAAAATGAAGTTACAGATCCAAGAAACACAGCAAACCTCAGGAATAAACACAAAGATATTTACGTGCTGGTTTCTCAGCGTCCAGCTACTTAATACCAAAGGTAGTGAGAAACTCTTGTACGTAAAGGGGAAATCAATACAAACTATGGATAACTTCCCTGTGGGTGTTTTGGGGGCAGAAGAAATGGAGCAATGTCTCTAGATTGGTGAAAAGATAAAGCCAGAACACAACCCTGAAGATCTAGACTTGCATAGACAAAATGGTCTTCAGAATCTAAGGCTAAACAAGGGCCTTTTCAATAAACAAAATGTGGAAGGATGTGAAGGGAGAAGACTTGAGCATCAAGAAGTGGTGAGGGTGAAGAAAAGCACGTAAGGTAGAAACTCAGACCAACAAGGGGGCATGAAGGCAGCATGAAAAACAGAATGGAAACATAAGTTTCTTTGGTGCAAAACATTTTTGAAATCCATACATACAAAGGTTCTACGAAAGTTCAAGAAAAATGTATATTTTGGAAAAATTACGTGAATTATTCATATTAAAATAGACTTATTTAAATTTTCTGTCACATGAGCTTTTGGAAGTACCCTTGTGTAGGGATAAAGAACATGAGAAATGATAAAAATGTCCATAGACATTTAGCAAAATATTTTTCCTGCTTCAAATGTTTAAAGCAGCAATTGATGGATCGTAACATGATAAAGCTGTAACACTATGTTGTAGAGTTAAAACATAAATGATGTGCTAACACAGAGGGAGGCTATATTTAAATCAATTGAATTGTTTGTCACAGGTTCCTACACTTCACGTGAAGTACAGCAATTTTGACTATAAGTAGATGTGATTAAAGGCACACTAAAAGTCGTAGACACAGTACATTTAGCTGTTTATCCCATAAATACAAGATTAGCAAGACATTTTAGAAGCTAACCTATGTAAGTCACTATGTTAATAGAATAAAAAAGAAAAAACAATAGATAATATATTCAGAAAAAATCACAGAACAGAGTTCAACATCCACCCAGAATAACAAATCTCTCAGCTACCTTGGTCAGATAAACGTCACCTGTGAACAACCTGCAGCTGAAATCATAATTAATGGGTCAACAGTAAGGGGTTTTCATTTATTATTGAGACCAACACAGGGTATCCACAATACCACTTCTGTCCAGTGTTAAACTAGGATTTCTAGTCAAGCATAATAGGAAATAAATGCATGATGTTTGCAAAGGAAAATTCTCAGTTCTGTTTAACAAAAGCCATTGACATTTACAGAAGAAAATCCCAAGAAGCTACAAAGCCATTTCTGTAAGGCCGAGTAGGTTTAGAAAGCCGTCGGATACCAGAGCAGTAGACATCATGCAATTTCATTTTTATACAGTTAGAATCATTGAAAATAATCTTCTGAAATTTCCGTTCATAAAAGTGTGAAACATAAGATATATTTCATGGGAATATGAAAGATTTCAACATACAAACCACTACTAATTGTACAACATACTGACACTACAAAACACCACATTGAAATACACAAAATGCTCATATTGAAAAGGTATAACATCATCAAGGATTAAAACTATGGATATTCGACTGGCGCCACGGCTCACTTGGCTAATCCTCTGTCTGCAGCACTGGCACCCCAAGGTTCCAGTCCCAGTTGGGGCACCGGGTGCTGTCCCGGTTGCCCCTCTTCCAGTCCAGCTCTCTGCTGTGGCCTGGGAGTGCAGTGGAGGATGGCCCAAGTGCTTGGGCCCTGCACCCCATGGGAGACCAGGAGAAGCACCTGGCTCCTGGCTTCGGGTTGGTGCAGCGCAACTTCTGCAATGCACCGGCCGTAGCAGCCACTTGGGGGTGAACCAACAGCAAAAAGGAAGAAGGAAGACCTTTCTCTCTGTCTCTCTCTCTCTCACTATCTAAGTCTGCCTGTCAAAAAAAAAAAAATAACTAGAGATATTCTTGAGTTAGCAATTGTCTCTGATATAATATTCAACCAAAATCTCAATTTTACAGATTCATTTTAAAGTGTATACAGAAAAGTGGAACTCTAAGTCAGTTAAAATATCAATATCAGGGTCAGGTGTCTGGCCTACCACTTAAGACACCGGCCTTCCATTTTCGAGTACCTAGACTCGATACCCAGCTCCATCTCCCAACTCCAGCTCCCTGCTCATATACACTCTGAAAGGTAGAAGTTGATGGCTCAGGTAACTGAGCCCCTGCCATCCGTATGGGAGACCTGGATTGAATTCTTGGCTCCTAGCTTTGGCCTGGCCGAGCTTTGGCTATGGAGGGCATTTGGGAGTGAACTGGTAGCCAGGGCCTCACTCGCTTGATCTCTCTCTTTCTCCCTCATCCCCCCCCCTAAAAAAAAGAACATTCAAAATATAAATATGGAAAAGTAAAGAGAGAGCCACCCAGACAATCTTGAGGAAGTGAGTTGGATGACCCCTACTGCTAGATGGAAAGACCTACAGCACGCACAGTCCATACGTGGCTCAATGGAGCAGACACGGCCCAGACACAGGACCACACACGTAGAACGGTGAGCTGGTTTTCAGAAGGGCACAGGATATTCAAGAGCTGAACAAACAGCACTAAAACAACTCAGTAAATAAGTGGCAAAAAGCGAGTATCGATCACTTCATACCTTATACAAACCTCAATTTGATACGAGGTACAGACCTGTGTGTAAAATGCAAAACCCTGAGGTCTCTAAAAGAAAAAAAATAATTTTACATGATTTAAGGGATGATAGAGATTCCTTAGAACACAGTAAGTGCTAAATATCAATGCAAAGACATCATTAAGAAAATGAAAAGGCAGCCACAGAGTGGGTGAAAAGGTTTTATATGCCCATTCGTACAGATATACTGTACGTGATAAATATCTGACACGTTCTATGCATATATATCTAAGAAATATTTATGACCACTAAAAGATAATTATTTACTTATTTATATTCCATATGCATAAATTACTTCTACAAATCAATAACCAAAGGAAAGACAGTCCCTTACAAAATGGGCCAAACATGGGAGCAGGCAGTGCAAGTGTTTAGAGGCAGCACACCAGAAACAACACCACCTCCATTGTGTTCTGTGAAGAGTGGACAGCCTGCACTAATCCTGGAGATACAAGACGAAGCTAGCGTCAGCAGCTGGCTTCCGAATTCTTCTCCAAACGAGCCAAGCAAGAAATACAAAGGGGACCGAAGAATGTTCCAGAATCAAAGAAACTAAAGTGACCGGATAAAGAAACGTAAGCTGTGCACTGAGGTAGGATAAGCGGCATTGTCAGCCACCGAGCAGAAGTTCACTGTGGAGTTGACGGTTCAGTCACAGTGCAAGGTCAAGGCTGGATTTGCTGACTTCACTAAGGACCCTGTGGTTATGGCAGGAGAGGTGCGTGCCGGTGAGAGAACCTACTCCCTTTTCACATTTGTTGGAAGCTCAAAAGCAGGCCAAACTCACTCCTGTGGATAGAAATCCAAGCAGGGATGGGGATGGCTTAAACACAGCTTTGGGGAAATGTTTACGTCTTGAGGACTTTGCAGGTCACACAGGTGTTCACATTTAGCCAAGCTCACCCACACACTCGGGATCGGTACATTCCACTCTATGTAAAGTTTCCCTACTTTAAAAAAACGGAGGAACATTTTCCTAAGCAGATAAAAGCACTTGTCTCTTCAGCGCTGAGTGCAAAAATCAATGCAGAGAAATGTATAGCCAAATGAGCCCCACAGAAGGTGTGGAATTACAGGGACAAATTGTCCCAAGTGCAAATGACTGGTTATGGATGTGACATCTGACTCCCTGGACATGAAACACCTAGCCTGATGAGGCAGCATCTGCTGTGTGTTGGAGAAAGAAACACAGATTTTTGTTGAAATTTTAATATTTAAAAATTTTAATATCAATGTTGTCTCTGATAGAAGAAAACGTTTGCAATCTAAGGGCACAGGAATAAGTGACTTACAAATGCACCCAAGGAAACGAAACAGTAAGAAACAGACTTGAGGGCCTTCTGCAGTCACCTGGAGCAGGAGTTGTGTGGAGGACGTGAGGACCCCAAGGCTTGGGAACCAAGAGATGGGGAGGGTTGTGGGCAGCTCCACTGCACAGCTCCCCCCCCCCCCACTGCCGGTGGAACCCCATGCATTTTGCCCAACTGGCCGCGGATCGAGGCTTCAAGGATTTGGGGTGATGAGGGGCACCTTCCACAGGGTACAGGCAGCTATCAGCAGTCACCTTTCTCTGAGGGAACTGCAAGCTATCCTGTGTCGTTTCTCCCCCCTTTAAATGTCTCTGATTTTCCACAACAGATTTGTATGTATATATACATCTATACGCTACTTTTCTAATAACCATTTAAAGCTAAATAAAATCCTTCAACCATTATCTTCCATTTGAAGACAAACACATGAACTAAAAATGGGTTTTAAAATGCTTTTAAAAAAAATTATGTAGGATCCCTGTCTTTAATGTGCTGTACATTGCTATTTAATGCTATAATTAGTAATCCAATGGTAGTTTTTTCACTTTATGTTGCTATATGGGCAAAATGTTGAAATCTTTACCTAATATATACTAAACTGATCTTCTGTATACAAAGAGAATTGAAAATGAATCTTTACATGAATGGAAGGGGAAAGGGAGCGGGAAAGGGGAGGGTTGCGGGCGGGAGGGAAGTTATGGGAGGGGGGAAGCCATTGTAACCTATAAGCTGTACTTTGGAAATTTATATTCATTAAATAAAAGTTTAATAAAAAAAATAAAATGCTTTTAGGAGCAAAAAATGTCAGCCTCCAGCAAGGTTTATTACTGGACTCAAAAATCCCATTGTACGTGGCCGCAGTCATGTCAGGATGACCCACTGATGCCTGGGAAAAGCATCATGATGTGGATTTATAGGTCGGAGGCTGGCAGGCCTATTGACAACCTTTCTAAATTTTGATTTTCCCAGGTCTTCTCTAATATACCAGTCTCTTTATTTTTAATGAAAATATGTTTAAAAAGTAGCATTTGTGATTACAACCATTATAATAAGAGGAAGAGTGTTCATCTATGTGATAGAAATGTGATGAGATGAGCCAATTTGATCTTTGCTAAGCATATTGGAGATTTTCTCGAAAGCAAAGGTCCTAGCTTATTTGAGACAGGTTTGCCTCCTCGTGCCTCTTGGCCCCATCGTCAGGGGTGCCAGTTTCGCTCTCAGAAGGATTCCAAGCTGGCTGGCAAGTCATATGGCGACTAACTTAAAATCACGTACAGATGTTCAATATGTGCTGGAAGGACCGACCTGTGCTGGGTTCTACCCACTCTCAGAGACCTCACGGGCATTTCCACGCAGTCAGCTCTCTCGTTAAAAGGTTAAAACAATATTTCTAATGAGAATATTATAAAGGGGAGGTCATCAGTCTCCCAGGAGTTTCCTTTGTGCCTCTACACAGTTCCCTAGTGAGAAATCCCTCCATCAGCCGAGGGATGTACAACGCTGGTGTGACTGTGGAGGGGCGTGGGTGTGCTTATGCATTTACGATTGTGGATAGGGACAGCCCAGTTTTGAGTTGGCGACTTCTTAGGAAACTGCCATGGTTTTACTGGACTTCTGGATTGCTTTATTGTCCCCCTAATGAGACAATTATGAGAAATTGAGAAATTTCTACTTGAGAAAATTATGCTAGTTCTATGCATACTGGTTTTGATCCTGTTCTGATAGGGCTTCATCCCTAACACCACATCTTCTGCAGGGGTTTTTACCAACCATGACCTTGACCTCCTAGCCGCAAAGCAAATGCACTTGGAAGTTGTTTAATTATAGTGCCACTTATGTCCGTAATCTGTCCCCTGCAGATGGAACTCCCAAGATCATTTCTGCCTTCAGTGAAAAGGTGGTGAGTCCAGCGGAGCCCGTGTCCCTCATGTGCAACGTGAAGGGGACGCCCCTGCCCACAATCACATGGACCCTGGACGACGACCCGATCCTCAAGGGCGGCAGCCACCGCATCAGCCAGATGATCACGTCCGAGGGCAACGTGGTCAGCTACCTGAACATCTCCAGCTCCCAGGTGCGCGACGGCGGAGTGTACCGCTGCACGGCCAACAACTCTGCGGGAGTCGTCCTGTACCAGGCTCGAATAAACGTAAGAGGTGCTTGTCAGATCAGCTCCTCCAAAACACACATGCCTCACTGGAGTGGAGAAGGGGTGCTGCATGCCCGAGCCGAGGCCTGGAACGCCCGGCCGACCAGCTCGCGCTTCCCAGTTCCTGCCCTTTCCTTCCGACTCAGGAACGGCACTGATCGGGTTACCGTTGGACGTGGCACTCGGGGTTCTGTAGTCAGCCTGTTCTCTTGTCTCACTCTTCGACGTGTCCAGCTGAGCTTTCCTCTCCTGGGTTTTGCTGTGCATGCCCTTCCCTCTCTCCTTTCCTTCTGTCTTACTCCATCTGTGGTCAACCCCCTGTCCATGGTCCTTAACTTGCATTCGTGGTGCGACATGGCATAACCTCCATCTTCATGATCTAGTTTATAGAGAGAGCTGAACAGTCGTTCAGTTGCTTCTTGTGTCGTCACAAAAAGAGCATGACCGCTCGGTGTAGACTAGCTACAACGTGTAGACTAAGCTGCCTTTTCTCTTGTCATTCAAACGATTCCATAGACATGGTTGATAGGGTATCCGATACTGATCCGAATCACTTGGAAGTCATAAAAGTGTTTCTTAGCACAAAATGCTGAATACAGACAAAATCGTTTAATTGAAAAAGAGGGGTTTCTATGAAAAAAAACCCAACATTATCAACTCAAGAAAAAGTGAACCCCATTTCCCTACACGTGATGTACCCTTAAATTATTTTCAAGAGCTTCTTTGTGTGTCTCTAGGGCCTGCAAGCATCCGACCAATGAAAAACATCACGGCGATAGCAGGACGGGACACGTACATTCACTGCCGGGTGATTGGCTACCCCTACTACTCCATCAAATGGTACAAGAACTCCAACCTGCTTCCTTTTAACCATCGCCAGGTGGCATTTGAGAACAATGGAACTCTAAAACTCTCGGATGTGCAGAAAGAAGTCGACGAGGGGGAGTACACCTGCAATGTGTTGGTTCAACCACAGCTCTCCACCAGCCAGAGCGTCCACGTGACTGTGAAAGGTAACTTCCGCTCCCCTCTGGGTTCCCTGGCCTGGTCTGTTCACCAGCCCAAGGCCAAGGATGGGTACTGCAGGAATCTGCACCTGCGGAGTAGGAGAGTGGCGGGAACACTGAATGTCCTCTTTAGGCTAGACACTGGGGGCACCTGTAGACAGGCGTGTTTTCCTGCTCTGTGGCTCCTTTTCCAAAGACCCATGCGTTAACGTTGCCATAGGAAAAACCCACCCATCCTTGCCATGGTTACCGGGTTATCTCTTCTTTTGGTAACTTAGGAATGTGGGTTGTTGTTTTGCTACCAACTCCTAAAGGTGAGTTCTTTCAGATTCTGAACAGAGAGACTTTTCCTAACATGTGAGGACTTCTGACAAACCTCTCCCCTTGAGTCGGTGAGCAGGCCAAGGAATCACAGGTTGGAAAGGCACGACAGAAAGTTTTCTTGATAGAATTGTTCTCTCCCACATGGGATGGGCTGGCCGGAATTGTGTCAGGGGAATCTTTGTATGGATATCACTCAACTCATCCCCAACCTCCTTACCAATAAAGACCCACGAAGTGACAAGATTCACCACAGAAACCCAACGTCCAGTGACAGAGCCTAGGGGGACCCGTCTCTTCCACTCCCCCGGTTTCCTCCACTGAAAGTAAAGTCAATGTTCCTCAACTGTGCAGACAATCCACATGAAGGAGGTTACGAGATAACTCTAGTACGTTCTAAAATAGGTTCTGACACCTTCGGGGCAGCCTCCAGCCCTGCTGAGTGTCCCAAGCTCCCTCCCCATGTAGTTATCTTCTCATGCCCTGGTTCCCAGGCTGCACAAGGTTCTCATGATATCCCCAATGGTCTTTTCCCACAGACCCCATTAGCTTTACTTTAAAAAGTATCTATACATACACACATACACACGTTCATGTATATATATATATATATATACACACACATATATATACATATATACATATATATACAATGTAGCATATTATAGAATATGCATTATATATTAGCTCTACCTGTGCATAAATAATTGTTGAATGTTTTTTAATGTTAACATATATCTAAATAATTTTCTCAAGTACTCACAAACTCCTGGTAAACCAGACAGTAATAGCTGCACAAAAGTTCATCTTGTGGTTTTCTGTGTGTCCTCAACCACCAGATTGTGGAGCACCTACTTCATGCCAAACACCACATCTGAGCACTGAGAATATGACGATGAAGGAGCCGAGCAAGTTTTCTCCTTATTCAGCTCTCCTTGCAGTCAGGAGAGGCAATCAGTAAACAAACAAGATGAGAGCCGGCGCCGCGGCTCAACAGGCTAATCCTCCGCCTAGCGGCGCCGGCACACCGGGTTCTAGGCCCGGTCGGGGCGCTGGATTCTGTCCCGGTTGCCCCTCTTCCAGACCAGCTCTCTGCTGTGGCCAGGGAGTGCAGTGGAGGATGGCCCAAGTCCTTGGGCCCTGCACCTGCATGGGAGACCAGGAGAAGCACCTGGCTCCTGGCTTCAGATCAGCGCGGTGTGCCGGCCGCAGCGGCCATTGGAGGGTGAACCAACGGCAAAGGAAGACCTTTCTCTCTGTCTCTCTCTCTCACTGTCCACTCTGCCTGTCAAAAACAAAATAAAATAAAAAATAAAAAAAGATGAGTAACAGACCTGGAGCCACCTTGTAGTACCTAGCACAGTGCAGACTTAAACATGGACAGTGTCTTAAAGATTGTTGTAATGGACAGTCAGGAGCCTTATTGAGGACTATTTTGTACTTTTCTTCCTTCAAATTCATGATTCTGCCATGCTCTATGCCTGAATGTTCTCCCTGCACATGAGTGTAACATGATAAGTTGATCATGATTGGTTCACTGAGTTATAGTGATCATAAGTTGTTAAACAATTAGTTCACTGAGTTACATGGATCTGCCAAATAGAGACACACATCGTCCACTATAAAAGTGTCATATTCATTAATACCCCCACAATAGAGACACACATCACCCACTAAAAAAATATTACATTCATTGAACTCATCAGAAGGATCCAAAAGTTGATAAGCTACCCCAGGTCATGGTGGCATATGAGTCTCCTGAAATTCTATTCTACTTGCAAGTTTGAGTTTTGTCATTTGCAGCAAACACTGTCAGTTGTTATCCTGAGAGCAATAGACTCATTTCTCTCTCTGGGGATGTCTGCAAAGACACAGGCCCAGGTAATTTTTGGTGTTTAGGTAGCCATTCTTGAAAAGAAAGAAACTGCCATGGAGAAAGCCACCAGGGAGCTTGCAGATCAAGCAAGGGCAGTTCTTTGCTTCTAGAAGACTGTGCTCCTTCGGAGGCAGCCAAAGCATTTTGTGTGTTCTTTATGTTTTGTTCTGTGGAATACAGAACACTAAAAATGACATGAATTTTAGGTTCGTGATTTATTTATTTATTTATTTATTTATTTATTGACAGGCAGAGTGGACAGTGAGAGAGATAGAGAGAGGTTCATGATTTAATACAATTTTTTTTTATTGTTTCAAGAGTCCTTGAAACTGACTTAAAACAACCAAGAGTATGTGGTGTCACATAATACAACGACACACTAATATGGAATGCCACAGTTACAAGTGCCACTGCAGCACCACACCACCCCCAATGTTGGTTTTCTGAGTCATGGGATGAGAGTAGTCAAAATGGGATGAAGGAACCAGCAGATGCCCTATTAGAAAGTCAATGTGGTCTCCCATCCAAGTACTAACCAGGCCCGACCCTGCTTAGCTTCCGAGATCAGACGAGATCGGGCGTGTTCAGGGTGGTATGAAGTGAAATGGACACTATGAGAAATAGTAACTTGATCAGCTCTTGTCCTGACTGTTGATGTACAATGTAATGTTTTATCCATTTTAGTATTTTTTTTTGTTCTAGTACTATTGGTTGAACTCTGTAATTAACACACAATTATTCTTAGGTGTTTAAATTTAACTGAAAAGTGATCCCTGTTAAATATAAGAGTGGGAATAAGAGAGGGAGGAAATGTACAATTTGGGACATGCTCAATCAGACTTGCCCCAAATGGTGGAGTTAGAAATGTGCCAGGGGATTCCAATTCAATCCCATCAAGGTGGCACCTACCAATGCCATCTCACTAGTCCAAGTGATCAATTTCAGTTCACAGTTGATCACACTGATAGGTCTAAGAGTCAAAGGGATCACACAAACAAGACTAGTGTCTGCTAATACTAGCCGATAGAATCAAAAAGGGAGAGAACGATCCATCATGGGAAGTGGGATACACAGCAGACTCATAGAATGGCAGATGTCCTAAATAGCACTCTGGCCTAAGAATCAGCCCCTAAGGCATTCGGATCTGGCTGAAGAGCCCATGAGAGTATTTTAGGCATGGAAAGCCAAGACACTCTGGAAAAAAAAAAGAAGAAAACCTAAATGAAAGGTCCCTGCAAGTGAGATCCTAGTGGAAAGAACAGGGCCATCAAAGAAGGAGGTACCTTTCTCTGAAGGGAGGAGAGAACTTCCACTTTGACTATGACCCTGTCGGAATAAGATCAAAGTCGGCGAACTCAAAAGGCTTCCATAGCCTTGGCAACTCATGACTACAGCCTAGAGAGATTACTGATGCCATAAATAAGAGTGTCAAATTGTTAAGTCAACAACAGGAGTCACTGTGTACTTACTCCTCATGTGGGATCTGTCCTTAATGTGTTGTCCAATGTGAAGTAATACCATAACTAGTACTGAAATAGTATTTTACACTTTGTGTTTCTGTGTGGGTGCAAACTGATGAAATCTTTACTTAATATATACTAAATCAATCTTCTGTATATAAAGAGAATTGAAAATGAAAAAAAAATCAATGCGGATGAGAGGTGGCGGTGGTTTGGCTGGGGGAGAGAGCAGTGGAGGTAGTGAGTATTCTGGATGTGTTGTGAAGGGGACCATTCAATAGCATTCCTTCATGGACTGGATGAGGGTGTGAGAGAATAAAGGACATTCCAGGAAGTCTCTAAAAAGAGCCTTCTAGATAGATTAGATCTTTTTGATAACCACACACTATGAGAATGTCACCCATTAATTGCAGTTTGGTCACAAGAACCTTGATGATGGATTTACCCAAAAGCTGGGCATGCAGAACTTGCTCGGAACATACATGTGTGGGTCATCACATATGAATTAATCATTTGTGCACACATCTTGGCAGAGAAGAAAGAGCACATCTTTTTGTTCTTCATTATTCAGAACATGTTTTCTTTTAAGAAGTATTTCACAAATGAGATGCAGTTGGCTATCAATACTATGGCAGTTAATTTCATCTTTCTTGTATAGATAAAGACAACCTTAGGCACTGAAGCAGGAAGGTGCAGGATGGGTGGGTAGGATCACCCTGAAGGAGGCTGTCTAGAACCTACCTGATGCAGAATAGTAAGCTCTGGATTCCCACATGCAAGCTGAGGGTGTCCTTTTGCCTTTGCCATGCCCACACACATAGAAAGATGTCTATAGTCATTCGGTGCAATGTGCCATTCGCATTCCTGGTTTAAAATGACTTGTGGCTTCTAACACACAGTAGCAGTTACACACCATTAGCACTTTTTTCCTTTACTCTGATCTCAAAAATTTTTTTCCTTTACTCTGATCTCAGAAAAAGCCAAATTGACTTCTGAATGCTTAATTTTTCTTTTTAGAGTATTTTAAAATTTAATATTTAAATAAAAATCATACTTGAGTGGCCAGGATTTTAGCCATTGGCACTTTCTAAAAGATTAATTACTTTTACTCTTTTCAGTCATGTGAAATTTGCGGGAGGAAGGTAAGGAATCAATGGCCTGTTGGGAAAATGGAGAACTTTTGTTCTTTTCATGGATCAAGATTGAAAGGGTCTTGCTGATTGGACTCATATGTGTACAGCTCCGTCCCCTTCCCTGGTAGACTGCTCTGTGGGAATTCACTCAGGTGATTTTAGAAAAGCAGTGATGGAGCCTCCATGCTTAACTGCCTTCAGAAGTGGAAGCAGGCACACGTGGTTCCAATGAAAATGCTGCACGTGCAAAACCAGAACCAGTCAACCTCATTCCCAGAGGTTCTTCCTTACCACTGAGTGTAGTGTGTGTGTGTGTGAGAGAGAGAGAGAGAGTGTGGGTGTGTGTGTGAGAGAGTGTGTATGTGTGAGAGAGAGTGTGGGGGTGTGTGTGAGAGAGTGGGGGGGTATGTGTGCATGAGTGTACAAGTGTGTGTGTGAGAGTGTGGGGTGTGTGAGTATACGAGTATGTGTGTATGTGTGTGTCCATGGTAGTGTGTATGTGAGTGTGTGAGTGTGTGTGAATGTGTGTGTGATAGTGTGTATTGTGTGAGTAAATTTATGTGTGTATCATGTGTGTGAGAGTATCTGAATATATGTGAGTGTGAGTATGTGTGTGAATGTGTGAGTTTATGAATGTGTGTGATAGCTTGTATGTATGTGTGAGTGCATGTGAATGTGTATGTATAAATGTATGTTAGTGTGTGTGTGAGAATGCTTGAGTATGTATGTATGAGTGTGAGTAGCACGTATGTATGAATGTTTGATAGTGTGTGAATATGCGTGTGTTTATGTGTGTGTGATGGTGTGTGAGTATGCATGTATATGTGAATGTGTGAGTATATGTGTGTGTGAGTGCATGTGAATGTGTGTATGGGTAAAAATGTATGTTAGAGTATGTGTGTGAGTATGCATGATGATGTGTGTATGTGTGTGTGCGTAGCATGTGTATATGAAAGTGTGATAGTGAGTAAATATGTACATGTGTCTATGAGTGTGTGACAATGTGTGCATATATGTGTGTGAGTATGTAAATATGTGTGAATGTGTGAGTGCATGAGTGTGTGTGTTAGTGTATGTGTGTATGAGTGCATGTAAATGTGAGTGCATGAGTGTGTGTGTTAGTGTATGTGAGTTATGTGTGAGTATGAGTGTGTGATTAGCATGTGTGTAAAAATGTGTGATAGTGTGTGAATATGTGTTTATGAATGAGTGATGGTGTGTATGTGTGTGAGTGTATGAGGTGTTAGTGATGTGTGAATCAGTGAGTGTGTGAGTAGCGTGTGTGTATGAATGTGTGATAGTGAATATGTGTGTGTGTTTATGAGTGTGTGATGGTGTGTGAGTATGCCTGAGGTTGTGTGAATGTGTGTGAGTATATGAGTATGTGCGAGTGTGTGAGTGTGTTTAGGTGATGCTTAGAAACAGTGCTATTTACCAGTCAGGTATTTTTTGGTAATAGTCATTTCCCACATGCCTGGAAATTTTGAAAAGGAGTCCTGCATGATCACTATAAATAAAATACTAATTATTGATAGTGGCTGAAACTTAAGGTCTGAAATAAATCTAGCTGTCCAGAAGTGCAATTTTGCTGCCTTCAAACATAGCCAGAAATGAAAGGCAAAATCCCTTCTTTCACTTTGTTTCAATTTAACAAGCAATTTCATGCTTAACACATTTCAAAGCTTTTTCTTTCCTATTTTGGGTGCCACACGGAACTTCCCAGTGCCTAACTGAGTGTTCTAATTGCTGGGGACCAACACTGCCAGGAAAGTTAATTGGTTGCTCGATAAAAATGTCACCTTCTATTTACATTTATATAAAACTTCATAGTTTACAAAACACTTTCATATGTGTCACCTTAATTAATCCTCACAGTGACTCTGTAATGTAGATGGAATGTAATCAGAGAGACAGGATACAGGAGCGAGACTTGGGCAAGGCCATCTAGAAATGGATTCGAGACTTACATGTGGGTCTTCTGATTCCAATACTTAGAAACGGAATTCGTGCCGCAGCAGGAGGCTGGGGGAGACAGGAAGTGCCACCACTGGCACAAAGCCCAAGACGAAAGCGGTTTAAAAAGTTGAGAAAAAGTCTGTTTTGGAAGCTGGGCAGAAGATATCCATGGCCAATTTAAGAGAAAGAGACAACTCGCTAAATTAGAGATACAAGGAAGAGGGGATGGATTTGGTTGAAGATAAAAAGGAGGAGGTATATACTTGGAGAGAGGGCAGAGGAACCAAAGATTCCAGGAACTCTGCTAGGGTGATAGAGAGGCTGAGACAGGTGTCCTGGGCTGTGCGTATCTCAGTGACAGACTTTGACGGGCAAGACTTGGAGTTCATCATCCTGGATTCAGACCAGGGGATTTTGAAACACAGATTTGGGGGGTGGAGGAGGGCTGAAATAAGCACAGAAAGAGATGGGCGCTGTAAATGGATACACACCGCAGAAGCCTTGAACCCTCAGAGTTGTGTCTCATGCACGGGCTTTTCAAACTTAAGTTCACCAGCAATGAGATGGGGATGCTGGCGCTGCAGAGAACAAAGGTGCACACGCGCTTCCCCTTCCATCCCGGTCTGTGTGTGCAGCACTTTCCCATGGTCACGGAAGACACCCCTACTGCACCTGCTGCACGCTGAGGGAGAATTAGATGCCCCTGCGAGATTCCCAACCTGGCAGCGGTGGCCGTCGTGTTCCGTTGCCCACCAGAGACAGGGTTCTGCAGGCAGCAGTAACACATTCTGCATCCACTGCAGCTGTCAACCACAGCCTCCCCCCCCCCCCCCCCCCCCGGCATCAGAACCCTCTGCCTGCGTGGCTGGAGCACAGCTGGACACAGGGAGGCCTTGGCCCCAGGAGGATGGGTGGGGACACAGCCTCCAAGGGATCCTGACAACTGATGGTTTCTGGTCCGGGGGGGGGGGGGGGGGTCAGGGGGGGAGGGAAGGTGCTGCTCTGTGCACAGTTATGCCCGCGGCAGGGTCACCCACGCTCCTTCCTCAACCACATGCTGTTCTCTCCAGCACAGTCTCAGCTCCCTCCCAGTTCCTAACCCAAATGGGACAGGGACAGATGTCTTTCTGTCGGGATCCCTGTAGCTTTCCGTTCTCTCTCTCCTCTGAGCTCTCCAGCATTGGAGTCATTTACAGGACCCTCTAGGAATCACAGGACTGGGGGCTGCCTTTTTTAGATCTCGGATTAAAGCTGAGCAGTGTTTAATGGAGAATCCTGTTCACTGGAGATGTTCACGTGTACCCATAAATTATGTTGATTTGCAAAAAATGTTTACATTGATTTTTCAACAACTGCTTAAGGAATGCATAGTCCCTATGCTACTAACACACACGAAAATAGCTCTCAGGGGAACATGAGAGTAAGTTACTGTTTCAAACAGGGATTGTAATTCTCCTTGTGAGTTTCCCACCCTAATGTGATGAAGAGTGAGGAAGCTGGAACTTTCCCAGTTCCTCATTTCTAAACTACCCAAGAAAGTGCTGCTGTTGGAAGGTGCCTGAAGGGCGCCTTCATTCCCATGGCCATGGTGCACCTGTAGAGGAAGTTAGGATGTCAGAGGGGAGCTCAGAGCTCAGCTCACACACCTCCCCACAAAACAGCTCACCCCGAGACACAATGGTGATAACACATTCTTCACCACCCCCAAGGAAAGCAAGTCCCTTTATTCAAGGAAATACCCTATTAAAGGGTCATGAAAAAAATCTCAAAATTTCCCTTAGCTAGAGGGGGAAAAGCTATGTGTAGGATTTTTGGATGTCAGAGAATGCAGCTCTTCTATTCAATTGAAGTTGGAATTATTGTAGAAGTAATGTTTTACAATACTTGCCATGCGTACTAAACATGGGAACCTTAGAGAAGAACAGAATTAAGCAGAGATGAGAAATGAAGAAAGAGTATGTAGAAAATGATTTAGAAAATGATTCCTGGCTTAGTACCTGCTTATAACCCCTTTACAAATATATACTTGTATGTGTATGCACACAGTTACAAGGCAAAACTCTTTGGAAATGTTGTCAATTAGGAAAAAACATGTCCTCAAATATTCAAAATCATGCAGTAGGATCTTTCCTATGGATTGATATAAAACATAAATAATTGTCCAAATATATAAATTCAACAGAAATATGTAGTTTATGCACATATGTAGTATAATATTTATATTGTATTTATCTATAAATATATATTCCTGTATAAATACATAATGTATGCATGATTTAAAATGCACACATATCTAGTACCATATTCATGTACAGGTAGTTATAAATAGGTGTGTTTACTATATGCTTCCATGTAGATAAATAAATTCTAGAATCTATTAGAATCTTAGGGATGTAAATGAACTTGGAGTTCATGGAGACAACTCAGTGTGCCCCTGGACTGCATTCCACTTTTATTTATTTATTTATTTAATTTGAGAGGCACAGAGACAGACAGACAGACAGACAGAGCTCCCATCTGCTGGTTCACTTCTCAAATGCCCACGACAGCTGAGGATGGGCCAGACTGAAGCTGGAAGCTAAGAACTGAGTACAGGTGTCCCATGTAGGTGGCAGGGACCTAATGGCTCGAGCCATCACTACTGCCTCCCCAGGTCTGCCTGGGCAGGAAGCTGGAGTCAGGAGCTGGATGTGGGGTTTGACCCCAGGCATCTTAGCCACTAGGTCAAACGTCCGTGCCTCTCCCCACATTTTCTGGATCCGTCCACCTGATCTGCACTACGTCTCGGAGCTCTGTGCCCCTTCTGCTTCCAGGAGCCGCCTCATCAGACAGCTCTTCCCCTGCTGGGTACAGACCTGCTCCCGCCAGTGCTCTGCCTCCTTCTTGTCCGTTTCTGCCCTTCTGAGCATCACTGCGGCAGGAGCCACTCTCTTCCTGGCTTCCCTGTTTAAGTGTTTCATATGCAACTGAGTCCCATAGCTCAGGTCCTTTGTGAGAATGTGGGGACATGCTACGCCTGCTGACTCCCAGAGAAACACAGCCTTCCGAGCACGTTCTGAGGTCTGAAAGGAGAAATTGCAGTGTCACCTCCATCCGGCAGGTGAGACATTGCTGTCACCCCTGTCCTGCCACGGAGTCACTGCCTTGGTCCATTGACAAAGTGGAGTTTGTGTTTTGTTTCATCAGCCATCAGATGTCACCATGCCATTATCAATAATCGATGCAGGATCTCGATTTTGCTTTAACCTGTCCTTTTTTTTTTTTTTTTAAATGACTATCTCCCATGTCTGATATCAATCCCTCTTTCTCCTAGACAGGGAGTGTATGTATACTAAACATATGCATTTTACATCCATGTTATATGTACTTAATATATTTATTTTGAATCTTTCTTTTTTGTTAATATAAAGAGAATGCTTCATGTATTTCATAGGTACAGTTCTAAAACGATAACCACACTTCCCTCTCTCCCCCAATTTCCCTTCTTCCCGCCCTTCTTTTCTTTTTATTAGTTTTTACAAAGACATAATTTTAAGCCACTCCATACTCACAGGCTCAGTGCACCACTAATATTCAACAAGTAAAAGCAGGATGACCACAGTTCCACAGGATTGTAAGCAATGGCTAAAACGAGGGACATACGCCTGCATCTAGATACACATGTGGAGATAAAATAGAAAATAGAAGCTCTTAGGTTGCCCTTAGCTCTTTGTATGCATGCTCTATGCCGCGGCTCACTAGGCTAATCCTCCGCCTGTGGCGCCGGCACCCCGGGTTCTAGTCCCAGTTGGGGCGCCGGATTCTGTCCCAGTTGCTCCTCTTCCAGGCCAGCTCTCTGCTGTAGCCCAGGAGGGCAGTGGAGGATGGTCCAGGTGCTTGGGTTCTGCACCCCATGGGAGACCAGGAAGAAGCACCTGGCTCCTGGCTTTGGATTGGCCCAGCACCAGCTGTAGTGGCCATTTGGGGGGTGAACCAATGGAAAGGAGACCTTTCTCTCTGTCTCTCACTGTCTAACTCTGCCTGTTAAATAAATAAATAAATATCCTGTAGGTAGGCCACGAAGTAATACTAGTGTTATTATTGTCATTATAGGACTAGAGATAGAATTGTTCAGTCAATCACAGAGTTTAACTCAACTTCACCAGGGATTGCATGGCCACTCTGCAAAATTCCACAGCTAGTTTATGCTACCACCAGCCAAGCATCGAAGCTGCCACCCAGAGTTTTTGTCCTAAATCATCTATTATGTGAATGAAAAATCGTTCTTGTCTTTGAATCTCACGTTCAGCTGGTATCTCTTTTCCCATTTCCTCGACTGCTACTTTTCTGTAGGCTTTTCTTCTAGGGCATTGTTTGGACACAGCTTTCTGCTATATATATATATATATATATATATATATATATATATATATGTGTGTATGTGTATGTGTATCTGAGACTGACTCACATTATACACGTGTTTGCTTATTTTAATGAATCTTATATCCAGAGGTATCTTAGACATATGATGTCCTATTCTCCATGTACTCTCATTCACTATTCTCTTTTCAGTTTGCATCAGACTCAAATACTGATCATGAAGGTAACAATATGTTCTGATTATATGACGTGATCATCAGTTTCTTGCAATTACATTTCTATGCACAAGAATTTCATTCTAAGACTATTCAATTCAGTCAAACAATTGATTAATTTATTGCAAAAAGAGCTAGCTGTGTTTTTGATTTAGTGATCTTGTCTTGGTAGCAAAATACCTTGGTTTTGCAGACTTGATTCTCTCAAGATGATGATAAAATGTATACCTGGATGATTTCACTCTAAACTTCATTTAGACAATCAGCACTTGTCACTTCTGGAAGTCAGCCTGTCTGAATCGTTGTCATGAAGAAGCCAAGACTCAGAGAAATGGACACACAGTTAGCAGGCCAGATCCACATGTAGTCATGTGTTGTTTAGTAGTGGGGATCCACTGGGAGAAATGTGGCCTTGATGATTCTATCATTGCTGCAACATCATGGATCTCTCTCTCTCTCTCTCTCTCTCTCTCTCTAAGTTTATATAAGGAGAACATATTTCAAGCACTCCATATTTACAGTTCCAAGAAGACAGCCACACTTCCCTCACTCCCTTGCTCTTCCCCCAACCCTCTCCCTCCCTGCCTCTCTTCATCAGTTTTTGCAAGGACATAAGTTTAATCCACTCTATATTCACAGGCTTCATTTGCCACTAATCACAATATTCAACAACTAAAAAGTAGGAAGATCCACAGTTCCACAGGAGTATAAACAAGGCTAAAAATGATAATAATATCCTAAAATGACCATTTCATTCCTATATATTTTTGGTACGATATACTAAGTCTCACATATCAGAAAAACATGCTGTGTGTCTTTTTGACACTGGCTTATTTTACTAAGAATAATCGTTTCCAGTTGTATCCATTTTGATGCAAAAGACAGGATTTCATTATTTTTTATGCTCGAGTAGTATTCCATAGTATATATATTCCACATTTTCTTTACCCAGTCATCAGTTGATAAACATCTTGGTTGATTTCATATCTTATCTATTATTAATTGAGCTGAAATAAACATGGGAGCAAAGATAACTCTCTCATATGCTGATTTCACTTTGTTTGGGTAAATTCCCAGGAGTGGGATGGCTGGGTCATACTGTAGATCTATTTTAGGATCTCTGAGTGATCACCGTACTGCCTTCCATGCTTGTTGTACTACTTTATATTCCCACCAAAAGTGGACTAGGACACCTTTTTCCACATATTCTAGACAGTGTGTACTGATTTTTGATTTTTGGATGATAGCCATTCTAACTGGGGTGAGGTGATATATTATTATGGTTTTCATTTGCATTTCAATGATGGCTAGTGATCCTGAGCATTTTTTCATGTGTCTGCTGGACATTTGTATTTCTTCTGTAGAAAAATAGTTCATGTCCTTTGCCCATTTCTTAACTGGATTGTTTTTTTTTTTGTTGTTGAGTTTCTTGAGCTATTTATAGATTATGAATATTAAGGATTAATCAGCTGCATAGTTTACAAATATTTTTCCCATTCTTTTGGTTTCCTGTTGACTTGGTTGAGTGTTTCCATTGTAGTGCACATACTTCTTAGCTTGATATAATCCCATTTGTCTAATTTTGTTGCAATTGCCTGAGTTTCTGGAGTCTTTTCCAATATCAATGTCTTGCAAAATTTTCTCTATGTTTTCCTCTAGTAATTTGGTGGCATCATGTGGTAGACTTAGATCCTTGATCCATTGGAATTGACTTTTGCATAAGGTGTAAGGTAGGGGTCTTGTTTCCTACTCTGTATGTGTAGATCCAATTTTCCTAGCGCCATTTTTTTAATAGACTGTCCTTTCTCCAGAGATTGGTTTCAGATCATCTGTCAAAGATAAGTTGGTTGCAGATGCATGGATTGATTTCTGGAGTTTCTATTCTGTTCCATTGGACTGCACGTCTGTTTTCCCCAGTACCAGGCTGTTTTGGTTATAATTGCCTTGTCGTATGTCTTGACATTTGGTATTGTGATACCCCCAGCTTTGTTTTTGTTATATAAGATTGATTTAGTTATTCAAGGTCTCTTGTGTTTCTCTATGAATTTTAGCACTGTTTTTTTTTCTAGATCTGAAAAGAATATCATTAGTATTTTGACTGGGATCACATCAAATCTATAAAGTACTTTTGATAATATAGACTTTTTTATATTAATATTTTCAATCCACTAACATGGAAGATTTTTGTGTGTGTGTGTGTTTTTCTTCTTTTTTTTTACTGTCTTGTAATTTTTGTTGTAGAGGTTTTTTGTTAAATTTATTCCAAAGTATTTAAGTTTAAGGGTTTTTTTGTAGCTATTGTGATTGAGACTGATCTTATAACCATGGCATTGTCTGTGTACACAAAGGCTATTTATTATTGTGTGTTGATTTTATATTCTGCAACTTTCCCAAATTTTCTTATGAGTTCTAATAGTTTCTTCATGGAGCATTTTGGATCCCCTATTCATAGAATCCTGTTATCTGCAAACAAGGACAAGTTGACTTCCTCCTTTCCAATTTGTATCCTTTTGATTTCTTTTTCTTGACTAAAGGCTCTGGCTAAAACTTCTAGGACTGTATTGAATAGCAGTGGTGAAAGTGGGCAATCTTGTCTAATTCTGGATTTTAGTGGAAATGCTTCCAATTTTTCCTCATTCTATATGGTGCTATCTGTGGGTTTGTCATGTTGCCTTTATTATATTAAGAAATGTTCCTTCTATACCCAGTTTATTTGAAGTTTCTATCATGAGTGGATGTTGTGTTTTATCAAATGCTTTTTCTGTATCTATGAGAAAATCTTTTGTTTTTTATCCTCTAGTTTTTAATGTGATGTATCACATTTATTGATATGTATATATTGAACCAATCCCTGCATATCAGTGATAAATCCCACTTGTTCTGGGTGAATGATCCTTCTGATGTGTTGTTGGATTTGATTAGCTAGTATTTTGTTGAGTATTTTTGCATCTGTGTTCATCAGTGATATTGGTCTATGGTTCTCTTTGTTGTATTTTTTTTTTCTGGTTTTGGAATTAAGGTGATACTGGCTTCACAGAAAGAGTTTGGGAGGATTCCCTCCATTTCAACTGTTTTGAATGGTTTGAGAGGACTTGGAATTACTTCTTTAAAAGTCTGGTAGAATTCAGCAATGAAGCCATAGGTCCTAGGCTTTTCTTTGTTGAAAAGGTCTTTATTACTGATTAAATCTCTGTCTTGGTGATTGGTCTATTTAGGTTTTCTATGTCTTCATGACTCAATTTTGGTGGACTGTGTGCAACCAGAAATCTATCCATTTTTTCAAGATTTTCTGATTTGTTGGTATAAAGCTGATTATAGTAATTCCTTATGATTTTTTTATTTCTGTAGTATTCATTGTTACATCTCCTTTTCATCTCTGATTTTATTGATTTGAGTCATCTCCATTTTTTTGTTGGTTAGTTGGGCCAATGATGCATCAATTTTGTTGATTTTTTTTCAAAAACCACCTCTTCATTTCACTGATCTTTTCTATCTTTTTGTTTGTTTCAATTTTGTTTATTTCTTCTCTAATTTTGATTATTTCTTTCCTCCTACTAATTTTGGGCTTAGTTTGTTGTTGTTTTTTATGACGTTGAAATGCACTGATAGATCATTTATTTTATGCCTTTCTAGTTTCATGATGTGGGTATTATTTTTTTGTTAAATTCTACTTTTTCTGATATTAGGCTACCTACACTTTCTGTTAGCATCCTTTTACTTTCCAATCTGTATGTATTTTTGTTGGTGAGTTGTGTTTCTTGTAGGCAGCAAATTGATGTGTCTTTGTTTTTTTTTTAATTTTATCTAAGTTATACAAGTTTCATGTATTTCATATATACAGATTTAGAAACATAGTATTGTTTTTTTTTTCATTCATCCATTCAGCCAGTCTATATCTTTTAATTGGAGAATTTAGGCCATTTACATTTAAGGTTATTATTGATAAGTAGTGACTTTGTTCTACTATTTTTCCATAAACATTCCTATTGTTTGGATTTCCTTTGTACTTTTACTGGGAGATTTTCTGCCTTCATATTCTTTCATAATGATGACTGTCCTCTGTTTTTGTGTATACCACATCCTTAAAAATCATTTGCAAGACTGGACAACTGGTGGCAAAGTCATTCAATTTCCATTTGTTTTGGAAGGTCTTTATTTCACCTTCATTTATAAATGAGGGTTTTGCTGGATACAGTGCTCAGGGTTGACAATTTCTTTCTTTTGGAATTTGGACTATGTCTCCATTCTCTGCTAGCCTGTAAGGTTTCTGATGATAAATCAGCTGTTAGTCTGATTGGGGATCCTCTGAAGTAATCTGGCGTTTCTCTCATGCACATTCTAGAATGTTTTCTTCATATTTCAGTTGAAAGTCTGACTATAAAGAGTCATGGTGAAGACCTTTTCTGATCGTGTCTATTTGGAGTTCTATGTCCTTCCTAGACTTAGATAATCCTTTCTTTCTCCAAACCAAGGGTTAGCTTGTGTTGGTTGGAAGATGACTCACTTGGCTCATATTACACAGTGTTCCATGGAAAAAGGCAGAGGAGTGACCTGACCTACCCCCCAGTCTGTGCTGATGCCGTGTAAGCACAGAACTTCCATGGACTCTGTGTTTGCTCATCACTTTAAACTGGTAAAGGAACCCTACTGGTCTCAACGTCCTCCGATTATGGCTCTAGAGCACCTTCCCTCAAAGACACTAAATAAGCTTTTCATATGCTTGGAGACCAGACTCATCACACACACACACACACACACACACACTCACTCACTCCATCCGCATGTCTCATGTCTAGCATCTCTGGCAAAATTACAGCAGAGCCATTTTTCTTCAAAGCGCTTTGGAAGGAGTGGGTGTTTTAGCCTACTGGTAAGACACCCTCATCCTGCATTGGATATTGGATTACTGGGGTTCGATTCCTGGCTCTGGCTCCCGATTCAGGCCTCCTGATAATGCAGAACCTGGGAGACAGTGGAGATGCCTCTAGGGGTTGGGTCTCTCTCACCCACATGAAGACTTGGATGGAGTTCTTTCTTCTCAGCTTCAGCCTGGCTCAGCCCTGGCCATCGTAGGCATTTGAGGAGTGAAGCAGTACATGGGGACTTTCTCTCCCTCTCTCTACCAGTCTCTTGCTCTTTCTTCATCTCTTGGCCTGTCAAACAAATTAATAACATTTTAAATGTTGAATTTTATTATATAAAAAGGCCTCCCAAACTCTAAGCATGTCATCTTTTCCCTTCCTTATGTCGACCTTGCATCTTTCCTACAGAAGATAGTAACAGTTCCTATTTCTCTACATTATAATTCTACAGTATTCCTTAGGGATATTTTTTCTTTCAGTTTTTTTAATTGGAATACTTTTGTCTCCCATGTACATATTGGTAACTTTAAGCAATTTTAGGAAAAAGTCATTTCCTTTTTCTTTATGTTGCCGAATGTATGGCTGTGTAGTACTTCCTACAATTTGGTAGTCTAAAATGAGCATTCTACATAAAAACTATCTTGTTTAGAAATCGTTATAGAAGAGATAGCTACTCTTACCCCTGATTTAGTCTATAGATTACAGATAAAGAACATATTTCAATTCAGGACACAGGCTGGTCTTGGGGAACTGAATGAATTAAAATAAAAATAAAAAGAGAGTTTTTAAGGTCATGAGCAGCAATCTCAAAATTAAACCTTCAGACTATTCGATCCTTGCTTCTGTATTCCTGGCAGGAGACTGATCAACATGTGGGTAGGGGTCCAAGTGAGCGAGAAGACAGCCCACACGTCCCTTCCCTCTGGTCCACTCCACCGTGAGCAGGAAGAACGCAGATGGGCGGAGTGGTGCCCTGAGGCAGGGGCACGGGCAGCCCTGATTTTGTTACTGACGTTGCAGCAAGGTTTTGCTTTTGATGAATCACACTCTGTCTCAAAAGTGTCTTGAGACTGGAAAGGCCTTCGAAAGCAGGTCCCATTGAGCTGACTTTTCCCACCATAAGATGATAGGGATTGGGGAGAGGTGTGGGGGCAGAGATGGGGGCCGGGTACAATCCCTCCCATTCAAGAGTCTGTTTCTGAAACAAAGCATTGTCACTGCCAGCGGAGGCCCAAGTTTCCACAGAGACAGATCTTGTGCAGTGTGGTGCCTCCTGCTTAGCCCTGGAAGTGGAACAGTAGTGGGAGCCCAGGGGTCCTCTCGCAGCAGTGTTCAGGAAAATTAACTCAGTCGAGGGTTATATGAGGGCAGTTGAAAACCTTCACGCAAAATGTGTATTAAGGCAAAAGCTCTGTATGGACTCAAGTATTTTTTTTTAACATTTTATTTATTCATTTGAGAGGCAGAGTTAACAGACAAAGAGAGAGAGAGACAGAGAGAGAGAGAGAGGTCTTCCATCTCCTGATTCACTCTCCAGATGGCTGCAATGGCCAGAGCTGTGTCTATTGGAAGCCAGGATCCAGGAGCTTCCTCTGGGTCTCCCACATGGGTGCCGGGGCACAAGCGCTTGGGTCGTCTTCTGCTGCTTCCCCAGGCCATAGCAGAGAGCTGGATCGGAAGAGGAGCAGTTGGGACACAAACCTGCGCCCATATAGGATGCTGGCACTGCAGGCAGAGGTGTAACCTACAACGCTACAGCTCTGGCCTCCTCGCCTCCAAAGTAATTCTGCATGAAAATAAACATGTTCAGATTCTATTTTCCGTGCAGTAATTGAAATATCTCCTTGAGCTGGATTGCAGTGTGAAAGGAGATATTTCGGGTTGTTTTTTTAAACATAGGAAGACCACATAGGACCCAGTTTAAAATGTCTTAATAAAAGGGTTTGTGGCACATTTGGGACAAAGGAACCCTACATACGAGGAATGAAGTAGAGAAGGCTGGCTGGAGGTGGAGGGAAATGTACACCCAGGAATGCCATCCTCCCTCTGAGTGGCTCACAGCTGTCGGTGCGGGGAATGGGATTTGAAGGTGAAGTGTAGCTGTGGGAGGAACATGATGCTCTTGGTTTGGGAGGGGCATTTAGATGAAGCTATCAGCACACAAGTGAACAAGCAGCCGTGAAACTTGAGAAGGAATTGGTGGTTGGAAACTTAGGCAAGGAATCAACAGGGTAGAACTGAGAGCTGGAACCTTGGAGATATTTGGAAGGGGAAAGTGGGACAGAGACGGAGAGAGCAAGGCCAAGGAGGACAGGGAGGAGTGACGGCAATCAGACGTGACTGGGAAGAGCCGTACCTACCCACAGGAGTGGCCGGGCCACTTACCCAAGGTCTTCGTCTCTTTCACACTTCGTTGTGTGATTCTTCAAATGCATGAGACGCTCACTCTCATGTTCCCTTTGCCATGGGCATCTGTGAGCTCTTGTAAACTCTCATAGGACAGTCTGTGTTTAAGATATTCTGGGAGCTGACATTGTGGGGCAGTGGGCTAAGCCGCTGCCTGTGATGTGGGATCCGGTGTGGGCACTGGTTCGAGTCCCACTGTTCCAGCTCCCTGCTAATGCACCTGGGAAAGCCGTGGAAGATGCCCAAATGTTTGCGCCCCTGCCCCCTTTGTAGGAGACCCTGATGGAATTCCAGGCTCCTGGCTTTGGCCTGGCCCTGCCCCAGCCATTGTGGCTATTTGGGGTGTGATCCTGTGTGTGTGTTTCCTGTCTCTGTAACTCTACCTTTCAAATAGATAAATAAATCTTTAAAAAAGGCATCTTAAACAGATCCCCATAAGCAAACAGAGGTGGTGACAAAGGTTATTATTTGTGAGAGTTTTTTACTGGCCATTTAATTATCTTAGAAATAATATCAAATCATGTTTACCATATAAACATTTTATAATTTGAGTCTAATAATGAAAAGAAAAAAAACGATAATGCTGCCTTGGCCATATTGGAATCTTTATCAAGTAAAATAAGGACAACACATCTATGGGGAAACACTGCATGCATTAGGAAACATCAGAAAATAAAATGGCCCAGCTGCTGCTACTCACCACACAGCTTCTGGGAAAAGATCTGTTTTTCGCAGCAGTATCTGTGGGAGAGGTGTTCCTGTGACAGGCGGCCAAACTACACTGTTGTCTGTCTGTGTTCAGCTCCAGTGGGGACTCAGAAATTTGGCCTATATGATTTTATCACATGGGGACTGTTCTCAAAGAGTCAAAACATAAGGACGGGTGAGGGTGTGGAGAAAAGCAAACCTATGTACCCAGTTGGTAGGTAGGTTAATTGGTCCAGCTATGATGGACACCAGTATGGAGGTTCCTCAAAGAATGTCAATAGAACTACCATGATTCAGCAATCCCATCCGGGGTATGTGTCCAGGAGAAATTAAGTTAATGGATAGTTCTGCACTGCACTTCTTGTAGCATTATGCACAATAGCCAGGGTCTGGGGACAGTACCAGCGTCCGTGATAGACGAATGGACCAACAAAACTCGTTTTCATCATGAACCATTCTGCACGTCACTTACAGAAACGAGGGAAAATATGGGAGATTTGGTGCAGCTGTTTGCTGTCTGTCCCTAACTTAGACTGCGGCCAGAGCCCAGCAGGCTCCAGACAAGAGGGGAGGATGTGGATTGAGCGCACTCTGTGCTGGGCTTGTGGTAGGAAGCCCCCTGCCAGCACTGCTCTGAGCTCTACATCCCTGTCACAAGGTCACACGCGAAGCAGTGGATCCACAGAGCAAATTAAACTGGGCCAAGACAGCACCACCAATTCCCCAGGGATGACCAACTCCCCCACCATTCCCCACTCATTCCCTAGGAGAAATATGAGTACTAGACAACTTTTGAGGATAAAACATGAAAATATATTAGCCTGAGTTCTCATTGTTGTTAAGAGTTTAGAAAGAGCAAGACTCTGTGTTGATGTGGGGCCATGTTCAATGGCTCTGGGCTCCCCCAGAGAAAATCTCCCACCATTGTGTGGCATAAAATACACAAGCCTAACAACAAGTGATGTCTAGCGGATATTTATACACTCCTACAGGAAGGCTACATCAAAATCGGATGCGCCTCTCATTTGGAGTTTCTGATCCTCTAAATGACGAGGTTTCCCTGTCAACAAGACTGAGAGGATTTGCCTGATTTAGGGGATAATAATGAACCAGATAATCTGCCTCAGACAGGTGGCTCCACTCTCCCTGCATCATGAGAAGAGGCTGCTGGTCACTTGGTTTATATTTTGCCTCCATCTTTATATCTCTAATTAATAATTAAAAGACTCTAAGATTCTGAACCCGCTACAAAATGCCTGAGTGTTTTATGCCACAGACTTGCAACTCTTAGCTGAAGCCAGTCCCGCAGGTGCTGTGTGTAGTGCCTTCTTGGGTCTACTCATCATTCGCTGTTTTTGGGGGAGAGGGGGACAGGCAGAGTTAGAGAGAGAGAGACAGAGAGAAAGGTCTTCCTTCCATTGGTTCACCCCCCAAATGGCTGCTACGGCTGGTGCACCGTGCCAATCCGAAGCCAGGCGCCAGGTGCTTCCTCCCTGTCTCCCATGGGGTGCAGGGCCCAAGGACTTGGGCCATCCTCCACTGCCTTCCTGGGCCACAGCAGAGAGCTGGCCTGGAAGAGGAGCAACTGGGACAGAACCGGCACCCCAACCAGGACTAGAACCCGGGGTGCCGGCGCCGCAGGCGGAGGATTAGCCTAGTGAGCCATGGTGCCGGCCATCATTTGCTCTTAATTCCTCACCCCCGTGGGGCTCTGAGTGCGGTGTGCGAGACTGAGTGCCTTACTCCAAGATCTGTCAGCGATGCGTCAGAGGCATCCATCTTGATTTTCATCCGTGTTGCTCTATGTTTCCAGTTTCTGAAATTTACTTCTGTGATTTTAGTTCTATGCCTCAGACTCCTCTAAGCCAGGGAGTTATCCATACCGTATTGGAGCCAGGGGAGCGTGGGGTGCTGTGTGAGCGTTTGTTCTTAGCACTGATGCCTCTGTAGTTACTTCTGACTCCTGTTCTTGAACACAGGGTGCTCGTGACCCTCCTCTCTCTTCTGACTGTCGTCTGTCGTCTGTCGTGAGGGGCGTTCTTATATTTCAGGATTAGTGGCAGCCTAATCCTATATTGTTTTATCATTAAACAGCTGGGTCAAAACCTGTACTGTCTTGACGTGAAGAATGAGAACTCAGTCCCTCTGTAGTACTCCTCCCTATTGTAGCTGATGGAGAAAAGAGTCCTTCCCCTGGCCCAGTAACCTTTCAAGTTAACACTTTTTTCTCATCCAAAAGACTTCTGAAAAAGAGGAAACCCATTCAGTTGCAAGTTCAGAACCCCGGGTCGGAAGGCTTTATTTTACACATAAGGAAACTGAGGCCTCGGAGGAGTTGGGAACTACAGGAAGCAGCACAGCTGGACTCAACCGCAGGCAGCCCGGCCCCAAAGTTCTCGTCTCAGATACATGATCTGCAGCTCCGATAAAAAGCACCAAGCCCATAGCAAGTGTCAGGGTTTGCGTAACACTGAGAGCCAGGCTTTTATGTGTAACAAACCAAGGAAGATGTGCGATTTTTTTTAATGAAATATGGAAGCCTTTTAGTTGTCAGTGATGTTTACATGTATAGGAAACACTCTGCTGCTTGGAGCGAGATTTAAAGACACAGGCGCACCTGCTGTACAGCGCGGCACTCGGTGCAGCAAATTGCAGCTGTGGGCGAGCATACCTGCCTCTCACCTTGTGCAGGTGCCAGCACCAGGTGCAACCTCTTTTGCCCGGAACATCAAGTCAGCTCGCTGAGATCCCCAAAACTCTCCGGTCACAGTGCGAATCCGCGATTTTGGCATGGACTTTGCTTGCTGGTGCTTTTTGCAAAATCTATTTGTTTAGTTTGTTTTTTTTTAATTTTTCTGATGAGACCTGACTTGGACCACCTGCATACTGTGTGCTCCCAGGTGCAGCTAAGAGCAGATAGCTGTAGCCTCAAGGATATTCAGTAGCAGAAACAGCACATGGTGCTCTGTGCTCTGTGGCAATGCACTTCCTACAACGGTGCATGAATGATCCACTGGGCGGGCGCTGGGATCCGTGTTCATCACCGTGTGCCCAGCACAGACTGTGTTGGCAAAGACACACTAAGCACTCAATAAACATTTGTTGATTGCATGAATGAATGAGTGCATGGTGTTTTCTTCATATTTCTCAGCTGATCCCTTTCATCTTTCCTGAGTTTGTGGTTAAAACTGATTAATAAACAGATTGTATGGTTTGATAACTTCATTCCATAAAACAATACCTATTTTTATTAGGCTACTGTCTAATAGTCTGAGTTTGCACCCTCAGTCATTTCCAAGCCTCTGAGTAAAAATAAAATTTAATTTTTTTTTCTTTAAAAAACAAATGCATGTCAAAAACACACATTCTCAACATGCAATTCTGAGATTAGTCGGTGGGATGTGGCTTGAACCTCAAACGAGGTTCAAGGTCAAGGGCACAGGAACGTCCCTGTGGGCCAGCGTCCTCATTTGCAGAGCGAGGCTCTCAATATAGAACCCTGAGGGCTGCTGGGAAGAGCACATTAGCAACCTGACCTTGAGTGAGAGGTAGGAGTCAGAGTTGGCTCCTCCGGCTCCGTTTTGTTCTGTGCGTGTCCCTAATTCCCTGGAGGCCATCTAGGAAGGCACTGAGGCCAGAGGACGAAGAGGAGCCATGGCCCTGGCGGGCCAGGCTGCGGCCTCGTCCTCGCTAGCATTGCAGCTCCACACAGCTGACAACTTGCTGAACCAGCTCATAACTTCAGGTTGTACACTTGGAATGTGTAGAGTCAAGGGTGAGAAGTGACGATGCCATTAGCCTAACCTAAGTACGGCACGGAAGTGTTGCTCTTAGTGGGGTGAAGAAAAGATTTCTAACAATGGAGTTAGGATCTTTGCATCTTTAAAAGATTTAAGGCATGTGTGGGAGGGTATTTCTGTAAGGTTGTGGAAAAACAGAATTAAAAGGTTTATTTTGGTCCAAAAGTTTTTGAAATCCATGCATAGTTTTTTTCTAATGCACATTTTCATGCAATTTTTCAAAATCTTTTGTTGCAACAAAATAAATTTATCTTTCTAGAAACTATTTACTAATTTGAAATGCAGAGTTACAGAGAGAGAGAGAGAGAGAGAGAGAGAGAGGAGGAGGAGGAGAGAGAAAAAGAGAAATCTTCCCTCTGCTGGTTCATTCTCCCAGCAGCCACAATGGCTGGGGCTAGGCCAGCCAAAGCCAGGAACTGAGAACACCATCTGGTCTCCAGTGTTGGTGCAGGGGCCCAGACCCCTGGGCCATCTTCCACTGCTTTTCCAGGCAGATTAGCAGGGAGCTGGAGCGGAAGTGGAGCAGGTGGAACTGGAACCAGTGCTCATATGTACAACTTAACTTTCTGTGCCATGTTGGTTCCAATCTTTTAATTCTGCTCTCCACAGACTTGTCGAAGTGCCTTCATATTTTCAAGATATTGTACAGATGGAAGGGGAAACAAGAATTTGGGTGCTGTGATAAAAGCTTTTAAGGGGAAACCAAACGCAGATTCCTCTTCCACAGTATTCATGCTGCAAACTCACAGTCTGAAATGCTTCCCTTCAAAAATGATTGTCGAATTAAAATTCGGTCATTGAACTACATTACGTTAAGCCGGCTTGCGGCAACGCACATCGAGCCATGCTTTTCGTTTCGAGAGATGAGCGAATGTAAGGAACCAGGAGCGAAGTCGCTCTGCCGTCTCAGGCTCATCCCTGTTGCTCAGTGCTGTGTACAGTGGTGAGGGGAGAAGAGCGTGCAGAACGCATTCACGGTTGCTATTATCTCTCCCTCTTTGCTCTTTCCTGTCCTCCCAGTCCCGCCCTTTATCCAGCCTTTCGAGTTCCCGAGATTCTCCATCGGGCAGCGGGTCTTCATCCCCTGTGTCGTGGTCTCGGGGGATTTGCCCATCACCATCACCTGGCACAAGGATGGCCGGCCAATCCCAGCGAGCTTGGGCGTGACCATTGACAACATCGACTTCACCAGCTCCCTGAGGATCTCCAACCTGTCGCTGATGCACAACGGGAACTACACCTGCATAGCCCGCAACGAGGCGGCCGCTGTGGAGCACCAGAGCCAGCTCATCGTGAGAGGTGAGCCCAGAGAGGCGGGGAGGGGGCTGGGAGGGAGTGCGCGGCCCAGAGGGAGCTGAGGTCCGTGATGTCTGAAGGTGGCGTAGCAGGAGATACGGTGACAGTAGCCAGAACCCATAGAGACTTGCTCTCATCCCTTTAAAAACCATGCTGCTATGGAAACCAACCAGAATTCCCCTCAATTCCAAGCCAAGGTTTGACTGGCCTAAAATATGATGTTTCCGCTAAGAAATGTGTGAATGAAGAGGAGAGAGATGTGGTATTTCATTCGTGGGCTTCCATCCACTAACTCTGTAGGCTTTTTCCTACACTTCCACCCACTAACTCTGTAGGCATGTATTTACTGTATTGTATTTATAATATTCCTTATCATTTAGATCACTGGTTTTTCTGAAAGATATCTGTCAGAGCCATAGGAGTGTGTTGCATTTTTTGCCAAGAGTCATGAGACAAAATAGAAATTGTTTATATTTTTTTGTTTTAGTTTTTGAAATGTGGTTTTCCTTGCTGGCCTCTCCTATGTGACATGAAATCTTTGATTATATGGGAGGAAGTTATTGCAACATTTTTAAAATAAGCGGAGCATGGCAGTATTTATGGAAAAATCAACGTAGAGTCCAACTTGTAGAACATACTGGCAATGGTACAAGGCAAACATCCCTCGTATTTAAAATCTTCATGCAAGTCACGCCATTCTCAGTAAGCTGTCCTGTGGAACAGCAACTGGCGCTCTCCGCTGTCTGTGAGAAGTGGACATTCGGGGTTTTTCTGCATCCCCAGGAGGAGGTGGCACCCATCCCCCAGTGTAACATTCATCTACATTGCCCAGATTGAAGATGAGTATGAACGTGGGTTCTGGGTTCCCAGACATTGGGCTCCGTGGGGCTCTGCAGAGGGCGTGATCCCTGCTGTGCCCGGGTCAGTGGATTGGGGCAGACGCCCGGGAGCAGTGGGAGCAGCGGGAGCAGCGGATTCCAGGATTCCCGCCTCAGTGTTCTGGGCACCCTTCCTTCCTCTCTGAACAAACAGGGGCTCAACACAAGAAAGGAGTGCACAGCTAGAATCCAACTTGGTATTTCTGAAAGACAACAACAAAAAAAGTACCCAAAAATGAACCCGTAAGAAAGCAGAGCTCCCATCAATACAGCTAAAGACCCCTGTGACAGCCTTCTCATTCTGCTTTGCTCATCTGAGTACAAGACTTGGGACACTCAATGTTTTCTGCTGTTTTGAAAAGACAAATGAAAATGGGAGCCAACCTGCCATGTTTCTCAAGCATTTCCGTATGAGCAGACTTGCCCCTGGCATCGTCTGTGAAGGGCGAAACAGTCCGTCAGCCCGACTTTGATATGATCTGCTCTGAAGGATTCAGGTCAAGGAACATAAATGTGAGACCCAAACCCTACAGGGACGCCCTTTGTGTCACTTGCTCTTGCAGGAAAAGCAACCAGATTGAAGGTCGGATGAGCTGACATTGAGCCTCACTGTTTGGGAAACCGATCTGCTCAGTGTGGCTCCCTGTGATTGGTCTGCAAATGGGTGGAGTTTATATTAAATCACTCAGCAGGGGAGAGAGCTTGGGGGCAAACCTGTGAGATTCAGCCAGGAGGAGCCGCGAGGGGAGCAGTGGCTCTGGTGTGGACGCGGCGTGGGCAGCAGTGGCTCTGGTGTGGACACGGCGTGGGCAGCAGTGGCTCTGGTGTGGATGCGGCGTGGGCAGCAGTGGCTCTGGTGTGGACCCAGCTGCAGAATCCCCGGGGGCATTGAAGGAAATGCTGAGAGGAATTTGCCCGTCCCAACCCAGATCAAGTCAATCTGGATGATTGGCAGTAGAGCCATCTCTCTCTCTCACCTCTCTTGGCAGTTGCTCGTTTCTTCTTTATTTGTTACTTTGCTTTCCCATCCTAGTTAGTGGGTCCCTGTTCTGTTCTGCTGCATGTTAGGATTGCATGGGCAGCTTGCATACAGCCCTCAGGTCCAGGGTGCAACCCACACTAGTGAGAGCATCACCTCCTCAGGTGGCGTGAGGTACCAGCGACTTGGTAGAATACTCAGTGATTCTAATACACAACCAAGTTGCCACCCTGGCGCCCTGGGTAACTTGACTGCAGCTATTTTTAAAGCCTGGGTTTTTTAATGAATTAATTTATTTCTAAATGCAGAGAGAGACCATTAGCCAGGGCAGCACTGTGGCTTGATTTATCTCTTTAATTATCACACCAGCGGCTCTGTGACGCATGGCCGGGCTGGAAGGCAGGGACACTGGCTAGGAGGCTGTCACAGAAGTTTAGGCGGAGGAAAATGCCCTGGACGGAGGTAGCAACTGTGAAGCGAATGGGAAGCTGTTGCATTTGCAGTGTCTGGGAGCACAGGAGACACAATGTGTTCACAGAGTGACCGACTGCAGAGGAATCCCACGTCACGCCCAGCAATGCAGCAAACTCCGATGTCTGCCACAGAGGCTAAGGAGAAGCAGGAGGGAGAAGGGGAGAAGAAAGATGGCCGCAGGCAGCCCGCGGGGTCAGCTTCCAGTATAAGAGGGGGGATGAGCAGGGAGACAGGGCGGGAAAAGGAGCTGCCAACAACATAGGAGGGATCCCAATGGCCGATGGAGCTCTGGGTAGCGAAACAGGAGGCCCAGCAAGGAAGAGGTGGTGATAAGGAGAAGTGGGTCACTGGTCCAGGAAGATGGTTTTGTCCGTGACCTTGAGCAGTGGCAACAGCGAGTGCTGGGCGAGAGGAGCTTGAGCAAAGAAAGGAGGTGAATGTGCAGCAATTCAAGCAAATTCCATGCTTTCCTATTTTTCAGGACTTTGGTATGACGGGGAGGGGGGCACACGTTGGAGAGGGGACGGTGCTGCGTTGAGCCCGGATGTTTAGCTTGTCTGCCTATGGGCATAAGCCAGCAGGGAGGGAAACACCGCGTGCCAGGAGGGGGAAATCAGCAGAGCCCTGAAGTCCCTGAGGCCAAGGAGAGCCGCGGGGCTCCCTGCACCATTGGGACGTGTTCCCGGGAGTGCGGGAGCCAAGGCGTGGGGCTCCTGGACGTAGAGCCCGCAGGACTGATTGGCAATTGGAAATTGTAGGGGACACCTTTTGGATCAAATAAGTGGAATGACAAAAAGAATGTATCTAATGGGACTATTACAAAGTAACTGGTATTTGATTTATCCTAAAGCTATCAACAGTAAAATGAGACCAAAAAAATCCATGAAAACGCTGTTTTCCACCAGTGGGACACACAGCACAGGGCTGTGATCCTTGATAGAAGGGAAGTGCGGGAGGTGAGCTCCAGTGCCTAGGTGGAGCACTCTCCAGACGACGGCAGAGGGGTGCAGAGTCCACCTGCGTCACGAGGATGTTTCTGGGTGGGGAAAGCAGGATGAAAACCTTAGAGCTGCCGAGGGGACTGGATATGCCCGGGCAGGGTACCAGAGATTGGAAAGCAGTGGAGAGAAAGCTCTCCCCCTTTACAGCACACAGCTGGACACGATGCTCCACGCGCAGGAGAAACTCCATGCGATCTGGTAGAGGTTGCACGTGGCAGGCAGTGTTGGAGTTCCGAGTAGCCAGGATGCAGAGGCTGGGGAGAGACAGCTGGATTCTCCGGAAGATCACACTTTCACTACAGGGCTAACCCAGCCCTAGAAGAGTGGCTACCCTAGATTAGCCCTAAAGAAGACCAAGGGGGTTCTTGACGATATGACGCTTCTCCACCAGTCAATTCGTTGTCTGCAAGAACAACATTGGCGGTGACATTCAAGGGGAAGTTGACAAAATGCAGAATCTCAATAGCACAGCACATCCACAGTGTACTTTGCACAATAAACAATCACTAGACATGAGAAGCGAGGAAACATGAGCCATGAGCACAAGGGAACAGACATAATAGGAAATAGACTGAAGGCAGAGATGTTGACGTTAGCGAGGGTATAAGGCAGCTCTCTTAATGTTTTCCAGAATTCAAAGCTCTGGATGAACACAATGACTGAACACATAGGAGATGCAAGGAGAGACATGTAAAGTATTTTCAGAAAAGAAGCAAGGGCCACAGCAGGTCAAGCTGCCACCTGTGACGCTGGCATCTCATAAGAGCACTGGTTCATGTCCTGGCTGCTCTGATGCAGCTCCCTGCTAATCTGGGAAAGCAGCGGAAGATGGCCCACATGCTTGGGCCTCTGACATCCACATGCGAGACCCCAATGAAGTTCCTGGCTCCTGGCTTCTGCCTGACTCAACCTTAGTGGTTGTGGCCACTTGGGGAGTGAGCCAGTGGGCAGGAGCTCGCTCTCTCTCTCTAATTCTGACTTTCGAATAAAAAAATGAATCTTAAAAAAAGACTAGCAATAAACGAGTCTATGTTAAAAGCACCCAGAGCAATTAAGAAATTAAGACAGCTTCAGACAACTCGTCAGACACAACGGGAGCAGAAGAAAATGAACAGCACCTTTGAAGTGCACAAGACTCACCAGCCAGGGCTCCACAGCCAACAAAATGTATTCCCATAAGCTCTGAAAATGAAGAAGAAACAAAGACGTTTTCAGACAAGTGCAAGTTGAGAGATTCAAGATTCCAGTACAATAAAATAGTAGGTTGTTCTTCAGGTTAAAAGAAGATGATTCCAGGTGAGAATTTTGATAGAAAAATGAAGAGTCCTGAATATGACAAAATTATTGCTAAATATAGAAGCCATTTTATTCTCATTTTATTTCCTTTAAAATATCTAGATGTTTAAACAATATTAATAATGTAGCATGTGATTTATAAAAGGCAAAAACAAAATATACAGCCGTAAATGTACAAAGGACTGGAAGACAGAGAATGGAAGTGTACTATTGTAAAACAGCTTAAAAAGTATACATGAAGTAGTACAGTGTTATTTGAACATAGGTATTGAAAGTAAAATATGTACAATGTAGACACTGGAGCAATTTCAAAGATGCAACAGAGAAAATAAAACAGAATAACAACATGTGTGCGATCAACAATAAAAAAGGTAGGAAAGAGAAAAGGTTCACAAAAGGAGATGGAATACGAAGACGTGGTGAACCTGAACACAATCATATCCATATTTACACTAAGGGTAAGTAGACTAAATATAGAAACCAAACGAACTGTCACTCTTAATAAAATATCCACTATGAAGAATACGCTATCCATGGCAAGCACACATTAAATACGATGCTACCAGCAGGTTAAAGATAAAACACTACGACATATCTATCATCATACAAGTCTTGATGGGCTATGTGAATATTAGACAAAATAGACTTCAGCACGACAAATATCAGAATGAATAAATAAGTGGATGTTATGATGATAAAATGATCAATTCATCAACAAGACATAAAAAGCTGACGCATGTATGCACTCAACAATAGGACTTCAATAGAAATGATGAAAACCTAGTAAAGCTGTAAAGAAAATGACAAAAAACAATGACAACCAGAACTCAACAATTCTTTCTTGTAAACTGATTGAATAAATCAACAGATAATCAGTAGGATTGGAGAAGACTTGAACCACAATATCAAGCAATGCACTGAATTGATATTGTGGAATATTTTACCCACTGACTACAGAACACACGTGTTGGACTTCCTATCATCTGAATAATAAGAGAGCAAGTTCGTGCCGTTTAGAGTCCGTAGGTTTATCACAACATATTGCAGCACCCATAGGAAACCAGTATAAACACAGACCTCATTTTAGCTCCTAAAGACATTAGTTAAAATGGATACTAAAGGAATATTATACCTTCATGCAAATACACTTGACAATTCAGATCAAACGGTCAATGATTTGAAAACTCAAATTATCAAAATAGACGCAATATGAAAGAAAAAAATCCGAGCAGCCCTATATCAGTCAGAGAAATTAAATTTTTTAATCAAATTTTCTCTCAATGAGGGTGGTTTGCAAGTCTCAAAGTGACTCTGTGAATTGCATGGGAAGAACGAATTCTTACCAGGGAAGATCATAGTTGTTCCATATATTCAAATAAGTCATATATTCAGATTTAAAGTCTTAATGGGAGGAGTGAGCCCCATCAGCCTAGATATCCAAGCAGGCTTTAGAAAGAGTAAGAGAAGCAGCGGCAGCAGGTGGATTTTCTGTTGGTAGACCTCGTCCACGTTTCTGCTGGTTCACTGTCCATGCCTCTGTGGGAAGATGACTGAATCTCCCTGAGCCTTTGCTTCCTCATCTGTAGAGTGGGGACAGTGAGACGATGGGGCAGTAGTTGTGGCCTCAGCACTGGCGTGAGCAGAGCTCCGCGTTCGGTGAATGAGCGAGAGGACAGAGTACTCAGGCTGTTTTCTGAGATCAGTGGGGAGCCAGGCAAGACAGAGAGGCTGTGCCATAGTGAGGGTTCGTCCATTCGCTCGTGCTGTGGACAAGAACTTGCCTGATGTAGGAATGGTGGGAACCATGAACCCCTTGAGTGGGGAAGACCAGTCAGGTAGCAGCTACTAGGCTGTGGCTCTGCAGATAGGAGAGCCAAGGGGACCCCTACTCACCTCCACGTCCGACTCTCTGGATCCCTCCCTGACCCAGCCTGGATGTTTGCTAGCTGTGTGGCCCTGGGCAGATTCCTTAATCTCTCTTTTACTCTGTGTTCTTATTCCTAAAACGGAACACTACTTAATAGGGGTTTTCTGATGAATTCATAAAATAAGTGACGTATTTATCACTGTGTCTAGCATGTGATCAGCACTCCATGGGTGGCGAGATCTGCTTCCCCTCTTCCCCCTCCCTCCTCCCTTCCTCCTCCTCTTCCTTCCCTCCTCTTCCCTCCCTCCCTCCCTCCCTCCATCCTCCCTCCTTTTCCTCTCTCCTTCTCTCCCTCCATCCTCTCCCTTCCTCCCTCCCTTCTCCCTCCTTTCCTTCCTCCATCCTCTCCCTCCCTCCCTCCCTCTCTCCCTCCATTCTCTCCCTCCCTCCTTCCCACTCTCCCTCCCTCCCTCCCCCCTCCCTCACTCCTTCCCTCCTTCCTTACTTCCTCTCATATCTACATAACTTGGTAACATGAAGGAGAACATATTATGTAGAAAAGGCCATGTGGTAATCCAACAATGAGTCAACTCATCAGAATGTCAAAAAGACAAAAGTATGACACTTTTTTTTTTTTTGTCAGGCAGAGTGGACAGGGAGAGAGTGACAGAGAGAAAGGTCTTCCTTTTTCCATTGGTTCACCCTCCAATGGCTGCCACAGCTGATCCGAAGGCAGGAGCCAGGTGCTTCCCCTGGTCTCCCATGGGGTGCAGGGCCCAAGGACTTGGGCCATCCTCCACTGCACTCCCTGGCCACAGCAGAGAGCTGGCCTGGAAGAGGGGCAACCAGGACAGGATTGGTGCCCCGACCGGGACTAGAACCCGGTGTGCCGGCGCCACAAGGCGGAGGATTAGCCTAGTGAGCCGCGGCGCCGGCCAAAAGTATAATACGTTTTTGAATAAACTGTTGGCACTGGTGATACGTTGCCTGTCAGGGATGGAGTTGATAATTAAGAAATTTAAGCTGAGACACAGAATAAATGGATGATAGAAATGGAATTTGGAGACCCAGTTCCTAGTTATATGGTACATAAGTCTTATGCCCTGGGTCATTGTAAAACAGTTCATTTTGAAATAACCTAGGCCACTGGGGAGATTTCTGAAGGCTAAATTCACAATCAATTAGCTTTTTCATAAGGGAAATTTAACAAGCAAACAAAGGAAAACCTCCCTTAGCTCTTCCCCAGGATTCAATGACAGTGGAGCCAAGGCCATGCTCGACCTCGGGATGTGAGAAGCCGTCTTGGAGGACAGTACTATGCTTAGTGACAGACTACACCCATCCGGGGCTCCTGTTGCTCACAGGAAAGCTGCCCAGGCCGTGATTCCTCTCTGTGATCCCGAGGGAGGTAAATTGCCCTGTGCGTCTGTGTCCTGGTGCATCAGCTGTGTGTGGCTCTGATGGTGAGCTGCACGTAGAGAGGCAAGCACACTGAAAGACCTGCACCTCGTCTTCAGTTCACAGGAGAATGAAGATCACCTCAGCTCATGGGTGTGTTTTGATGCGATCGCTGATGTGCTATCCCCCTCTTTCTTTCTTTCAACATTGATTAAACATCTGCTTTGTAGTCAGTGTTGTTCTGGGGATATCACAATGATCAAACAGACTGAGTTCCTGCCCCCTAGGGCTCAACTTCCAGCCTAGGAGGGAGATGATGGGTGACGATGCCAGGAGTTGGCTAGGACTGTGAGAACTAACACCCTGGCTCCGAGGGTTGAAGGGGCTTGCTGTAGAAATGGCTGTATAGGTCTGGCGGACAGGCCAAGTCTTTCTGAAAATACATTTAAGCAGACACCTGGCCAGAGAGAGGGGTGAGCCACAGAAGTTATAGGAGGTGAGGTCCGGGCAGAGAGACCAAGATGTACAGAGACTCTGAGCCAGGGAGAGTTCTGTGTGTCCCAAGACAACAGGGACTGGTGTGCCCACCATTCAGTAAGACAGGAGGGACCCCAAAGGCAAGCAATGGGCAGGGGCCTCTTAACCAGGGGGAAGGAATGCAGTGGGCTCTAGTCTGCAGTGTCCTGAATTAAACCTTGCCTGGATTCTGACTTCTCTCCATCCCGTGGAGAAGGGGGATGTTTATCTTCCTCCCACCCCCACCTAAGTTTCCAGTGGTTTTACTGCCCATAAAACCAAATCCCGGCCGGCGCCATGGCTCACTAGGCTGATCCTTTCTGTGGCGCCAGCACCCTGGGTTCTGGTCCCGTTTGGGGCGCTGCTTCTGTTCCAGTTGCTCCTCTTCCAGTCCAGCTCTCTGCTGTGGCCCGGGAAGGCAGTGGAGGATGGCCCAAGTGCTTGGGCCCTGCACCTGCATGGGAGACCAGGAGGAAGCACCTGGCTCCTGGCTTCGGATCGGCACAGCTCTGGCCGTAGCGGCCATTTGGGGGGTGAACCAACGGAAGGAAGACCTTTCTCTGTCTCTCTCTCACTGTCTAACTCTGCCTGTCAACAACAACAACAACAACAACAAATCCCTGTCCCTCTTCCTGGCTAGGAAGCTCTACATCCACAGAAACTTGGCCCCAGGAGTTCCGACAATAAACCCTGCACCGCATCTCAGCAGAAAAGCATGCTTGTCTTCCGAGATCAGACGAGATCGGGCGCGTTCAGGGTGGTATGGCCGTAGACGCATGCTTGTCTTATCAGAAACTCACCGTCCCTGCCTTAATCACAGCAGCTAAGCAGGGAATTGGACAGGTCAAGCCCAAGATCCCTGCATTTTAAACAACCCTCACTGTAGGCCACACTAGAAGGAAACTTTCCCCAAGGAACTCCTTTGAGGCTGCACAAAGCCTGTGCGAATCTCATGCCAAGATCTGGTTCTTTGGGAATGAATAAATAATGTGGAATATAAATATTTACAGCACTCCTTCTCTCCTTTGGGGGAGACAGGAGTGCTGCGTAATTGTGCATGTAATTGTGTAATTGTGACTCGGAGAATTGTGTGGGGAAACGATTTCCATTTGCCTCTTGAGGATGTGCTGTAACTGTGGGTTGAACCCATTTCTCCATCTCTGTAATCGCTCCTCGTCCCCATGGGGAAAATCGCTTCGTGGGAAAACCAACTATTTTGGCAAGCATGCTTATTGTGACATACCAAAGTGTTGTACAAATAAGACATAAAACACAGTTTTATAAAAAGGGAAACAGCAAACGTTAGGAAATCACGCCCCCAGACCGCCTTCAGAGTTCCGTCTTTATCCTAAATTTAACCCAAATCGCTACAGTTCCAGAAGCTAAGGATCCCTCCATTGTGTGTTCTGTATCTCAGGGCAGAATCCTCCCAGGTCAGTCTCTGTTGGTCTCTCTCAGCTACTGATTCTTTGGGGCCATCTTGCTCAGAGACCTGGGGGTATGAGGGGTCCCCTGACCTGAGTTAATAACTTGGCAATGCTCCGTTTCCCTGTTCGGTAAAGCTGGGATGCCCATGCCATTCCTTTATTTGTCCCACCAGCAGAGATGTGCAGTCTCTGCTCCAGCCGTGTGCTATGTGCTGGAGCCGTATGGTCTGTGAGGAAGGAACTGCTCTTACTCTACAGCCTCGTGTGGGGTACAGGCAATTGAACAAGCAGAACACGAGCTGTGTGAAGACTCTGCCGGGACAACAGAGGCCTCAGGGAAGCACCTCGGCCCCAGCGAGTTTTCACCAGAGATGTCAGCAATTACAGGTGGGGACTCGATGACAGAGATGGGGAAGCGAGTGGTAACCCAGCAGCAAGAGTGATGCTGAGTGTGGAGAACAGATGGGCTTTAGAATGGCTGGAGCAAAACCTGCAGCAGGGGAATGCCAAGATTGGAGCTGGAGGCCACGGACTCGACTCACTGGCAGTCTTCAGAATCCTGGAGAGTGCACCGTGCGAGGGGCGGTGCGCATGCATGATGATTTGCACTGGGGAACGCACGTTGTCTGGAAGGATCCTGTGGATCCCTGTGTGGAGAATGGATTCAAGGGGCGCAGCTGGTAGCAGAGAGGCCAGTGAGGAGTCTTGCTGAGAACCCAGATAAGAGGCCATAGAGAGCTTATCCTGGCTTGTGTCCCCTTGAGAACAGATGCCAAGGGACAGTTGGCTGCAGATCACTTGCCTGGGATGTAATTTCTCAATCCCAGAGTCACAGAATGGGAAAGAATTTGATCCTGAAGGGGGAAAAAATAGTCTGTCAAAATTGCTTTCCTGAGGGAGTTACTGCTATGGTGACTAGTGGGGGGGGTCCCCTCCTGCTGGGAGCCATCAGAGACTTCACAGAGAACAATGGTCCTCAAAGCGTGATCTCTGGTCCAGCAGCCTCCAGTACCCTCTCGGGCGTTCCTTAGAAAGGCACCGTGTGGGATCCTACCGCAGAGCTCTTGAGTCACGGGTCCCTGCCTTCATCAGCTCTTCCAGTGGTTCTGGGGCTGGCACAGGCTGGAACCTGCCGCAGAAGTGTCCCCTGGGGTACAGGATGGGAGGCAGAGTGGCTGCACCTGGCTCTCGGCCCTCAGCAGTGGACAGTTGCTTCCGGTGTTTGAGTTGTACCAGTGACAGCGAGAAGAGATTCCTGACTCCAGAGGAGGCCTGAGACAGTGGAGAGAGAGAGGAAGAGGGAGAGAGAGGGAGAGACCAACCTCTGCCCTTAGTACAATATCCCAGCTCTGTTGCCCACTGGTGCTGAATCCAAATGAGCCCAGTACATGAGGATGGAGATGAAGAGACTGGGGGTTGTGGGATACATTTTCAAGGAAGCATCATTGCCACCTGACACCATGAGATGCTAGAGTGGGGTCTTTGGTGGAACAAGCACCATTTTGGAGGCTTGCGTTTGTGGCATTTGTGAAGTGTCTAGTTATCTGTGAGACTTGGTCTACGCACAAAGGAAAGATTAAAGTCATCAGCGTGTTGAGAGTGGGCTACACAACTCAGGAGGTAGATTGAGTAAGAGGTGAAGGAGGTTAGGGAAGAAACGCACAGAAGTGAGTGGGTAACAGTGGGAAGTCCTCTCTAATAAGCAAGAAATAAGAATTATCTTGAAGAGAATCTGAGGAGGGGCAAAGGGGGTGACCTGGAGCACCTGCAGCACACTGGGTTCTCAGCTACTGTTCACTTTTATTGCTGAATGTCTCAGCGGGGACTCCTGCTTTGCCCAGAGCCATATCCTGGCCTGTTATTTTGCAGGAAAAAAAAAAACAAAAAAAAACAAAAAAAACTTCCGCATCAGGCAGTAGCTAATTCTTTCACAAAGATCTTCACTACTTTTAATAAACTGCTATTTACTTAAGAAAAAATATTGGGATTGTGTCTGCCCCTAAAGAGATTCACTATGCTCAGTGCTTAGGGGATGTGAGATGGCAAATTAAGCTTTGCTTCCTCATTTTTCATCCTCTGAGATTTCGGGCTGATCTGACAAGACACTACTGATATTTCAGTGGGATAGAAATCCCCCAAGGCCACAGGTCTTTTATCTTATTCTCTAGATTAATGAAGGAACCTAGGAAACTTCTCCTAGGACTTAACTCCTCTACCCTTGCTTGGCAAAATTGAATCCACGCATAAATTTACTCATGTGGGAGCTAAGTGGGCCTAGTCTCCTGTATGGTTGCTTTGGGTACCAGCATCCCTCCCAGTGCAGAATTATTCTGGTAACTCTAAAGTTCACTAAAAGAGCCGACTCAACTGCCAGTCGGTGAGAAGAAACCACTTGGATACTTAAGTTCGTGATGGTTTTCCGTCAACTTTTCAAGAGAAAGTGTATCACCCAGAGATCTCTTTTTCACAAAGTGTCAGAATGGCTTATTCACTTAGTCATGTTTTTCAAGGTGATCTCAACTTGCATGATATATGCATTTAAAGTCAAATAACTGAGCTGTTCATATTTCACCTTCACATTTCAAAAACACACTTATTTCTGAAACTTCTTGGTTAGGATTTCACATGAGCACGGACCAGTGTGGGTCTCTGAAGGGAGAGTCCCAGTCGGAGAACAAAGGGTGCACTTGGGGAGCCCCTGGCTGTACCTCCCAGTGTCTGGAAGAGCTGTCAGTAGTGGCACAGTGGAATCATTGTACGAGTTTAGTAGCTATTTCCATCTGTATTTATCTTATACTTTTTAAAAAAGATTTAGTTATTTACTTGAAAGTCAGAGTTACACAGAGAGAGAAGGAGAGGCAGAGAGAGAGAGGTCTTCCATCTGCTGGTTCACTCCCCAGATGGCTACAATGGCCAGAGCTGCGCCAATCTGAAGCCCAGAGCCAGGAGCCTCCTCTGGGTCTCCCACGTGGATGCAGGGGCCCAAGGACTTGGGCCATCTTCTACTGCTTTCCCAGGCCATAGCAGGGAGGTGGATCGAAAGTAGAGCAGCCGGGATGCGAACCGGCGCCCATATGGGATGCTGGCACTGCAGGCAGCAGCTTTACCTACTACGCCACAGCACCGGCCCCGACCTTCTGCTTTCAATACGTCAATGGTTGTTCCCCACACAATCTTCTGATGAACTTTTAAGTAACATCACTTTGGCTTTGAACCAAGTTGAGGGGAGGGGTTGTGGGTCAATTATAATTGGACATTTTCCCAGAGGAAATACAAGACTGGTGACCTTGTCCATTTGACGGGGGGTTTCTTGCTCTTAGGAGAACTGGAGTCAAATGGAACGTGGCAGGTAGATGCCTAAAAATTTGCCCTCCACCCCAGGGAGATTGATTCTGACTTGATTTTGTGAACTTTGTAATCTTCCCTTGAAGTTGATTGACTGTCTTTACTAGGAAACTTTGCTCTATATAATATCTAACATTTTTTCCTAGAAGTGACTTCACCCTAAGAATTCATTCCATAATATTTTATTTTATTTATTTTTGACAGGCAGAGTTAGACAGTGAGAGAGAGAGACAGAGAGAAAGGTCTTCCATCCATTGGTTCACCCCCCAAATGGCCGCTACGGCCCGTGTGCTGCACTGATCCGAAGCCAGGAGCCAGGTGCTTCCTCCTGGTCTCCCACGCAGGTGCAGGGACCAAGGACTTCGGCCATCCTCCACTGTCTTCCCAGACCACAGCAGAGAGCTGGACTGGAAGAGGAGCAACTGGGACTAGAACCCAGGGTGCCGGCACTGCAGGTGGAGGATTAGCCTAGTGAGCCACGGTGCCGGCCAGTATTTTATTTTAAATATAGTTTATTGACTATGTGTGCCTCGGAATACCAGCCACGTGCAGGAATAGTACTTACTGGGTAAGCAGTATCCAGAGGCCCATTGGCTGGGTGCATTGTGTATTTCATTTGCAAGTTGAGAACTTTGCTCACTAAGGATGCCTCAAAGCTGCACACATCTACGTTTGCTAAATTAACCAATACTCCTACTGCACTTAACACCTCCCCACTGCTGCTATGAGGACTTTCTAATCTCAGTTCACACCGTCCTTACACAAACCTGTGAAACTGGTAGTGTAATTACCCCCAGTTTGCATATAAAGAAAATGAGGCCAAGAGACACCGGATAACTTGTACAGTGCCCGTCTGCAGCAAGTGGTGGAGCTGGGCCCGAGGAGGGGGCCCTTGTCTCTGTCTGAGCGTCTGTGTGTAACACCTCAGGAAAGCTGGGCTAGAAAACTAAACGCAATTTCTTCTCCAGAAACACAGCAGCGGGCTCCCTCTGCAGCTGCTTCCTGTGAGCCTGACCAAGTTTCCTGCTCCCTGATTATTCTGTGGCCAAAATGCCTCTCGCAATGGCTCTTAATTTTTTATTTTTATTTATTTATTTTTGACAGGCAGAGTGGACAGTGAGAGAGAGAGACAGAGAGGATAGGTCTTCCTTTTGCCGTTGGTTCACCCTCCCATGGCCGCTGCGGCCGGCGCACCGCACTGATCCAAAGGCAGGAGCCAGGTGCTTCTCCTGGTCTCCCATGGGGTGCAGGGCCCAAGCACTTGGGCCATCCTCCACTGCACTCCCGGGCCACAGCAGAGAGCTGGCCTGGAAGAGGGGCAACCGGGACAGAATCTGGCTCCCCGACTGGGACTAGAACCCGGTGTGCCGGCGCCGCAGGCGGAGGATTAGCCTAGTGAGCTGCAGCGCTGGCCAGTGGCTCTTAATTTTAACATGCTCCTGAGCCCCTTTCTAACCCAGAACCAGACCTTCCCCCCAGGGCACTGCGTGTGGGGCTGGAATCCCCCTCTGTCTGCAGCACACAGTTCTGTCTCTGGGACTCTAGATGTCGCGGGCAGCCGTCAGCCTTGCCAGAAACGGGGGCAGGGAAGGGAGACGCTCCTTAGCTGAGCAGATAATACATGCCAATGCCCCACCTCCTCCCACATCAACCGTGGCTGCCCTGTTGAAGTCGCCATAAGGTAGCTCTGATCTGTGGCCAAGATCCAGGGATCACAACCCTCCCAGATGCCCCCACCCCTAGGGTGAGCACTTCTCATTATAACCCAAAGACTCTTGAGATTGTCAGAGCTTAAGTCGAAGATTTTAGGCTTCTTCTTGGCAGGTGGGTTTATAGCAGGGTGCCTGTGGGGGTTTTAGAGACAGGGCTTCCTGGCTCCTCACAGAATTCACCGATGAGCGCCAGGGGCACTGTCCGGTCTTCGAGTTGCCTGACTCCTGCTGATTTCCGTAGTGGCCCATTGGCCTGGAGTGGTGCTGACGGCAGGGGTGACGGTCGTTGGGGTCTTTGGAAAGACTCCATGCCCATGCTGTGTTCATCACTGCTTGTACAGAGTGGCCGTTCATTCTCCCTGCATCGCATCTCCACTTGGAGGAGAAATGACCCCAAGGCTTGGAAGAGTTCGCACCCGAGAGGAACACTTACCTTGATAATTGCTACTTGAGGAGCACACATCTGTTTAATGTGTTCTTTAAATGGTGGTGATGGTTCTGTTCTCCCTGGGATGAATTCCTGAAGATCTTGGAGAACACTCATCAAAAGCGGAACGCTGGCTGGCCCTGGTTTAACCAAACGCCCACACTTGAGGGGCGCGTTTTCCCCAATACAATTCGCTCCCCTCTACCGAGCCTCATTGGTAGGAAGAAGAAAAATCCTCCATGCCAAGATTGCTTTTTTTTATTTGTCCCAAGCTGCAAACACTGTTCATTTCTCTACATATGGGGCCATTTCAAATGGCTCATGGAAAAATGAAATTAAAAAAATAAGTCTGTTTTGTTGCAAAATTTTTTTGTAGTCCACACATGTTTTTTTTTTTCCCCTATAATATGCATTCCTGGAACTTTTTGAAGTCTCCTCCCTGTCAAGCATTTTTGTATTTTAATGTTCGTTAAAATTATTCAGGTTCTTAAGGTGACACTTCTCATGGGTCACAATTCTTCTCTCCTTCCAGTTCCTCCCAAGTTCGTGGTTCAGCCGCGGGACCAGGATGGGATTTATGGCAAAGCTGTCATCCTCAATTGCTCGGCGGAGGGTTACCCGGTACCCACCATTGTCTGGAAGTTTTCTAAAGGTAAGAAGTCATGTGATATGCTTGGGCCCTGTGCTCTAAAGGGTCTGGTGCTTCCAGAGGTGTTTCTTGCAAATGGATACGTCTTGCCGTCTCCTGCAAACCCACGTTCCCACATCCACCCTGGTGCCTCCATTCACAGCAGGACGGCATCTAGGGAGGTGGGTTAGTCCAGTACCTGGGAAACTGCACACGTGCCCGCCTGTCTGAGGTGACCAGGGTCTGCCCCCAGGCTGCTGCAAACCTGTGAACTGTCAGAATGACTGTTGGAAAATTGCTTCCCCAATATGTAACCATGTGCGAGTAAGTGGTTTAATAAAGCTAGAGAGACCTGGTTACTTTAGAAAACACAAGTTACGTGTCTCCTTGGTGTGCTGTTTTTAGAAACAACACATCCTGTGTCGATTTGGGGTGGCCAATAGTCCCCACTTCCGCTCTGACCCACACCTCCATTTCCAAGTCAGGGGAGAGTCTATCCGCTTTAGATGATGCCGTAGACAGGAAATACACAGAAGTCTGGAGTGTGGAAGCTAATGGTAGAACCATTGTAGTCACTGGGAAAATAATCTGTGTTCACCATCCTGTCTTCTCTGGCAAAGGTTCCTCAACTGTGTTTGCAAGTATATTCAAAGTTCCTCGTGTTCTCATTCATGCATCTTTCTTTTTTCAAGATTTATTTTACTTATTTGAAAGGCAGAGTGACAGAGAGAGAGAAAGGGAGGGAGAGATTGTCCATCCACTAGTTCTCTCCCTGCATGGCTGCAATGGGCAGAGCTGAGCCAGGTCGAAGTCAGGAGCCTGGAATTCTCTGTGGGCCTGTGTTATGGGTGACAAGGGTCCAGACACATGGGCCACTTCTGCTTCTTTCACAGGCTCATTAGCAGAGAGCTGAGCTGGAAGTGGAGCAGCCGAGACTCAAACTCTCATTCTGATATGGGATGCCAGCACTGCAGGCCGTGGCTTAATTCACTTTTCTGTAATACAAGTCGCTCATTCATCTTAATTTATTAATTTATTTATCAAACAGTGAGGGCCCAGTATATGGGAGAGAAAAAATTTAGAAAGCCACGAAGATGAGAGATCTTCAAAAATTTCATGAAAGATAGCTATCATGAATAAAACCATGCATGGGTTTCAAAAGTATTCTTGCATTACAAATAAACTTATCTTTTAGTTCCGTTTTTCCACAAACCCTGTGAGGTACCCCCTCTATTCTAGTGATATCCACCAATCATATCTTCTCTTCCTCCAAGAAACTAAGGTCACTGTGTATGTTTTATTTATCTATGTTTATTTTCATTAATATAAAGAGAACAGATCTGTATTTCAGAGGTACAATTCTAAGAAGATAATCATATTACCCTCACAATTTAATTATTCTGAGCTATCATATTTGTTTCTCTTTTTTTAAAAAAGATTTATTTATTTTGAAAATCTGAGTTAAAGAGAGAGAGGGAGAAAGAGAGAAAGAGAGAAAGAGAGAGAGAATCTTTCATTCATTGGTTTACTCCACAAATGGCTACAATGGCCAGGGCTAAACCAAGCCGAAGCCAGGAGCCAGGAGCTTCATCCAGGTCTCCCTAATGGGTGTGGGAGCTCAAACACTTGGGTCATCTTCTACCACTTTCCCAGGTGGATTAGCAAGCAGCTGGATCAGAAGTGGAGCAGCCAGTTCAAACCAGTGCCCATCTAGCTTGTTGGCATCACAGGTGGCAATTTTACCTGCTACACTACAGCACCAGCCCCTTGTTTGTCATTTGATCAGTTTGCATTCTAGATATTCTCCTTAAAACAATATGTTGGGGCCGGCACCATGGCTCACTTGGTTAATCCTCCGCCTGCAGCACCGGCATCCCATATGGGTGCTGGGTTCTAGTCCCGGTTGCTCCTCTTCCAATCCAGCTCTGCTGTGGCCCAGGAAGGCAGTGGAGGATGGCCCAAGTGCTTAGGCTCTGCACCCACATGGGAGACCAGGAGGAAGCACCTGGATCCTGGCTTCGGATAGGCGCCACACCAGCTGGAGCAACCATTTGGGGAGTGAACCAATGGAAGGAAGACCTTTCTCTCTGTCTCTCTTTCGCACTGTCTATAACTCTACCTGTCAAATAAAAATAAAAAAAAATATGTTGAGCTTTCTTATTATGAAAGCAACAACAATTGAAGAAAAACTAATAATACATTTGGCACAATCCTGCTGCTGTTTATCCTTTGGGGAAGAAGGTGCTAAATGCTGACTGGGGGAGCAAAACTCAATCTAAAAAAATTCCCAGGGCCAGCACTGTGGTGTAGCTCTGGAGCCGCCGCCTGCAGTCCTGGCATCCCATATGGACACCAGTTCAGGTCCTGGCTGCTCCACTTCCGATCCAGCTCTCTGCTATGGCCTAGGAAAGCAGTAGAAGATGGCCCAAGTGCTTGGGCCCCTGCACCCGCATGGGAGACCTGGAAGAAGCTCCCGGCTCCTGACTTTGGATCGGCACAGCTCTGGCTGTTGCGACCATCTGGGGAGTGAACCAGCAGACGAAAGACTTCTCTCTCTCTCTGCCTCTGCCTCTCTGTAACTCTGCTTGTCAAATAAATAAATAAATATTAAAAAAAAAAGTCCACAAGGACCCCCAGGTAGCACACTGCATGCACTGCCCACGTAAGAAGCTCTTGGGTCAAAAAGTGAGGCCTGCACAGAGCGTCTATCCCTGGGCTTTCCACTTCAGGTCACGGTGAAGACCCACGGTGTATCAATACCTGGAAATAGAGAAACAGCATCCATTTCGGTAGTTTATATTGATGTTCATGATTGGAGTCTTTTCCATGGCATCTTTGTGACTTTCTCTTTACTTTAATGTTTATTTATTTGAGAGGCAGAGAGAGAGAGAGAGAGAGAGAGAGAAAGCTAGCTCTCACCCACTGCTGGCTCACTCCCCCAGGCCCACAGCAGCAGGGGTTGAACTACACAGAAGCTGAGGGCTGGGAACTTAATCTTGGCCCCCAATATGGGCAGCAGGGACCCAGACATCAGAGTCATCTTAGCTGCCTCCCAGGGCCTGCGTTAGCCACAAGGTATAGTCGGGAGCCAAACAAAGCGAAGTTTCAGACCCAGGCACCTCGGTGTGGGATGTGGGAGTCCCGAGTGACATCTTAACCACTAAGCCAAACACCCACCCCATAATTCCTTTCTTGAGGAGGAGAGGAGCAGCACCTGCTAAGCTCTGGTTCTGTCCCGGCCGAGGGGAGTCTGGCCACCAGCACTGAGTGGGTGTACCTGCTACCTTGCCAACCAGATAATATCCTCATTGTTAGTCTTCACAGTCCGATAAGTGAGAACACCTCGCCATTTAAACTCGCATGTTGATATTACCAGTGAGGTTTCAAAAGGCTCATTCTGTGTGTGCTCATCATTTCCATTTCCCTCTTGGGGAATTTCTGATTTGTGTAACTTGCACACTCACCTCTCTGCCTTGTGCATTTCTAAGTGTTCCGTACATATGAATTAATCCTATGCCTGGCATGGCTATTATAGGCCCATTGTCTCTCCCCAGCCCTGATTTGCAAATCAAGTTATAGTAGTTTTTGTATCTTTGAATTTCATATGCAATGTCAAATCATCAAAAAAAAAAAAATAGAAATGACTAAAGCAAGTTTGAGAGAAGTTAAGTTCCCTTGAATAACCTTCACAGGTAACCAAAGATAAGCGCTGTACACATTTCCCCCAGCCTCTCAGGCCTGGCCCTGAGCCACCATATACCCACAGATACATGTAGAACTCTAATATCACATGATTGCTCTTAGCTTATAGTTGTATCTTTGTCAGTTAGCAGGATGCTAGGCACGTCTTTCCATGCCAACACCAAACATAATAAGCGTGTTTCATATGACTTCAGTGTCTGCATAGAGTTCATGCTACGACACCATCAAGCGTGCTCCACAATCTATTGCCTTAGTTAAGGTTCATTTCAGCAACTGAAATTCTCAGGGCTTCCTCATTCTTGTACACGGGGTGTGGACATAGGTAGTTCAGGGCTAGTTGGTTTTCTGATTTTATTTTTTATTAACATGTAATAATTGCCTATAGTTATGGGCAATACTTGTATGCCTTATGTTATGATCAAATCAGAGTAACTGGCTTGTGCGTTACCTTAAACACTCACCATTTCTTTATGATTGGACATTTAAAATCCTTCCAGTTATTTGGGAATATGCTGTAGATTGTTGGAAGCTATGGCCACCCTGTTGTACAATAGAACACGTGACCTTATTTCTCCTAAGTGTAAGTTTGCACCTGTTGGTCACCCTCCCCCACCACCCCTGCTTCTCTCCTTAGACTCTAGCAACCATTGTTCTACTCTGCACATCTGTGAGGTTCACTTTTTAAAGAGAGGGAGAGAGAGAGAGAGAGAGAGAGAGAGAGATTCCATCTGGTGGCTCATTCCTCAAACGGCCACAACAAGTAAAACCGGGCCAGTCCAAAGCCAGGCACTCACTCCAAGTCTCCCACGTGGGTCTCCAAGACCCAGATATTTGAGCTGTCACCAATACCTCCCATTGTGCACAACAACAGGAAGCTAGAAGGGGAGCAGTCAGGACTTGAACCCATGCACTCCAGTATAGGATGTGAGCATCCCAAGCAGTGGTTTAACCATTGCACCAAACACCTGCCCCCAAGTTAACGTTTTTAGATTCCACACGGATGACAGCATGTTGTGTCTGTCTGTGCCTGACTTATTTCATTCAGCATCATGTCCCCCAGCCTCAACCATGTCATCACAAATGATAAGATTCCCTTCTTTTTTGGTTGGCTCTCCTGGGTCATCATGGAGCCAAACTTGTGAAGAAGGGGTCTGCTACTCTTAGCATGCCTCTGCGTCCCCACAAAGTGACCTCTGAGCTGCACTGACAACTTTGACATTGCCCTGGTGAGATGCAGAGGAGGGGAGGGCTGCCTTGTCCCCAGGGTCAGCTCCCTGTAGAGACCTTCCCAGAAGTGTCATAGACCAATTCTGCCATCTCCTTCCTGGCTCGCTGGCCAGGTCGCCGCTAGCCATGGGGGGCTGGTTGCACCTGTGCTGTGGCTAAGCACACTGCCAATGCGGTTGGTGTTACTTTAGCAGGCAAGGGGGACAATGGTCCTTTGTAGCTGGGTGTCCTCAGTGTGGTCATTAGAGGTTGTCTGTTTTTTGCAGCTTCTCTCAGGAAAAATGTCACAGTTACTTGAATCATACAGATGTACGCAGAAAGAGATCACCTTGCACGAGTACCTAATTCCTCATTTAACCCCACTTCTCTAATTCTAAAGCCCACACCAGGTCCAGGGGAGCTCCTGTTCCACCCAGACTCTGTACACTTCCCACAAAGACATGGTTTTCACCCTCAGCAGGGACCCACTCTGCTGATGCCCAGCCACAGCCCATCTGTCTTCATACCTCTGCACAGGCCACACTGCTCATACACACCTCACACACCTCTGCTCATTCTACCTGCCGGTCGGCCTTGTCTCTGTCTCACAGTTGGGGTTTCAGCTATGTTCTAATTTCACAGTCAACAGAATTGACACTTGTCTGCATTTCTTTCTTTCTCCCATTTGCTTCTTTATGCTTCCCGGAAAGGGAAGAAATGCCAATTTATGCTTCCATCTCCAACTCTGAAGTCCCTTTGCTGATCTACAAAGCTTCACTACATTTGGACTTCGTGGTAGAAAGAGAAGTAATGTAGAAATCTAACAAGGTAGCACAAATCATCAGGAAAGAGAAGGGATCTGGTTTGTTCTTGCACATAAATTACTTACCCTGATGACCCACAGCTTTCTCACATGTGGGATGAATAAAATAAGGGGATTAATGGGATGATTTAGAAAGCATTCATTGTGCTGCCTGGCTCATAGCAATTAGTCAATACAGATTAGCTGCTTTCATGATCGTCATTGCTGTCTTAGTCATTGAGTTACATGAAGAGCCAGTTGTCCCCAAACAATTGATTTGATAACTAAACCTTCCCCACTAACTTGAAAAGAGATGTGACTACTGGAATCTGTGCGTCAGGGCTCTCTTTGCTAAGCTGCGCTTCCTGGTTTAGCTTCACTAGCACGTGTTAGCAATCTTTCTCTTTCTAGCACTTTCAAATATCTCACAAGACACTACTCCCCTCACTATTTTTATTCTTTAAAAATAGCCTTGCTTCCCTGCATACATTTTTGTTTGTTTCTTTGAGGTTAATGTTAGCATGAACTTCCCCAGTTCTGAAAAAATATTCTGGAAACATCGGAGGATTTTAATAAACTCAAAGAGTAATGGGGGAGAGGGGCTTTGGCATCCTTGGGATCTCGAGTCTCGCCTGACAATGCCCAGTCTTTCCCTTTACCCAAGTCATTTTTATGCCCATTAATAATCTTACTGAAACGTGGTGAATGTCAGTTATCCATGGGCTACAGTTTTGCTCACCCTCTGGGTTTCCGTGTTTGTTGACCAGTTGTCTGCACCTTCTGTTCTCCCAGATGGGGAGAGGTTGTCCTGGTTTAGGGGATTCCTGTTTTCTCCACTTTCTAGGACATGCAGAGATTCCAGTACAAGGTGACGCTCCAGTGTCCTGTCCTTGTATCACTAGGTTGACTTTCTCCCTGCCCGTTCCTCCCCTCTGCCCTTCCTGCTCTTTCCATATTCATGAAGATCATAGCTTCCCCATCTCCACTGCCCCTCGGGGTCTTCCGGCGACCCATTACTACTTGGTGTAGAAGCAGTTTGCTTGGGGACCAGCGCTGTGGCACAGTGGGTCGAGCTGCCGCCAGTCATGCCCACGTCCCACATGGGCTCTGGTTTGACTCCCAGCTGCTCCACTTCGATCTAGCTCCCTGCAGGCAGCCTGGGAAAGCAGCTGAGGGTGGTCCAAGTGCTTGGGTCCCTGCACCCATGTGAGAGACCCAGGCCTGGCCATCCCAGCCATTAAACAAAAAAAGGAGCCACTTCCTCCTGCTCAGTCTCCTGCTGTCCTCAGCCAAGCTGTTGGAGGTGATCATCTCTGTACTCACAGATGCTCATCCACCACAGAGCCTGCCTGTCCCTTGCCACCAGGATCCCAGAAGCCCCCTCTTTGGCTTAGTGTCCACCCACCCACAGCAATCTGTCCTGTGGCCATGGACTCTTTATAGAGGCCCACAGGAACTTGATTCTGTTACTGAGCAGTCCATAAGAAATGAGGCAGACATGCGCAGCAGTGCTCTGTTTCCATGCATCGTAACCAGTTCCAGGTAGGCACGAATGCTTTTCTCTCTACACCTGGTCACTTGTCTCAGGTGGCCCCGTCTGGAGGTTCCTTCCACTTCAGGCGCTCTCCTTGGGACGCCCCATCTTGTTGCTGCCCACACCTTTCTCCCAATGTGCTCACAACCTGTCTCCGGATTCCATGAGGAACACTTGGGAAGAGATGAGCTCTGGTGCCTGGAGCGGGTTAATTCTAGGACGGGTTTTCTGCCAATGCCAATCGCAGACTTCCTGGGGGAGGTCACCGAGGCCATCCCTACCTCAGTAGCCAAGAGACGGTTGGACCACGCTGAAAACCTGCTTTCTGTTCCCAGGACAGATCTGGGCAGGGGTTACTGATCCAGCAACAAATGCTCCCTTCTGTCAAACTCTCTGTTGTTGTTTCTCCAGGGAGGCAGGGAGTTTCCTATGCAAATGACCCCGAGGGGAACAGGGCACACAGCCTGGTAGATAGGATGATCCTTCCTTCTCTGATCCTCCAGTGCCTTCCCAAGTCTGAGTCCCTGACTCCTGCAGCCTGTATTCTTGCAGGTTTGCTCTGCCCACAGCCTGGGACTGGAGTGTCCCCCAGGTTCAGCGTCCAGGTATTTAGCCTCCTTTTCCCACTCTGGCAGACACTCACTCGAACTTTCAAACGAGTCCACTGTCTCTTCTCAGAGCAGCTCCCCTCTACATCCCTGGTCTAGAAGGGGTATCTGCAGTATTCCCCACTTCTCGCCTTGGACATCTCCATGGGCCAACCACTCCAGCTATGGCCTGGCCTAGTAGGTGCAACCTGGCCCTGTGGAGGTGGCTGCTCACCTGCTGCCTCCCCCCCCCCCCCCGCCCGCGTCTGCTCACCAGAGCTCTAACCACGGTAGCTCACACTCTGTGTTATGGAAGATGCCCCACACCTCCGACCCCTCTTCAGTCTTCTGTTTACTGGAGCAGTGGCAATCCCCCTAGGTCTTCCCTAAACACCTGCTTTACCAGTCCACGGCATCTGGTCCCCAGTGTTATTCAGTGTCCCTGTCCCCAGGAGAGCCCCATTATGTGCTATGAATCCTGAGTGAATCCAGGAAAAGAGCTCAAAGAAACCAAAAAGGAGGTAACAGCTTCTAAGGCCCATGAGGTAAAAGTAAACCCAACTCCAAAGTCCGTCGTGGTCTCCATGCATGATGGCTGCAGCTCTGCTGTGTGTCCCCAAGCAGGGACAGTGGGCCTCAGGAAGCAATGAGTTCTTGGGAAAGGGTTGTAAGCAGCACACAAGAGAAGGCGAGTGTCCAGCATATTGTTATAATTTCTCCCTCTGGAGGTTGAAACAAATTTATCAGAGATGCAAACCCCTGCCTCCCTCTGTGCTCACCGATGGACACCCAGGGGCCCTGGGAGCAGCTGTGCGACCCCAGAGCCTCCTCATTTCAGGAGGCTGACTCCATCAACCTCGGTACACTTGCTGCTCTGCACTGTTCCACCTTCCCTCTTCCTTGTTTCTTTCCACCAAGAACTTTCTTTATATACAGATTTATTTTATCGAAAGACAGAGCTACAGAGAGAGGTAGAGACAGAGAGAGGTCTTCCATCCGCTGGTTCACTCTCCAGATGGCCACAATGGTTGGAGCTGCACCAATCTGAAGCCAGGAGCCAGGAGCTTCTTCCAGGTCTCCCACGTAAGTGCAGGGGCCCAAGGACTTGGGCCATCGTCCACTGCTTTCCCAGGCCATAGAAGAGAGCTGGATCGGAAGAGGAGTAGCCAGGACTAGAACCGGTGCCCATATGGGATGCCAGCGCTTCAGGCCAGGGCTTTAACCCAATGTGACATAGCGCCCCCCCCCCCCCAAGAACTTTCTAGCAGTCTTTTTGTAGGTAGAAGCTTCCACACGTGGGGCAAATGTTTAGGGAGCTCTTGCTCCAGGGATGTGGTACCTGGAGACCTTGCATGTGGGCACAGCCCCAGGGACCCCTCTCAGTGCCAGTGCAGAGCCCTGGTGGTGCCAGCATGATTGAGCAGGCTGTCACCACCTCTGGTATCACACATCCTCCTGGGAAATGCAGGATTGTGGTCAATTGGTGGTTCAGCTTTCTGATAAGTCAGTGAAGGGCCAATACTCCATCTTGCTAATAAGAAGCAAAGTTGTCCCTCAAGTATACAACGATAACCATGATATTGACATGCTAAATTAGCGGGCTATCAAGGCATGACATCTCTCAGAGAACACTCATCGTGGTCTTGGAAATGACATTGCTTTCCTTGGATAGAGTTCTTCAACACACACACACAGACGGGATGAAGATAACTGAATTGCAGACGTAGTGTAATTATGTGCCGACTTACATGAGAAGTACCGGGATGCTGTGTCAGCTAAGGTGTGGTGTTTCACCAAGAAGGAATTTAGAACAAGGTGTTAGGTGCAGGTAAGGGTTTTTGGAAGGATGGGACAAGCAAAGCTGCCTTTAGGCACTTGCGAAATATAGGGACCGTGAAACGTGGCTCCCAGCAGTGGTAACGGCTGCCCACAGCACCAAAGCAGTGATTTGCAGAAGGTCTCCCCACACTGGCTGTACACCTGGTTTTCGGTGTCTTCCCACTCACCTGCTTTCCACCTTTGAAGGTGAGCACTGGCTTCTCCCTTGACCTTCCTGATCACTGCTCTTGACTCTTCCTGGTAAAACCCAAATCAGAATGTGGTGACAAATGAGCCAGAAGTGTAGCTTTCAGGCTTGGGGTCCCTGCAGTTTAGGGAGGAGTTTAGAGGGAACATCGTGGTGAACGATCAACAAACAGCATCAGACACAAACTTGGAGAATTGTACATGCACACCTCACCCAGTGATGGCAGCTTCTTCCTCCGGACGTGGGGATAGCCCTGCAGCCTGGAACCACGGTGGTGTCTCAGGACTGTGCCTCTCTCCACTTCTCAGTCCTCCTAAGAGCACGTGCACAGCCCCCAGCACCCCTCTGAGCAAGGGTTCCACGTCCGGCTGCTAAACCCGTGGTAGGTGCACCTGCTGTTTGCATTGGACCTTGCACTGCTGCTTTCTCATCTCCCCCTCTTGGCTCCAACTCACTCCCTGCAACCAACTTCTCAGAGGAGGAGAGACCTCTCTTGGAAGAAAGACAAACAATTCTTCTGGAAAACAGTGCTGATGAGGGGCATGTGATGGTGATTCCTTGGCAAGGAGAAATCATAGCTTATGCCTTGCAGTGTGGGTGTCACCTGGGAAGCACGGAGACCTCCTTTCTGCCATTCTCTTCTACTTCAAATCGATTTTGTTCCACCCAGCTGGGGGGCTCTGTGCTCACTGACCGACTCCTTGTGGTCCTAACGCCCAGGCCTTCACTCCTGTGCACATGCAGCCATGTTTTCCTCCATCTGAGCTATGATCCTATACTGTGTGCAGATGCATACTTCTCCCCGTTTCATAAATGTGAAAAATAAAGGATGCAAAATGTGAGAGAGGCACATTACTATCACAGGGCATTAGAACCCAGTTCTTCACTTTTAGCCAAGTGCTCTGTCTGCAGGCTAGCAAAGACTTAACAGTAGAAGGAAAAAAAAAAAAAAAGACACAATTACTGTATTTCCTGCTGCCTTCAAAGTAAGCTCACTTGGTGACACTCAGGTATCACTTGTGCACAATCCCCATCCCCCAGTCCCTAGGGACACAACCAGGCATAGCTTTTCAATAGGTAAGAAAAGGCCACCCACCTCGCTAACAGAACCAGGAACTCGGTGTGGCCTACGTGATGCTGTAACGTTCCATTTCCATGCAATGGGGCATTAAAATTGGCCCACACCTGACTTCAGAAATTGACACCTTTAACGAATGACTTGTAGTACTTGTAGAACTGCATCTTCTCGCTAAGTATTCCAAGTGTGCGCCTTGTGTAAGAAGATTTCAGGATGGATTTTTTTTTTCATCTGTAAGTCCTGGGTTAAAGTCCACTCTTTGGTTTAATGATGCATCTGACGTAGATGACCGGAGCTCTGTCCAGCCTTGGTGAAGTCCACTACCCTCACATTAGTTGAGTACTGAGCCTTGAACCTCCATTGTCATGGTAGCTGACAGCACCACGCTCACTGCCGGTTGGTTTGCCAAGCGTGGCTAGATGGACAGATGCTGTAACTCTTCAGTCTATGTTTACTTTTCTCAGAAAAAATTAAAGTTTTTCAAATGCACTTATACTGTTTTTCTGTTTTAATTAGGTGCTTTTAGTAATGAAAAGTTTTCTCTCAGTCCCATTGGAAATGAGCAGATCTTTCTTTTCCACTATTGAATTGAGACAGCTTAGCAATGTAATTAAATTTTATGTTACAAATCTTTAATATAAACATTGCAACCCTTACAAGTGGTTTTTTTCTTCTATTTTTCTGGTGAAAATTCTTTGAAGAAAGGAAAAAAATACGTATTGTTGACCTAGATGATCCTGTAAGTTCCTCAAACTCTAGCAGGATTTCACTATATTTTGAGGGTGTATTCTAATGTATACTTTGACATTACTTTTAAATCTCATGGCTTTTTGAGCTGTTCTGATTTTTGCTCTTGTGGATGTATGTGTATGTATGTGTATACACCTGTATTTAGCATTTTGATTCTAGTTTCCATGGACTTTTTAAACTAATTTTTACATTTTATTTTTATTTTTCTGAAAGGCAGAGAGCCAAAGACAGGGATCTCGCAGTTGCTGGTTCCCTCCCCAAATGCCTGCCACACCTCGGGCTGAGCCAGGCTGAAGCCTGGAGCCTGTAACTCCAGCCAGGGCTCCTGTGAGGGGGGCAGGGACCCAGCACTCAGACGGCCACCTGCTGCCTTCCAAGGGGCAGCTTAGCAGGAGCTGGGATCAGTGGAGCCAGGGACTGACGCCGGCACTCCAGCGTGGGGCGTGGGGGTCCCAAGCGGCGTCTGAACTGTTGTGCTAGATGCATGATCTGGGATAGAAATCTTTAAACTCCTGTCGGCTGACTTTTTGGGTTGTGCCTATTAGATCAAATCCAGGCTCCAATCTGCATTCGAGCAAAACATTAGTCACCCTTACAGAGTTTCAAACTGTGGGCTGAATTAACACCCTGAAATAAAAGTAAGTGGCATTTGTTTGAAGTCCTTTATCCTCTCAGCAAAGAAAACATTTTCCATAAGAAATAATTTTGAGATTTATAAAACCAAATAAGTTAAAAATACAGTCAATTTTATAGGAGAAAAAAGACATATGACCAACTTAACAGATGATGAAAAAGTAGCTAATATTAGTCAACATCCAATCTGATTGATTGAAACAACAAAACCAAAAAAAAAAAAAGTTTTGTTAAATAGGAGTATAGAAATACATTCTTAAAACCAACAGTGCTGAGGCCGGTGCTGTGGTGCAGTAGGTTAAAGCCCCAGCCTGCAGTGCCAGCATCCCATATGGGCACCAGTTCAAGCCCTGGCTGCTCCACTTCCAACCCAGCTCTCTACTGTGGCCTGGGGAAGCAGAAGGTTGCCCAAGTGCTTGGGCCTCTGCACCCACTGAGAGACCTGGAAAAAGCTCCTGGTTTTTGACTGGTGCAGCTCCGGCCGTTGCAACCACTTGGGGAGTGAACCAGCAGAGGGAAGACTTTTTTCTCTCTCTCTCCCTCTCACTGACTATAACTCTACCTCTCAAATAAACAAAATCTTAAAAAAAAAATAAATAAAAAGTAAACAAACAGTGCTTTGGAAAATAAAGAGAAAGTTGTTTGTTTTTTTTTTAAAAAAGCTAGTAGAAAAATACGATATGAATGAACTATTAACCAAAGAAGAAATATGAATGACCAATAAAACGTGTTTCTGGGGCCAGCACAGTTGCATAGCTGGTAGGCTGCTGCCTGCAATGCTGGCGCCCCCTATGGGCAGGAGTCCTGACTTCCATCTCCAGCCCAGCTCCCTGCTAATGTGCCTGGGAAAGCAGTGGAAGACGACCAAGTCCTTGGACCCCTGACACTCCTTGGGAGACCCAGAGGAAGCTCCTGGCTTTGATCTGGCCCCGCCCTGGCTGCTGTGCCATCTGGGGAGTGAATCAGCAGATGGAAAAATCTCTCCTCCCTCCTCCCCTACCTGCAACACTACCTTTCAAACAAATAAATCTTAAAAAAAAAAAAAAAAAAAAAAAAAAAAAAAAGATGACCCAAATTATCTTTAAGCATAAACAAAAAGACATAAACACAAAAATACTAAAGAGCATGATACTTAAAACAATGAGATCTGTACAGCATGGGTGATGATTAAGAAGACACATGGAGGGCGTAGAGGGAGGTCAGAAAACAGATATCAACAGAGAAGGCACGAGTCCAAGCTTCCACAGCACAGCAACGCGTAATATTCCATATAACCAACTGCACAAGAGGGCTAGTAGGTTTCAAGCAGCAAGATAGGAAAGGGAAAATTGGTGCTCCGTTTGATCTGTTTACGCTCTGTGTATGCACTGATACACTGCACTGAGCCTCATCAAAATGCACAATTATTACATGCTAATCAGAACTTCAAGTTTAAAAAGATAGTGTACGTATGTGAGGAAAAAAATCAACCCCCAGCCAGCATTAATGGGAAGAAAACTGATCCGTCTCTCACCAAGCCATTGAGCGATGTGCGTCAACGTTTAGATGGGCGCCCCCTTTGGTTCGGAATCTTTCACTCCAAGGATTGGTCCTGGGGCTGCCAGCTGTGAGGTCCCCCGTCCCCTCCTTGCCACTGACAGGTTGGTAAGTGGAGAGGGTCATTGTGACGCGGTCCTCGTTCTTATGGAGTGAGAAGGGCAGAGCCAACGATCGTGCGATGCCGGAATAATGGAAAGAAGAACAGAAAACAGCAAGATTGTGCTGCCTGTGAGTCCTTCCTGGGGCGAGGGCTTCCATGCCTCCGGCGCCCTGTGCAGGAGGTTCGCTTGTCTCCACTTTACATAACTCGCCTAACCTCTCGCAGGGTACCCGGAGCTGGTGCCACACAATCTGTTATCCCCGCCATTCAATGGCTTAACATCACACACCGTTAGCATCTTCCCCACCTGTGCCGGTCAGGAATACAGGTTCAGCTTAGCTGAGTACGAGGGCTCAGGGTCTCTCCCAACACCACAGTCCAGGCGTCGGCAGAGGCTGCAGTCCCAGCGACGCTTGCCTGGGGCTGGGGCTTCTCGAAAGCTCACTGAGGGACGGTTGGCAGGACTTCCTGCCGGAGCCTCTCCACAGCATAGCTTAGAACAAACCTAGCAGCTCCCATTCCCTGGCCCAGGAGAAGGAGGTGGTGCGGAGAGAAAGCAGAAGTCACACTCCTGTAACCTTAGCTCCCTACCCAGTATCTCCCAGCTCAGTGATTGAATGAAAATCGCATTTGTGAGAAAACAGAGACTGCATTGTTATGTGGACTTAGAAAATTTAGGAAGGTCACAATGCCCCCAGATAGTGGGGTTGGACACTAGAGGACAGATTCTGCTTTCTTTCTGTTTCAATTGTTTACAAAAGATTTATTTATTTATTTGAAAGGCAGAGAGAGAGAGAGAGAGAGAGAGAGAGAGAGAGAGAGAATCTTCCATTTGCTGGTTCACTTCTCAATGGCTGAAATGTCCCAGGCTGGGACACCACAGCCAGAAATCTGGAGCTCTATCAGGGTCTCCCACGTGGGTGCAGGGGCCCAAGGACTTGGACCATCTTCCACTGCTTTCCCAGGTGCATTAGCAGGGAGCTGGCTGGGAAGTGGAGCGGCTGGGGCTGGAACTGGCACTCGGATTTGGGAGGCCAGCATCACAGGTGTCCACTTAATCTCCTGTGGCACAATGCCAGCCCCTGTTTGGATTTTTGACAAAAGTGTCACAGATTCTCTAATCTACCATTCAAATGCTTTGAGCCCCAGTAGGTAAACTAGAAGTCAGTTTTCATTAGTATTTTTCAAAGTCAATCACTCTTATAGACATATCCATTCATTGTTAAACATTTGCTAAAATGATTAGTGAATTTCATATGAGATAAATTTTCTGTAACCTATATTATACATATTTCTAAGATAATTTTGCATTTTAGACATTTTAGTATTTTCTCTATTTCCAAGGAGTAAGCACATAGATTTAGGAAGAAATTTTTTTGAGGTTGTTTGTTTGTTTAGCCTCACTTTATAAGATTTGGTAGCTGACATTGAGGAGGGCAACATATTGAAAGGATGATAAAATATTATGTTTTTTACACCTTGCATCTCTGATTCTGATTTCTGACTCTACTTAGAAACACTTTAAGATACTTCATGCCTAAGACATGAAGAACGAACCAAAGTGTGTGAGCATTGCCAGTGTTCCTGGCGTGCTCCACCTTGCAGCTTTAGTTCCTCTTACACACTGTAAACCAAGTCAGCCGGCTGGGGGTGCAATGCAAATCCCCCACACCTGTTTCTGCAGAGGCGTTTTTCACTTCGCCAACCATGTTGGTTTCTTTATGCCTTGTCTGTGGTTTTCTTCATGCTTCCGTGGCTGAGGTGAGCAGTAGAGTGAGGCTGTGAAGCCTGCCAAGCTTACAGTATTGCCCGACTGGCCATTTGCAGAGAAAGTCTGTCCACCTCTGCCTGAAAATGTTGCCATTTTTATCCATGAACATGGTATAACCCTGTTTATTTAGGTTGCCTTTAATTATTCTTAATAACTTTTACAGTTTTTAGAGGGCCAGTTGAGTTTAGTTTTGTTAAATTTATCTCTGAATATTTCACATTTTAATGCAAAGATGCTTTTGTTTTTGTTTTAACTGCTTTGATTTCTGTAGATTGTTACTGTGTCCCATGACTTTGCAAATTTTATAGCTGTCATATTTGAGGTGGATTCTTTCTACTATCTATCTATATGACCATATCACCTGGGAATAAAACCAGTGATATTTTTCTTTTCCTGTCTAAGTTTATTTAATTTCATTTTCTTGGTTTGTTTTTCTTGCTAGAATCTTCAGAACAATGTTAAATAAAATAATACCATATATCTTTGTCTCTTTCTTAATCTTTGATGGAAATTGATTTGGTATGATGAAAACTATATTTTCTCGGCCTTTTATCTTGTTTCATTCTAATCCTAATTTTCTAGGAGATTTTATTATCAATGAATGTTGAATTATACAACTGTCTTTTTTTTAAATTGTCCATTAAAGTGACCATATCAGTTTTTTTTTTCCATCTGTTGATATGGGGAATTTCATTCACTAATTTTTGAACTTAAACAACCTTGCATTTCTGGAGTAAACATCATTTGATTATGAGGTATTATTCTTTTTAAATGTTGACAAATCTTTTCAGCATTATTTGGTTAAGGATTTTTATACCTATGTTCATTATGGGTATTGATCTGTTGTTGTCTTTTCTTATAAGATCTTTGATTTTGGTATCAGAATGATACTAACCTAACAAAACCAACTGTAAAGTTTTCTTCCTCTTGTATTTTCCAAAAAGATTTATGCAAAGTGGCATTATTTCTTAAATCTTGGATAGAATGCACTTGTGAGGCCATCTGAGCCCTAATGTTCTTTGTGGGAGTTTTAAAATGATAATAATCTAAATTTAATGGATAGATATAAAAATATAAAGGTTGTCTATTTTTTCATGAACGTTCTTTGATAGTTTTTTTCAAGAAATTTAATCTAAGTTGTCAAATTTATTGACCCAAAGTTATCCTAGATATTTTTTATTCCTCTAATGTAGATCTGTAGTGTTAGATTGCATCTGTAATTATTTGTTATTTCTGTCTTGTTTCTTTTCCTTTTGTTCACCGGCTGAAGGTCTGTTATATTGTTCCTTTCAAAGAAAAAGCTTTTGGTTTATTGGTTTTCTTTTTTTTTAAGATTGATTTATTTCTTTGAAAGTCAGAGTTATATAGAGAGAAGGAGAGGCAGAAAGAGAAAGAGAGGTTTTCATCCACTGGTTCACTCCCCAGTTGGCTGCAGTGGCCAGAGCTGTGCTGATCTGAAGCCAAGAGCCAGGAGCTTCTTCCAGGTCTCCCACGAAGCTGCAGAGGCCCAAGGACTTGGACCATCTTCTACTGCTTTCCCAGGCCATAGCAGAGAGCTGGATTGGAAGTAGAGCAGTCGGGTCTTGAACTGGCGCCCATATGGGATGTTGGCGCTTCACGCCAGGGTGTTAACCCATTGTGCCACAGCATTGGCCCAGTTTATTGGTTTTCTATGTTTTTCTGCTTTGTGTTTCATTTACCTCAGTTTTTATCTGTATATTCCTTTTTTTAACTTTTATTTAGTAAATATAAATTTCCAAAGTACAGTTTATGGATTACAATGGCTTCCCCCCTCATAACTTCCCTCCCACCCGCACCCCTCCCATCTCTCTCTCCCTCTCCCATTCCATTCACATCAAGATTCATTTTCAATTATCTTTATATACAGAAGATCAATTTAGTATATATTAAGTAAAGATTTCATCAGTTTGCACCCACAGAGAAACACAAAGTGTAAAATACTGTTTCAGTACGAGTTATAGCATTACTTCACATTGGACAAAACATTAAGGACAGATCCCACATGAGGAGTAAGTACATAGTGACTCCTGTTGTTGACTTAACAATTTGACACTCTTGTTTATGCTGTCAGTAATCACCCTAGGCTCTTGTCATGAGTTGCCAAGGCTATGGAAGCCTTTTGAGTTCACCGACTGCGATCTTATTCAGACAGGGTCACAGTCAAAGTGGAAGTTCTCTCCTCCCTTTGGAGAAAGGTACCTCCTTCTTTGATGGCCCTGTTCTTTCCACTGGGATCTCACTTGCAGAGATCTTTCATTTAGATTTTTTTTTTTTTTTTGCCAGAGTGTCTTGGCTTTCCATACTTAAAATACTCTCATGGGCTCTTAAGCCAGATCTGAATGCCTTAAGGGCTGATTCTGAGGCCAGAGTGCTGTTTAGGACATCTGCCATTCTATGAGTCTGCTGTGTATCCTGCTTCCATGTTGGATCGTTCTCTCCCTTTTTGATTCTATCTGTTAGTATTAGCAGACACTTGTCTTGTTGGTGTGATCCCTTTGACTCTTAGACCTATCAGTGTGGTCAATTGTGAACTGAAATTGATCACTTGGACTAGTGAGATGGCATTGGTAGGTGTCACCTTGATGGGATTGAATTGGAATCCCCTGGCACATTTCTAACTCCATCATTTGGGGTAAGTCCGATTGAGCATGTCCCAAATTGTACATTTCCTCCCTCTCTTATTCCCACTCTTATATTTAACAGGGATCACTTTTCAGTTAAATTTAAACACCTAAGAATAATTGTGTGTTAATTAGAGAGTTCAACCAATAGTACTAGAACAAAAAAAAATACTGAAAGGGATAAAGTATTACATTGTACATCAACAGTCAGGACAAGGGCTGATCAAGTCACTGTTTCTCATAGTGTCCATTTCACTTCAACAGGTTACCCCTTTGGTGCTCAGTTAGCTGTCGCTGATCAGGGAGAACATATGATATTTGTCCCTTTGGGACTGGCTTAATTCACTCAGCATAATGTTTTCCAGATTCCTCCATTTTGTTGCAAATGACCGGATTTCATTGTTTTTGACTGCTGTATAGTATTCTATAGAGTACATGTCCCATAATTGCTTTATCCAGTCTACTGTTGATGGGCATTTGGGTTGGTTCCAGGTCTTAGCTATTGTGAATTGAGCTGCAATAAACATTAATGTGCAGACGGATTTTTTGTTTGCCAAATTAATTTCCTTTGGGTAAATTCCAAGGAGTGGTATGGCTGGGTTGTATGGTAGGGTTATATTCAGGTTTCTGAGAAATCTCCAGACTGACTTCCGTAGTGGCTTAACCAGTTTGCATTCCCACCAACAGTGGGTTAGTGTCCCTTTTTCCCCACATCCTCTCCAGCATCTATTGTTGGTAGATATCTGAATGTGAGCCATTCTCACCGGGGTGAGGTGAAACCTCATTGTGATTTTGATTTGCATTTCCCTGATGGCTAGTGATCTTGAACATTTTTTCATGTGTCTGTTGGCCATTTGGATTTCTTCTTTTGAAAAATGTCTATTGAGGTCCTTGGCCCATCTCTTAAGTGGGTTGTTTGTTTTGATGTTATGGAGTTTTTTGATTTCTTTGTAGATTCTGGTTATCAACCCTTTATGTGTTGCATAGTTTGCAAATATTTTTTCCCATTCTGCCCGTTGCCTCTTCACTTTCCTGACTGTTTCTTTTGAAGTACAGAAACTTCTCAATTTGATGCAATCCTAAATGTTAATTTTGGCTTTGACTGCCTGTGCTTCCAGGGTCTTTTCCAAGAAATCTTTGCTGGTACCTATATCTTGCAGGGTTTCCCCAATGTTCTCTAATAATTTGATGGTGTCGGGTCATAGATTTAAGTATTTAATCCATGTTGAGTGGATTTTTGTGTAAGGTGAAAGGTAGGGGTCTTGCTTTATGCTTCTGCACATGGAAATCCAATTTTCCCAGCACCATTTATTGAATAGACTGTCCTTACTCCAGGGATTGGTTTTGGATCCTTGATCAAATATAAGTAGGCTGTAGATGTTTGGATTAATTTCTGATGTTTCTATTCTGTTCCATTGGTCTATCCATCTGTTTCTATACTAGTACCATGCTGTTTTGATAACAACTGCCCTGTAGTATGTCCTGAAATCTGGTATTGTGATGCCTCCAGCTTTGTTTTTGTTGTACAAGATTGCTTTAGCTATTCGAGGTCTCCTGTGTTTCCATATGATTTCAGTATCATTTTTTCCAGATCTGCGAAGAATGTCTTTGGTATTTTGATTGGCATTGCATTGAATCTTTAAATTGCTTTTGGGAGAATGGACATTTGATGATATTGATTCTTCCAATCCATGAGCATGGAAGATTTTTCCATTTTTTGGTATCCTCTTCTATTTCTTTCTTCAAGGTTTTGTAATTCTCATTGTAGATATCTTTAACATCCTTGGTTAAGTTTATTCCAAGGTATCTGATTGTTTTTGTAGCTATTATGAATGGAATTGATCTTAGAAGTTCTTTCTCAGCCATGGCATTGCCTGTGTATACAAAGGCTGTTGATTCTTGTGTATTGATTTTTATATCCTGCTACTTTGCCAAACTCTTCTATGAATTCCAATAGTCTTTTAGTAGAGTTCTTTGGGTCCCCTAAATAAAGAATCATATCATCTGCAAAGAGTTTGAGTTCTTCCTTCCCAATTTGTATCTCTTTAATTTCTTTTTCTTGCCTAATAGCTCTGGCTAAAACTTCCAGAACTATATTGAATAGCAGTGGTGAGAGTGGGCATCCCTGTCTGGTACCAGATCTCAGCAGAAATGCTTCCAACTTTTCCCCATTCAATAGGATGTTGGCCGTGGGTTTTTCATAAATTGCTTTGATTGTATTGAGGAATGTTCCTTCCATACCCAGTTTGCTTAGAGTTTTCATCATGAAAGGGTATTGTATTTTATCAAATGCTTTATCTGTGTCTATTGAGAGAATCATATGGTTTTTCTTCTGCAGTCTGTTAATGTAGTGTATCACATTGATTGTTTTGCGAACACTGAACCATCCCTGCATACCAAGGATAAATCCCACTTGGTCTGGGTGGATGATCTTTCTGATGCGTTGTTGCATTCTATTGGCCAGAATTTTATTGAGTATTTTTGCATCTATGTTCATCAGGGATATTGGTCTGTAATTCTCTTTCAATGCTGCATCTTTTTCTGGCTTAGGAGTTAAGTATTATTCCTTTGTTTCTCTTTTCTTTTGATTTTTTTTAACTTTTATTTAGTAAATATAAATTTCCAAAGTACAGTTTATGGATTACAATGGCTTCCCCCCTCATAACTTCCCTCCCACCCACAACCCTCCCATCTCCCTCTCCCTCTCCCATTCCATTCACATCAAGATTCATTTTCAATTATCTTTATATACAGAAGATCAATTTAGTATATATTAAGTAAAGATTTCATCAGTTTGCACCCACACAGAAACACAAAGTGTAAAATACTGTTTCAGTACAAGTTATAGTATTAATTCACATTGAACAGCACATTAAGGACAGAGATCCTACATGAGGAGTAAGTGCATAGTGACTCCTGTTGTTGACTTAACAATTTGACACTCTTGTTTATGGCGTCAGTAATCTCCCTAGGCTCTAGTCATGAGTTGCCAAGGCTGTGGAAGCCTTTTGAGTTTGTGGATATCGATCTTATTTAGATAGGGTCATAGTCAAGTGGAAGTTTTGTTCTTATAACTGTGTCTTAAGGTGGGTGCTTCAATCATTGATTTTTAATCTTTTTTTCTTTTCTCATACAAGCAGTTCCATCTAAGCATTGCTTTTAACTGCATCTCACAAGTTTTGATACATTGTTTTTTCCACTTTCATTGAACTACAACTACTTTTTCTAGTATCTCTGGTGATTTCCTCTTTTGCCCATAACTTCTTATAAACTCATGTGTTGTTTAATTTTCAAATAGTTGGCATTTTTCAAGAAATAAGTCACGCTCCTTATTTCTTCTTAAAACACTGGTTTTTATTTATTTAAAAGGTAGGTAGATAGATATAAACAAACACATAGGGAGTCCCCACCTGCTGGCGGACTCCTCAAATGCCCCCTACAGCTGGGGCTGGGCCAGACTCAATCCAGGAGCCTGGAATTCACTCTGAGTCTCGCGTATGCATGTCAGGAAAGCAGCTACTTGGGCCATCACCTGCTGCCCCCAAGGTGTGCACTAGCAGAAACGGGATCGAGAGTTTCTCTGGGGCGCAAACCCAGGCATTCCCAAGCAGCATAACCACGGCACCAAGTGCTCTCCCCTACTATTTATTACAGTGTTAATTTTGCCATGGAAATAAAACATACTCTGTGTAACTTTTACCTTCCGATATTTACTGAAATTTGTATTATGGTCCCACTGTTCCCCCCTTTGGTGACGTAGTCTATGCTGGCTGCTCTCCTAAGTGAACGGCGACTTGAGCAGCACACATCTGTCTGCAGTGGCTCTGGAGCAGACTGAGATCCGGGTCCCAGCAGGGCCAGGTTCCCGGGGGCCCGAGGTTCCCGGCTGCAGGCTGCAAGGTTCTCTGTGCATCCTCACGTAGTGGGGAGAGGGCACGGGAGCTCCCCGGGGTGCCTGTTGTAGGGACACTCATCCCATTCACAGCCCCCTGCCCCGCCCCCGCCACCTCATCCCAGCACGTTGAGCAGTAGGGTTTGTATGTGTGAATCCCATGAACTGGGCAGCACACACACAGTCAGCCCTTTCCAGCGCCTGTTCCACAGGCACTGACATGCATTCCGCTATTGCTGGATGCAGAGCTCCATCAGTGCCAATCAAGTCAAATTGATTCACAGTGGTGTTAAAGTCTGTGTCGCGGAGGTCTTTTCTGCTCTTTCCCTCCTCTCCCTCTGAGACTGCAGCTCCTCTGTTCGAATGGTTGGCGTTATCTCAGAGCTCAGGCATAAACTATTCTCTGTTTTCTCACTCTGGTCACTTTAGCTTCACTGTGGATCTGACTTAGGCAGACATACAGGATAAAATCTATCAGGTTTGAGAGCTGGAAGACCACGCCTTCAGGACACCCGCTGTGTGACCTCATGCCCCTACCCGACCACACCTGGCGCCCACCTGCCAATCAGACTAATTAACCACGCCCCTTTGGGCGGTGGGCCTGCCCCTTTTTGTCCTTTTTCCCTTTGCGCTTCCTCCTTGCTGTCCTGCGCCTTGGGGCCATGGCTCCATGCTTCCCGGCCTGCATGCCCCTCCCCGTAGCTGGCTCCCGGTGCTCGGTATGAATCCAGATTTCTCTTTCTTAGACAGGGCCCTCACTCCCCTATGCATCTCTCCCACTGAATAAAAAGCTTAACAACTGACCATGCTGCCTGGTCTATTTGTGCCAGTATTCAGAATTCTCTGAAAATGTGGCAAGAGCCCACACAGCTTATTAATATTTCAGGTTATTAATAAGCAAATCGGTAACAGATCCTTTCCGTCAGCCTAACTCTTTCCTCTGCTGTGGCCGGTCCACTTGTAACCCTGTTTAATAAATTCTTCATGCTCAATATCGCCTTTGTCATTTCCAGTTTCTTTTCGTAGCCTTATCATTTCACTGGAATCTGTCTGCCCGTTCATGAGGATCATTGTTATGGTAACACCTCCTGCAGAGAGTGCTGGTTTCTCTGATACTGCGCTGGTGATTGTTTCTTCTGGGGTCCTTTTGGGTTGCATTTTTCACATTGGTTTCAGAATTTCTCCTTCAGCTTTGACCACTGTATGTTACAGATTGAATAGGGCTTGACTCCCCAAAGTCACACGGACATGCAAAGCCCACTGACTTAGGTTGGCAGTTAACGGTTGATGGATTAGAGCGGAAACTGATCTACTGACAGAGGCCAGCAGGTGGGGCCAGTGGGGCGTCTCCAGCTCCCTGGGCACTGGCCCCTGGAAGGCGGATCTCAGGAGAGGGGTGCTTGCTCCTCTCTCTGCGTCCTGGCTCCTGTGTGTTCGTCCCTCTGCACCTGCCCCACCACCGCCAGCCTCTGGCACCTGATCATGAACTGAGAACTTGCAAACCGTAAGCTGAGAGCAACGTTCTGCTTCCCAAGAAGTTCCTCCCAGGCAGCTCAGAGCAATGAAAAGCTTTCTAACACAGTGTGAGAAGAGTACAGACGGAGCTAGACTACGGTCATCTCCGATTCTTTCCATCTGGGTCTGTGCCTGTGCGCCTGCCCACCCTGGGCCGCAGGTGAATTAATTCACAGAGCTCCATCTCCTGTTAGGACTTTCCACCCTTTGAGACTAACTTTACCTCGTTCATGGCTTCAACCCACTAATTCATTCAAAGTGTAAATTTATAGATGAACGGTTCTTTTTCTCATTGTTAGAATGGAAGCAACATTTTTTTTTCTGGCTTTCTACAGCCCTAGCAGAAGAACTATTTATTTTGTTAACTGAGGTCGTCATCAGTCCTCTCTAGGAGGACTAATTTGTCAGGATTCTGCTTGTTCCTGGGCATGAAAAGTCCCCTAGGGGAGCTCCTAGTTTCCTTTGTCCTGTGGAGCCCAGATCCTCCTGCCGGGATACTTGAGGCAGAACCAAGGGCAGGAAGGCACAGCCGGCATCGGCACTGTCTTCACCCATGCAAGCTCTGGGCACCAGTGGGAAAACTGCCAGTTGGGTGTGAGACAGCAGGAGGAAGTGTCCCCCACAGGTGTCCCTGGTGAGCTGGGAGACAGCCAACCTGTTCAGCTCCCTGGGCAGGATCCTAGGCCAGCATCTCCTCTCTACAGCACAGCCTGGCCCCACATGGATCAAATGGCCCCCACCTGAGGGCTTCCGCTGGCTCCAAGGTCAGAGAAGAGGGAAGCCTTAGGAGAGCCTGCCAGGGCCTGGGTCCTCCTCCTGGCCGCTGGCAGAGGGCGGGAGCATGACAGGTCAATTCCAACCGCCATCTTCCCAGACTTCTCCCAGAACCTCAGTCCTCTGGTTTAGGGTTGCTGACATATTTTTTCACCAAGTTTCCTACAGATGACATCGCATTGGGAGCACAGCACAGCACAGCTGTCCCAGCCTCCTTCCACGTGTGTGCTGTCAGGAAAGTGATGTTTTCGTCTGCAGCGTCCCCATGCCATGGCCCAGCTTGTTTGTTTACATCTCGTTAAGTTACATCAACAGTGTGTTGTGTTTGCAACTGAATATCGCTGTAGGCAGACATAGGGGATAAAACTGATCAGGTCTGTGAGCTGGAAGACCATGCCCCTGTGTGACCTCATGCCCCTACCTGACCACACCTGGCGCCCACCTGCCAATCAGGCTACATAACCACTCCCCTTTGGAAGTGGATTAAAGGCCTGGAACACGGTGGGCCTGGCCCTTTTTTGCCCTTTGCCCTTCTTCTTCCTCTTCCTCGCTGCCCTGCACCTTCAGGGCATGTGGCCTTCAGGCCACCAGCTCCCAGTGCTCGGTATGGATCCAGATTTCTCTCTCTCTTAGGCAGGGCCCTCACTCCCCTATGCATCTCTCTCACCGAATAACAAGCTTAAAACTGACCACGCTGCCTGGTCTATTTGTGCCAGTATTCAGAATTCTTCTCTGAATTCGTGCAAGCGCCCACAGGCTTATCAATATTGTGGATTTCCTAATAAGCAGCCGGTAGCGACAGGACCACTCTTGGTGGAGCAGCGAGCAGTGGTGGCGTGCTCTCTGCAGCCTCACGCACGTGGGAGCTGGGACAGCAGATGTGGCGTTCCGGGAGCACCGGCTCCTTCCGTTCAGAGTAAGTGCTCAGCGCTGGCAGGATTTATCTTGTGCCGCGAGCGGTGTCTACCTCTCTGGGTACTCCGCTGTGACTCCTTTGAGTGATTTATCAGCTACTTCACACCCATCAACTGTGGCTTTTCTTGTAGAAACGGTTCATAAGCTCTCTTACTTTTATGTGAGTTTGAAATATTGCCGCTTTCAAATACGTGCTTCTCTCTTTTTTTTTTTTTATTTATTTGACAGGAAGAGTGATAGACAGTGATAGACAGAGAGAAAGGTCTTCCTTCCGTTGGTTCACTCCCCAAATGGCTGCTATAGGCGGCACGCTGCACCGATCCGAAGCCAGGAGCCTGGTGCTTCTGCACCGATCCGAAGCCAGGAGCCTGGTGCTTCCTCCTGGTCCCATGCGGGTGCAGGGCCCAAGCACTTGGGCCATCCTCCACTGCCCTGCCGGGCCACAGCAGAGAGCTGGACTGGAAGAGGAGCAACCGGGACTAGAACCCGGAGCCCCAACCGGGACTAGAACCCAGGGTGCTGGCACTGCAGGCAGAGGATTAGCCTAGTGAGCCACGGCGCCAGTCCAAATATGTGCTTCTCCTTAAACAAGAATCTCCACGTTAAAAGGAAGAAGGGAAAACCGACTGCCCTCCCACGACTGCCCCATCCCTTCTCCGGGTTAGTCTCCCGGTGAACTGGAGCTCCTGGTCTCCCCAAAATGGTTCACGCTTGCATCACGGCTCCTCTGTTATTCCGTCTCAGGTGCGGGGGTCCCCCAGTTCCAGCCAATCGCCCTGAACGGCCGGATCCAGGTGCTCAGCAACGGGTCCCTGCTGATCAAGCACGTGGTGGAGGAGGACAGCGGCTACTACCTCTGCAAGGTCAGCAACGACGTGGGCGCCGACGTCAGCAAGTCCATGTACCTCACCGTGAAAAGTAAGGAGGAGCAGCGCTCCGGGTCGCTCGCCTGCCCTTTGCGGGGAGGGCAGGGCTTAGCTTTCTGCTTGTCTCTGTGCACACCTGGGTAAAGGCTTTGACGTTTGAAGCTTTGCTGGTCAAACACACAGCTGAAGAAGGCGGTAAAACTCCAGCCCATGGTTGACAGCAGGCCCGGGGCCCCTCCTGTCCAGGGTCGGCAGCCATGTTCGTCTTTCCTTCTGTGCCCATGGCCATTGGCATGGGCTGTGGGCTAAGCCACCGGGTGGCTTCTGCCTTCAGCACCCAGGTTTCCAGCCTGTTCATTTCACTGTGGGAAAGCCCACGGTGAGATCCCAGGTGTGTCCTTGACGGAGGCTTATTCTCATACAGTTGATGATTCGCAAGCTGCCTTTCCTTTTAAAGATCTTTTATAAACAAATCAAGTGCCTGGGAGCCTCATTAGCGAAACCAGACAGCTGGAAGACCAAAGTGGGCAGCAGTGAGCTAAGGGGGCTGTGCTGCTGGTGTAGGAAAGGGCACCTTGCCATGAACCCCCCTCTCACTGTGCCCACTGAGCTACCAGAGGATGGCCACGCAGGGACCCAGCTCTCGCTGAGTGCTGCTTGTTGGCCAGCGGTTGTACCCCAGCTGGCAGTGAATGGGTTGTCCATTGAGAGAATTTTCTCCTGGAGGAGCCGTGACTTCTTGATCGAATGTCTTTGTTCTCTTGTCAATGCCTTCTGCAACTTTTCATTCTGCTATTGATAGTTTGGAGCGAGGTCCACCATATTGTTTACCAGAATTGTATTTAAAGCTGTCTGCCGGTGGTGTGTATGTGTGCGGGAGTGTGGCACTTCCAGGCTAGCTACACAGAAACTGCTCTCCCTCCTAATTCACTAAGAATTTCTTTTAGTTGTCCACGATTTTTAACAAAACCATGAAAATACTGAACTATTTGTTAAACTTTGATATTGGTAAATCGACGAGAGTTCTGAAATGGGGTGGTTTGGATGTGTTTCGCAAATATTCAATGCATAATTTTTGATTCTAACTTCTCTGATGTGAAGGGACTGAATTGTGAGAATCTGAGAACAAATCATGGTGTCACTTCAATTCAAAGCTGAAATGACACTTTTCAAAATTTAAATCAATGAACTATTAAAGCCACCAGAGGGAGGAGGGCCAGTGCTGGCCAGTGTGGTTCCAGCTTTCCCCAGTGAGAGGATTATATTGTGCTTTAATGCATTTCAATGTGTAAAGCATGGCTGTGTTCTACAAATAGATGAGTATCTAGGACCTAATTTGTGCAGGGTCTTGTGAAGGAAGAAAAGTCAAACACGAGTCTCATCCTGGTGAATGGGAGAGCCCATGTTGGGGAAGGGGAGATGAGGGTCTCGTCCTGGTGAATGGGAGAGCCCATGTTGATGTGGGGAGATGAGGGTCTCATCCTGGTGAATAGGAGAGCCCATGTTGGGGAAGGGGAGATGAGGGTCTCGTCCTGGTGAATGGGAGAGCCCATGTTGATGTGGGGAGATGAGGGTCTCGTCCTGGTGAATGGGAGAGCCCATGTTGATGTGGGGAGAAGAGGATCTCATCCTGGTGAATGGGAGAGCCCATGTTGATGTGGGGAGATGAGGGTCTCGTCCTGGTGAATGGGAGAGCCCATGTTGACAGGGGGAGATGAGGGTCTCATCCTGGTGAATGGGAGAGCCCATGTTGATGTGGGGAGATGAGGGTCTCATCCTGGTGAATGGGAGAGCCCATGTTGACAGGGGGAGATGAGGGTCTCATCCTGGTGAATGGGAGAGCCCATGTTGATGTGGGGAGAAGAGGGTCTCATCCTGGTGAATAGGAGAGCCCATGTTGGGGAAGGGGAGATGAGGGTCTCGTCCTGGTGAATGGGAGAGCCCATGTTGACAGGGGGAGATGAGGGTCTCATCCTGGTGAATGGGAGAGCCCATGTTGGGGAAGGGGAGATGAGGGTCTCATCCTGGTGAATGGGAGAGCCCATGTTGATGTGGGGAGATGAGGGTCTCATCCTGGTGAATGGGAGAGCCCATGTTGACGGGGAGATGAGGGTCTCATCCTGGTGAATGGGAGAGCCCATGTTGATGTGGGGAGATGAGGGTCTCATCCTGGTGAATGGGAGAGCCCATGTTGACGGGGAGATGAGGGTCTCATCCTGGTGAATGGGAGAGCCCATGTTGATGTGGGGAGATGAGGGTCTCATCCTGGTGAATGGGAGAGCCCATGTTGATGTGGGGAGATGAGGGTCTCGTCCTGGTGAATGGGAGAGCCCATGTTGACAGGGGGAGATGAGGGTCTCATCCTGGTGAATGGGAGAGCCCATGTTGGGGAAGGGGAGATGAGGGTCTCATCCTGGTGAGTGGGAGAGCCCATGTTGACAGGGGGAGATGAGGGTCTCATCCTGGTGAATGGGAGAGCCCATGTTGATGTGGGGAGATGAGGGTCTCATCCTGGTGAATGGGAGAGCCCATGTTGATGTGGGGAGATGAGGGTCTCGTCCTGGTGAATGAGAGAGCCCCTGTTGAGGGCGGGGAGATGACGTAGAAGAAGACAGAGGCTACAAGGTGAAGAGTGAGTTGCATGGAACAAAACTGCAGCAGGGGGTGCCGAGGGAAGCTTCCTGGGCCAAACATCTTGCAGAATGGGTGGAATTATAAACGGCAGTGAGGGAAGACTTTCCCCACATCTCGCTTCAGACCTCCCTACTGGATGTGACCAGGGGAGCCTTGGGGGAGGCCCTAGTGCCCTCCCTTCATGAACTGTCTCTCTCTGGGGACACTGGGGTGACTCCATGGTACAGAAAGCACACACGCTCTAAGAGAACATAGAACTCCGCGCCTAGGGTGTGATTCCCACTAGCTGTGGGGTCGGTGACTCTACCTGGAGGCCTGAGTGTCTCTGTTCCCCTAGTTCCTGGGCTGAAACCCTAACACCCCTGCCCCCAGGCAAAGGTCTTAGAGGTGGAGTCTCTGGAGGGGATTAGGTCACATGGATGGGACTAGGGCTTCATTCTAACCTCATGACAACAGCAGGAAGTTGTCAGCCTCACAACCTGCGAGAGGCCCTCGCCAGAACTCAACCATGCTGTGCCCTGCACCTGGATGCCCAGCCCCCAGCACTGAGAGAACCAAGTCGCTGTTGGTGATAAGCCACCAAGTCTGTGGTGGGTAAAGATGCTACAGAGTGGGAACGGGCGGCATCCCAGCTCAGTCCCAAAGGACACAGGACTTGCAGAGGTCGGGTCAGTGAGGGGACTCCTGGGGGGGAGAGGACGGAGCCCATGCAAGGCGAGAGCAGTCTCTGGATGCTGTTCAGTGCTTGGGGGAGAGCAGAGATGGAAATGCTTAACATGAACTTCTAAGAGAGGTGATTCCCACAGTTGGCTGGATTTCAGACTGGCTGAGACCATACAACATGTTCTGAGAGGTGTTTTTGAATAAGCTAATGGTGCCAGCTTTTAATATCTCATGGTTGGTTTTATAAACTATGTCAGCCTCGAGCATCTGGTATGTTTCATCCAAATCAGAATATCCAAATTATAAGAAGTAGAAAATCTTTTAAGAAAGGGATCTAAAAGCCTGAAGACCATATATACAGGGGAATATACTTTTTTCAAATGACTTTTTAAAATTTAATTTAATTTAATTTTTTGACAGGCAGAGTGGACAGTGAGAGAGAGAAAGAAAGGTCTTCCTTTTTCCGTTGGTTTACCCCCCGATGGCCGCTGAAGCCAGCGCACTGCAGCTGGCACACCACGCTGATCCGAAGCCAGGAGCCAGGTGCTTCCTCCTGGTCTCCCATGTGGGTGCAGGGCCCAAGCACTTGGGCCATCCTCCACTGCCCTCCTGGGCCACAGCAGAGAGCTGGACTGGAAGAGGAGCAACCGGGACAGAATCCGGTGCCCCAACCGGGACTAGAACCCGGTGTGCCGGCGCCACAAGGCAGAGGATTAGCCAAGTGAGCCGCAGGCACCAGCCCTCAAATGACTTTTAAAAATCTCAGCAAGTAGGGAATGCAGCATGACTTCTGTGTGTTCCTTGTATGTTCGTTTGCCCAGCCCCTGGGGTTACTTTTATGGTTAGGGTTAGGGTTATGGGTTATGGGTTATGGGTTAGGGTTAGGGTTAGGGTTAGGGTTAGGATTAGGGTTAGCTTAGGGGTAACAGTGGTAACTGGTGCTGTGTGTGTGATGGAATCTCCATCCAAGTTGCCACCTAAGCCATCTTTGTTATCTCTAGCCGTTGTTAACTGTGTACCTTTCCTGTGTGCACCTCACCCTCACCCTCACCCCTTCCTCCTCTGGCCCTTGCATTTGATCTCGGGACATTTGTGCATTCTTTTCTCTTATCAGAAGAGCTACGCTGTGCTCAGGGGCTCGCACATGTACATGGGGTGCTGTAAGGGAACATTCCTTGCCCAATAGGAGCACTCCAGGTGCCAGTTCCGCGGCATACAGCGAGCAGTCCTTCTGCAGGCTGTGGCACACGGGAAGACATCCTGATGGTGCTGTGTGCAACACCTTCCAGAAAATCCATCTGGGAAAGAAAGTTAGAAGCCACAAAATTTGCAGAAGAGAGAAGCGGGAGGACTCCCACCATCTGAGGCCGGGGACGGTGGCCATTCATAGCCCACTCTGGAGCAAGACTTTGCCCGCCTGAGGCCAGTGTCGTCTTCCTAGCCCCGGGGGTTAATGAGTTATCACTACAGCGTTTGGGTCTTCCAACAGGAAAGTGAGAAATTGGGCGGGAAGGAAATTATACTGCTCTACATAAATGCGTTCAGGCCGCTCCCTTCTCTAAGTCGTTTGACACAGTCGTCCATGCCAACCTTGCAAAGTCAACGTTGGCGGTGGGCACGTGGCCTAGCAGCTACGATGTCCACGCCCCACATCGAGTGCTTGGCGTTGATCCTTGTTCTGGCTGCCGGCACCAGCTCCCTGGAGCACAGGCAGCCAGGATGGGATCCTGCCACCCACCTGGAGACCTGGATTGAGTTGCTGGCTCCTAATCCCAGGCCAGCCCTACTATTGTAGCCATGTGGGGAGGGCATGAGCAGATCGGGTCTCTCTCTCTGTGCCTCTCTACTAATTAAAGTAAAAAATAAAATAAAACATAATTAAGCATTTAAATAATAACACATGTAATAAGAGTATAAAAAATCAGTTCAAAGGGAGAACTACTGCCTGAACAGGCGACATCAGCAAATTAAGGCAGCTCTTACACACTCGGCCTTTACAGAGCAAACCTCTTGGGGCCAGCATCCTGCGTGGGCCCCGGTTCAAGTCCCGGATGCTCTGCTTCCGAGCCAAGTCCCTGCTAATGTCCCTGGGAAGGCAGAGGAAGATGACCCAAGTGCTTGGGCCCCTGCCACCCACATGGGAGACCCAGATGGTGTTCCTGGCTCCTGGCTTTGGCCTGTTCCAGCCTCAGCTGTTGTGACCACTTGGGAAGTGAACCAGCAGATGGAAGATTCTCTCTCTCCTTCTCTCTCTCTCTTTCTGTCTCTGTCTCTTTTTCTCTCTCTGTAACTCAAGCTTTCAAATAAATAAACAAATAGATCTTTAAAAAGCAGAAGCACACCCCCCCTCTCCCCGCCACCAACAGGACCTGCAGGAACCAGGTACTGGCTCAGTCTCCCGTCCAGCAAGTTTTATTGCTACTTTACCTGAAAAATTGAGCATTTAACAATGACCACCCACTGCCAACATGCCTGGTCTCTGGAGTCAGCTACGAGGAGAGCCGGTGGCTGAGCAGGGAGCCCTCGGCAGGGCAGGGAGCCACACACACACACACACACACACACATACCCGCAAACCCTTCCCTCCGGGCTGGTTTCCCTGCCTCCATCTCCATTGTCTCCCCAATCCTAGTTTATTAGTTACCAGAAACCACCCCAGGGCTGGAAATCAAACACCCCCACCCCAGGCCGGTCAGGGGCCACAGACCCCAGGCCATGCCAACAGGATGGGCCTGGTCCCCATGCCAGGGACCCCTGGGGTCTGGGGCCCCTGGTCTTTTATGCTCAGCACATCTGGACTCATGGGGGAGGGCCTCCCGCAGTTTCTTTCAGAAGCCAACACTGCGCCCGACCTCTTGCCGCCTGCAGGTCCCTGGGTTTCTAGGAGCCCTGATTTCCGTGGGCATCTGCAGCCTGCCATGAGCAAGCCGCTCTTCCCTGGCCGGCCGCTCTGCACAGGGCCTTTCTGATCCCCTCGTGCAGCCTCAAAGAGCTGGCTTCTCAAACAGGAAGGCAGCGCCCTGCGGGGCCAGGGACTCTTGCATTCTAATGAGCCCGGCCCCCTGGAGCAACCCGCAGCCTCCCGCCCTTCAACCCCTCAGGTCGCCAGAGCTCTGAGCTGTTGGATTGCATGTACACACGTGTGTGCAAATGTGTATGTGTGTACCAACCCCTCCACTTTGCTCACACAGTCCTCAGGGTCTTGGCTTTCTGGAAAGTTCTCCTTGGTGTGATTTGACCATGAGCCTTTACTTGACTTACACACTCAGGGTGGGGAACCTTTTTTTTTTTTTCCTGCCAAGGGCCATTGGATATGTATAACATTATTCGTGGGCCATACAATGTCATCAACTAGAAAACAAGCCTACAGTAGATGTACTGAATTTCCCACAGCTGGGCGGTCCCCAGCCCACACCATCCCCTGCTGAAACTCCCCATCCATGCCTGCATGTCCCCTGTAGCCTCTGTCACTCCCCGTCGTCACCCACTGCCACTGGGACCCCGCTTTTCAGGCCAACCCTGAGTCGCCAAGGTCAGAACCTCCTTCTACAGTGCTCCACGGGGCTCCTGGGAGGCCCCAGCTGCCCCACGGTGAAGCTGGGGTGCCCCTCGTGGGTCCCACGCCAGGCTCTGCACTCGTCCAGGCGCGAGGGACCAGCCTCGTTTTCCTCTGTTTCGCTCTCATGAAGAAAGGAGACGTTTGAACTTGCAACACCCTTAGGTTACACGCACTGTTCCTCAAAGTGGCCGGGTGTGGCTCTGGGTCCCAGAGCCCCTGCCTCAAGGCTTCTGAACCCGGACCCCTCAACCCATAATCCGCGGGGACCCCAGGAGCAACCGTTGAGTGGTACGTGGGATCGCCTGTGTTGTTCCGCGAGGAACCTGGAGCCGTCGTGATGGCCTCGGCCGATTCCAGGCTGCAGAGGTCGGGAGCCTCCCTTCTAGAAAAGCACCCCTGGATGGGCTGGGTGCTGCCCACAAGGCGGGACCCGGTGCCAGGACTGAAAGGGGCAGGGCAGAGGGGTCGCTCGGGGGCTGAGGAGGAGGGAGCAGCCACGGATCAGGACACACGCCAGGCTCCCTGCACACTAGGTTTTGGGGTCACATTACCTTGGCTGCACGCCCACACACTGCGGCCTTGGGCGGCGTGTGGCACGGATGCATCAAAGCAATGTAACCTAGCAGGGAACGGTCGGGCTCCACACCTGTCCTGCCTGAGTCCTCGGCCGGGTACCTGGCGCAGGCTACTCCATCCCCAAGCCTCTGAAAAGCAGAGTACGTGCGGGCAGCTCCCTGCCTCTCGAGGCTCGCGGGAGCTACCCCGTGCCATCGCTTAGCAGGGCGAGGACAGAAAGCAGAAGCAGGACAAGTCAGCTTCCCTTGGTGTTGGGGCCCCAGTGCTGTCGTCTCCAGGACCACGGTGTAAGCCGCTCTCAAATAAGACACAGCCGTGCCTCTGAGAGCGAGGCGGTGAGGCAGATTGAAGGACAACGGTTTGCACGTTTTCCTACGTGCAGAGCCCACCAGCCTCCTCACCCTGCTCTCCGAAGTCGTGTGCAGCATCACGCACACATGTGGCCTTGCTGGGACTGTCTGGGCACAGGGGCAGAGGATGGAGGAGGCGGGGAGGTGAATGCAGTGCCGGGCAGCTCTCAGCCGGCAGACGGGGTGGTGGTCGAGCTCCTTCCACGCTGAGCATCCTGGCCCCGCTCCCCTCTTGGATTTCACTTCCCCAGTCAGCCTGAAACTGCACCAGCTTCGCAGGAACTTGGTCACAGGCAGGGATGCTAGGCGAGCAGGTGCACTTCCCTCCTCCCTCACTGCTAGGGGTTGGCTTCTATCCCCCCCACCCGCCAAAGTTCATGTTGGATGCTGTGCCCTCCTTGTAATAAGGTGCAAAGGGGTCACGCTGGATTATGTCTGGCCCCACAATACAGTAAGACCTCCATCTACCATGGAAAGGAGATGAGTGGATGAGGATGGAGCTGCCACAGACCCAGGGAAGCTACCTGGAGCTAAGGAAGACTCCTCCCAGAATCTCTCCCTGGGAGCACAGCCCTGCCCTCTCTGATTTCCTATGCCTGTAGGTTTTTAAAGCCTCCCAGGCAGTCCCAGGACACACATAGACCCGGGGGGTCACAGAGTCTGCAGGCACCTGTTTGAGGATGTGCGAGGTGAGCTGGATCAGCTGAGCGTGGATGTGAGGCAGTGGCGGGCGCCCTCTCCCTTTGAACACACTTGGTTTAAGGTGGAACCTGAACCAACATCGCCACTCGGTGTTGGCCAGTGAAATCTGGAGAGCTCTTCGTGGAAATTTCCACGCCCGATCGCCTTCTCCCAGGGGACTCTGCCAGGGTGTCCGTTGCCGCAATTCTGACCCCAGCGTGTCTGGTGGTGGCACGTCGCACGCTGGGGCTGTTCTGGTATCGACCTGAGATAAAACCAACGTACAGGGAGGTGGAGTCCAGAACACAGTGTGGCTCACATGGAGCCCCCTCGGAGCCTGCCCTGCACTGAGATGACCTTTGACCCAGGGCACCATTGGCCAGTGCGGGTAAGGGAGCTGGAGGCATCCGAAGTGATATGGGTAAGCAGGGTAGGACATCGTCCAACCCTCCCCCCACCTCCAAAAATCAGACTGGAAAAAAAAAAAAAGATCTCCTAGGGAATGGGGAGTTTAATAGGAGCTGGAAATGAGGGGACTTACAGGGCTGATGTTTGGGGATGTGACGGGAATGACGGGTGAGGGTCTGTGGTCACTCTCAGTCGGGGGCCTCTCTGGGGGCCCTAACTGGTGCCAGTGTCTGGCAGAGGCGGGAAGACAGGCTCAACAGCTTGTTACCAAGTGTTGCCACGGCCGGCACTCCCCCAGTGTCCCCACCCTCCCCTGTGCCCGCCCCTACCCTGCTCCCTTCTTCTGTTTAGAGGCTCCCTTCTGCTTAGAAGCTTAAAAGTTTCTGTTGCCAGTTCGGGGTGACCTCAGCTAATTTGAGGACTCACTGTCCCTGTGCCTTGTCCCGTGATTGGTGTCAGCGTTCTGAGCCCACCATCAATGTCACCCGCCAGGCTGGCATCTGCTGACACCTGTGGCTTCCCATTCCGTTCTTGGGCATGGAGGCGCAGCCCGGCTGCCCCCAAGAGCCCCCTTCCAAGCTTCTGGAGGCCCCTCCCTGGTCAATGCTGACCAGGACCCCATGCAGTACTAGTCATTGCGCGCCCCCTGGTGGCAAGACCCTGTATACGCTGCAGAAAATCGGTGACCCGCCCGGAGCAGGTTTCCCTGGAGAAGGACCTGCAGGTGGGTGAGCAGAGCAGAACAAAGTCTGCAGCGAGGAGTGCACGTCCTGGAGGGAACATTCCAGCAGATGGATCTGCTCGAGATAGGAGCTGGTTTTGTCTGGGAGCAGCAAGGGTGCCGCAGTCCTGGGAATGTGTGTGCAATCCGTGTCTGTGTGTCTGGGTGTCTGTGTGTCTGGGTGTCTGTGTGTCTGGGTCTCTGTGTGTGTGCAGGTCCGTGTCTGTGTGTCTGGGGTGTGTCTGTGTGTGTGCAGGTCCGTGCCTGTGTGTCTGTGTGTCTGTGTGTGTGCAGGTCCGTGCCTGTGTTGTGTGCAGGTCCGTGCCTGTGTGTCTGAGGTGTCTATGTGTGTGCAGGTCCGTGTGTGTGTGTGTGCAGGTCCGTGCCTGTGTGTCTGGGGTGTCTGTGTGTGTGCAGGTCCGTGTCTGTGTGTCTGGGGTGTCTGTGTGTGTGCAGCTCCGTGCCTGTGTGTCTGTGGTGTCTGTGTGTGTGCAGGTCTGTCCCTGTGTGTCTGGGGTGTCTGTGTGTGTGTGCAGGTCCGTGTCTGTGTGTCTGGGGTGTCTGTGTGTGTGTGCAGGTCCGTGTCTGTGTGTCTGTGGTGTCTGTGTGTGTGCAGGTCCGTGCCTGTGTGTCTGGGGTGTCTGTGTGTGTGTGCAGGTCCGTGTCTGTGTGTCTGGGGTGTCTGTGTGTGTGCAGGTCCGTGTTTGTGTGTCTGGGTGTCTGTGTGTGTGCAGGTCCGTGTCTGTGTGTCTGGGGTGTCTGTGTGTGTGCAGCTCCGTGCCTGTGTGTCTGGGGTGTCTGTGTGTCTGGAGTGTCTGTGTGTGTGCAGGTCCGTGCCTGTGTGTCTGGGTGTCTGTGTGTGTGCAGGTCCGTGCCTGTGTGTCTGGGGTGTGTCTGTGTGTGTGCAGGTCCGTGTCTGTGTGTCTGGGTGTCTGTGTGTGTGCAGGTCCGTGTCTGTGTGTCTGGGGTGTCTGTGTGTCTGGAGTGTCTGTGTGTGTGCAGGTCCGTGCCTGTGTGTCTGGGGTTTCTGTGTGTGTGCAGGTCCGTGTCTGTGTGTCTGGGGTGTCTGTGTGTGTGCAGGTCTGTGCCTGTGTGTCTGGGGTGTCTGTGTGTCTGGAGTGTCTGTGTGTGTGCAGGTCCGTGCCTGTGTGTCTGGGGTGTCTGTGTGTGAGCAGGTCTGTGTCTGTGTGTCTGTGGTGTCTGTGTGTGTGCAGGTCCGTGCCTGTGTGTCTGAGGTGTCTATGTGTGTACAGGTCCGTGTCTGTGTGTGTGTGCAGGTCCGTGCCTGTGTGTCTGTGGTGTCTGTGTGTGTGCAGGTCCATGTCTGTGTGTCTGGGGTGTGTCTGTGTGTGTGCAGGTCCGTGCCTGTGTGTCTGTGTGTCTGTGTGTGTGCAGGTCCGTGCCTGTGTTGTGTGCAGGTCCGTGCCTGTGTGTCTGAGGTGTCTATGTGTGTGCAGGTCCGTGTGTGTGTGTGTGTGCAGGTCCGTGCCTGTGTGTCTGAGGTGTCTGTGTGTGTGCAGGTCCATGTCTGTGTGTCTGGGGTGTCTGTGTGTGTGCAGGTCCGTGCCTGTGTGTCTGTGGTGTCTGTGTCTGTGCAGGTCTGTCCCTGTGTATCTGTGGTGTCTGTGTGTGTGCAGGTCTGTCCCTGTGTGTCTGGGGTGTCTGTGTGTGTGTGCAGGTCCGTGTCTGTGTGTCTGGGGTGTCTGTGTGTGTGCAGGTCCGTGTTTGTGTGTCTGGGTGTCTGTGTGTGTGCAGGTCCGTGTCTGTGTGTCTGGGGTGTCTGTGTGTGTGCAGCTCCGTGCCTGTGTGTCTGGGGTGTCTGTGTGTCTGGAGTGTCTGTGTGTGTGCAGGTCCGTGCCTGTGTGTCTGGGTGTCTGTGTGTGTGCAGGTCTGTGCCTGTGTGTCTGGGGTGTGTCTGTGTGTGTGCAGGTCCGTGTCTGTGTGTCTGGGTGTCTGTGTGTGCAGGTCCGTGTCTGTGTGTCTGGGGTGTCTGTGTGTGTGCAGGTCCGTGTTTGTGTGTCTGGGTGTCTGTGTGTGTGCAGGTCCGTGTCTGTGTGTCTGGGGTGTCTGTGTGTGTGCAGCTCCGTGCCTGTGTGTCTGGGGTGTCTGTGTGTCTGGAGTGTCTGTGTGTGTGCAGGTCCGTGCCTGTGTGTCTGGGTGTCTGTGTGTGTGCAGGTCTGTGCCTGTGTGTCTGGGGTGTGTCTGTGTGTGTGCAGGTCCGTGTCTGTGTGTCTGGGTGTCTGTGTGTGCAGGTCCGTGCCTGTGTGTCTGGGGTGTCTGTGTGTCTGGGGTGTGTCCGTGTGTGTGCAGGTCCGTGTCTGTGTGTCTGGGGTGTCTGTGTGTGTGCAGGTCTGTGCCTGTGTGTCTGGGGTGTCTGTGTGTCTGGGGTGTGTCTGTGTGTGTGCAGTTCCATGCCTGTGTGTCTGGGGTGTCTGTGTGTGTGCAGGTCTGTGCCTGTGTGTCTGGGGTGTCTGTGTGTCTGGAGTGTCTGTGTGTGTGCAGGTCCGTGCCTGTGTGTCTGGGGTGTCTGTGTGTGAGCAGGTCTGTGTCTGTGTGTCTGGGGTGTCTGTGTGTGTGCAGGTCCGTGTCTGTGTGTCTGGGGTGTCTGTGTGTCTGTGGTGTGTGTGTGTGCAGGTCCGTGCCTATGTGTCTGTGGTGTGTGTGTGTGTGCAGGTCCGTGCCTGTGTGTCTGGGGTGTGTCTGTGTGTGTGCAGGTCCGTGTCTGTGTGTCTGGGGTGTGTCTGTGTATGTGCAGGTCCGTGTCTGTGTGTCTGGGGTGTCTGTGTTTGTGCAGTTCCATGCCTGTGTGTCTGGGGTGTCTGTGTGTGAGCAGGTCTGTGTGTGTCTGGGGTGTCTGTGTGCATACACGTGTTTGTGCATGTGTCTAAGAATGTGTGTATGTACTCTATGTGCACACACACAGTCCATATTGTGTGATGTTCACTGTGCAAGCATCTGTCTTTCCATGTTCTCTGTCGTTACTGCAAGTCTGAAGAGCTTAATTCTATTTTAGAATGCTTGGTTCAACATAGTTTTTGAAAATTGTGTGGCTGAATTGAGCAGCTTTCCTGCTTTTCTTTAGACTTTTGTGCCCGGCATGCAGAGCTATTCTCTGTCCTGAGGATTTTAATATTCCATATTCGCCATTTTACTCTTTAATACTTAAGGGATTTATTGTGATGGGAACTACAAGTACAAAGCTAATATTTTTCCACAAACGGTTGATTAGTTGTCCTCACACCATTTGTTGTCCAGTCCCTCCCATCTCTGCTTTTCTGAGATATCATTTTAATTTTAGGAGATGGGCCCTGGACTAAGCTTCTTGGTCAGCTCGGGCAGTTCCTTGCTGTATACCTTGGGTGAGTCACAGAGCCTCTCTGTGCGTTGGTGACTTAATTCTAGTGCTGTTGCCTGGCTTCCATGAGCTCACGTGAACACGGATTTCCCAGGACGCAGGAATGAGATGTTATCCCTCCCCTCAGACACAGACACTAACTCAAAACCAATCGTTGCCATTAAAATATGAACCAAAGCTAAAAAGGTCTTAGAAGAAAATATCAGAATCCACAAACATCACCCGCATTTCTCAGAAGTACCATCCACAGTGTGTGGCAGATTGTAAGCATTGCATGTTTGGGATTTTAAAGAGCGACTGTTGGATATATATATTTGCAAAAAAGAACAGAAAGCTGCCTACAAGGGTATTTGACAGAGGCGATGGACAGGCTGTCAACCAGTGGAAGCTGCCGTGTTCACGCGCTGGGTGCCCCTGTGAGCTCTCAGGTCCAGGGTCTTATTTGTGTATTGGGTGTTTTAAATCATTACATCCTTAAGATGCATTCAATGCAGAGTGGAGGATCTGCCTGCCCTTCCTCCCCTGCCATTGGAAAACATTTTGCTGTACCTTCCTGCTTATTTGTCCAGAAGGACTTCAGCGTGATTCTGTGTGCTTCAAAAGCAAACATGGGAGGGTTCAATGTAGCTCAAGTTATAGACTGCCTTGGGGCGGGGCCCACGTGGTGCCCTGGTGGAGACATCATCGGGCGTGGAGCGCACTCACCCTGCCCTTCGTGGGAGTGCTGTTTGCTCCCATTCAGACTTGACGCGTGTTTGTGTTCATCTGTGGAACCTCACGCACCGTGTGGCAATGCCATGTGCCGGTCCCTTCTGCTGGGCTCGAGTTCATGATTTGGTGCTGTTGGGCTCCTGGCCGTGGTCCAGGGTTTTCATGGCCTTAGGGGAGGATGGGGAGGTGCCCAGTCCTTAATGTGCTAGGCAAGTATTTGCTGCCTTCCTATGGTGCGCCAGGCGTGGTGCGAGACGCAGGAGGTGAGCATCTGAGCCGGGAGCTCCAAACCTCTGCCCACCCAGCCGTTCCCTCAGTGACCCCAGCTCGAGTGAGGGGCACACACGCCTTGGGGAGCAGCAGAGCTTCCATATGAGGGCACTGGGAATTCCGTTTTCTAAGCTCACACTTGGGTCTGGCGATTTGAGACAAGATTCAAGGAAGCATCGCTTGGTCCTGGCCGGGGCAGGCAGCGGAGTGTGATTGGCTACTGTGGTAGATCTTGTCCACTGTGGGGAGGGAGCGAGGCCAGCCTAAACTGGTGGCTGAAGACCCAGTGGTCACTCAGGTTGGCCAGAGGAGCAGCTGCTGGTCACATTTCACACTCCGGTCTGCTTTTACTCGTGACAATGGAGGGGTCTTGTTTTGCCCTGACTCGTCTCTGCCAAGGTGCCCTTTTTTTAAAAATATTTATTTATTTATTTATTTGAAAGTCAGAATTACACACAGAGAGAAGGAGAGGCAGAGAGAGAGAGAGAGAGGTCTTCCATCTGCTGGTTCACTCCCCCCAATTGGCTGCAACAGCTGGAACTGCACTGATCCAAAGCCAGGAGCCAGGAGCTCCTTCCAGGTCTCCCATGCAGGTGCAGGGGCCCAAGGACTTGGACCAGCTTCTACTACATTTCCAGGCCACAGCAGAGAGCTGGATCAGAAGTGGAGCAGCCGAGACTCAAACCGGCGCCCATATGGGATGCCAGCACCACAGGCAGTGGCTCCAAGGTGCTCTTTTCTGATATTGGTGTTTTGTGAAGTTATTGAGTTCAACAAGAGAATTCCAAAGCAGACATGGAGTTCCCAGCCCGGACAGGGACAGCAGGAGCCACTTTCCTCCCTCTCACTTCCGCCATCAGACCCCTGCATGGATTCCAATGACATTTATCTTGAAGAGAAGGAAGATAACGGTGCTTCTGTTCAGCTCTAACTGTAGAAGCTGCATTCATAGGGGGCCCCGGGGTGCACAGGGCCAGTTTTATCACAAGCTCAGCGGAAGCAAGCCCCCAAGGCAGCTGGTCTGCCGTGGACCTTGGGAGCAGGTGCATAGAACCAGCCAGCGGGAAGGCAAGGCTTGGCCTTGACCTCTGCCAAGGATGCCGAGAGGCTCGCTGTTCCCTGAGGGCTTCCAGGGCTGACCCTCTGCAGGGAGGGTCTGGGCCACTGGTGTCAGAGCACATACAGGGACCCCGGCTCAGAGCAGAGTCCCAGAGCGGCTCCCGGGCCAGCAGGGCGGGGCCCACCCGGCCCACCCGGCCCACCCATCTTCCGGTTTCTCTGACTGCAACAGCAGAGGGCCTCGGTGTTCAGGCTGTTTTGATTCAAGGAAGTTGAGTGCTGGAGAGATCAAGCCTGCAAGATGACGCTGGTCAATGGGGATCTCCTCCGTGCAGAGCGGGCTTCGCCCCGTAGAGGGCTGTGCGTTTGGTTCTAAGGGGCCTTGCTTCCCCAGAGCTGTCTTTGTTGGCTTGTTCCCTTGCTTCCAAGGCTTCTCTTTGGGGACCGGGTCTGTGTGAGGAACCTGGCATCCATGAATCTCAGTAGGAAAACAAAGGTTTCCCCAAATGAGGTCTTGTTTTCCATTTATACACTTTTGTTCCTATTTAAGGCTGTTAGAAAAGCTGGAGATGTGATTTTCACACATTTTTAAAGACAAGAAAACCTTGAAACTTTTTTCTGGTCATTTTTTTCATATGTTTTCTTTTGTCTTAGTTAAATCTTATGTTTTCATGTGTTTTTTTTTAAGATTTATTTATTTAAAAGCAGATTGAGAGTTAGAGGGATAGATGGAGGGAGAAGAATCTCCCATCGGCTGTCTCACGGTTCAAATAGCTCTGGAGTTCCTTCCCCACATTATGGACATTTTATAGTTTTACCAGCATTTTAAGATGTCTTGAAAGGTTGATTTTGTTTAAAAGATTTATTTATTTGACAGGTAGAGTGAGACGCATCAGGGAGGGGAATGAGGGTCTTTCATCAGCTGGTTCACTCCCTCTAGGACCAGAGTTGGTCCAGGCTAATGCCAGAAGCCGGGAACTCCACCTGTTTTCTAGGTGGGTGGCAGGGGCCCAGGTGGGCAGATGGCCCAGGCCATCTTCTGCTGCTCTCCCAGGCACATTAGTGGGGATCTCGGTGGGAAGTAGAGTGGCCGGGGCTCTAATGGGTGCTCTGATGTGGGATGCCAGCCTCACAAGCCATAGCTTAACCCTCTGTGCCCTGAGGTTGAGTTTTTTAAAAATACGAATTTGAAGAAGCATGCATTGATAGCTAACCATTCCTCACCTTCTGTATTTAATTTTCTGTGATGGCAGAAACATAATTCAAGAATTCACTGTACAAGCGGCTCGTCTTTCTAGAAGCAGGCAAGTGGCCAATGTGGCAGAGAGAGGACTTGACCCCGCACCGGCTGACACGGATGCCAGTGCGGCTTTGTCTATTAACTGCTAACGAGCGGTGTGGCTGCTGGCACACAGCTTAGGTTCTGAGCCTCGCTAGTAGGGTTCACTGCAAAGGGGGTGTGGTCGTACCGCCTCATTTTGATGCTTGGAGCACTGGAGGCTGAACCCTTGCAAGAAACAAAGTGGCTTACAAATGCCAGGACTTCTACATGTGTTTGACATGGCTTTTGCTGTGACCTCAGCAAAGTATGTAGAGAAACACGTGAACCCATTTGCTTTCATGGGAACATCCTCTCGAAAGAACGGTCTGTTTTCTGCAAATCTCAACCCAAAGCATCCTCGCTGAGAAACGTCACAGAGTAACAGAAGGCTAATGTGTTGCTTCTGCACTTTGCTAAGTTCCTGGGTACTTGCTTTATTGTTAATGGTTGATGCTATGCCTGGTTTCTTGTACTTCCTCCATGATATCACAAATTCTGTTTTTTGAAGCAAGAAAGTTGTGATGAATAAATCATTCCTAACCTCGGGGGGGGGGGAGAGAGAGAGAGAGAGAGAAAGAGAGAGAGAGAGAACATGAAGACGTGAGTCTGGGCAGCTTTAAGGAAGTGCAGTTAGCCACGCGTTTGGGAAGCTGCAAGGCCATGTGCGTGGCACCACCTCCGTGAAGGCCTCCCTGGCTGCAGTGTGTAAGAGGGTGGCATCCCGTGGCGAGACAGGAACAGGAGACACCCCAGAGGCCGGGGTCTTTAGAACAGTGTCCAGGGTACCCCAAGCACTACCCTTAGCCCTCTCAGTGCTAGGGTCCCTAAATGACCAGAGCCCTCCCAGTAGGCCCCACTTCTTAAAGGAGCCACCACTTCCCAACGCTACTGCACCGGGGACCAGACATCCAACACATGAGCTTCAGGGGACAAACCACATCCAAACCAAGGGAGATGAAGATGACCCCACACATGAGCATCCGTCCCCGATTCTGACCTCTGCGTGCTACGTTAGGATCTGTTCTGTACTGGGAAGTCTTTGTCCTGCCTCCTGCCCCTCATTATTCAGCTTCTCCAGTTGCTCATGTTGGGGTCCTTATTGTTCATGAGAAGTGGGGAAGCCATGGGCATTCCTGGACGAAGGCATAGGCAGTGCAAAGGCCCTGGGGCAGCAGTCGGCTTGCTGTGTTCCACCCGTGGGGCTGCTGGGATAGGAAGGGCTGGTGGGGGCTTTACGCTATGCTCTGTGAGAGCGACCAGCCCCGGCGTATCCTCTTCTCCCCGGTGGGTGCCTCATACGTGTTGCTGTTTCTCTTCAACAAGAGGAATCACACAACATTTATCAGTATGTGTCTGCTTGTCAGTCGACAAGGTATCACACCATTATTCTAGATAAATCCGCGTGCCTCCTTGCGTGCTCTTTAAAGGCTGGTGCTGTAGCGGACTGTGTGATCTGGGTTCATTTCTCGTGCTGTAGCGGACTGTGTGATCTGGGTTCATTTCTCGTGCTTTAGCGGGCTGTGTGATCTGGGTTCATTTCTGGTGCTGTAGCGGACTGTGTGATCTGGGTTCATGTCTGGTGCTGTAGCGGACTGTGTGATCCGGGTTCATGTCTGGTGCTGTAGCGGACTGTGTGATCCGGGTTCATGTCTGGTGCTGTAGCGGACTGTGTGATCCGGGTTCATTTCTGGTGCTGTAGCGGACTGTGTGATCCGGGTTCATTTCTCGTGCTTTAGCGGACTGTGTGATCCGGGTTCATTTCTCGTGCTGTAGCGGACTGTGTGATCCGGGTTCATGTCTGGTGCTGTAGCGGACTGTGTGATCCGGGTTCATTTCTGGTGCTGTAGCGGACTGTGTGATCCGGGTTCATTTCTGGTGCTGTAGCGGACTGTGTGATCCGGGTTCATGTCTGGTGCTGTAGCGGACTGTGTGATCCGGGTTCATGTCTGGTGCTGTAGCGGACTGTGTGATCCGGGTTCATGTCTGGTGCTGTAGCGGACTGTGTGATCCGGGTTCATTTCTGGTGCTGTAGCGGACTGTGTGATCCGGGTTCATTTCTGGTGCTGTAGCGGACTGTGTGATCCGGGTTCATTTCTGGTGCTGTAGCGGACTGTATGATCTGGGTTCATTTCTGGTGCTGTAGCGGACTGTGTGATCTGGGTTCATTTCTGGTGCTGTAGCGGACTGTGTGATCTGGGTTCATTTCTGGTGCTGTAGCGGACTGTATGATCTGGGTTCATTTCTGGTGCTGTAGCGGACTGTGTGATCTGGGTTCATTTCTGGTGCTGTAGCGGACTGTGTGATCTGGGTTCATTTCTCGTGCTGTAGCGGACTGTGTGATCTGGGTTCATTTCTGGTGCTGTAGCGGACTGTATGATCTGGGTTCATTTCTGGTGCTGTAGCGGACTGTATGATCTGGGTTCATTTCTGGTGCTGTATCGGACTGTATGATCTGGGTTCATTTCTGGTGCTGTATCGGACTGTATGATCTGGGTTCATTTCTGGTGCTGTAGCGGACTGTATGATCTGGGTTCATTTCTGCTGCTGTAGCGGACTGTATGATTTGGGTTCATTTCTCGTGGTTGTTCTGTAACTGGATATCCAACTTGGAAACAAGTCCGCGCATCCGTGCTCTGTGAGAATGATCCTTCTGGGATGTTGGAAGCGGTAGATTCCCACCCAGGGTCCACAGCAGGTGGATGCCTGAGGCTGATGCCCGCCCCCTAGAGGGACTCCGGGGAGGTCTTGGGTGTAAGGTTCAACTTCCCATAACTGTTCCTGTGCGGCTGAATGCTACAGGGAAGAACACTCCCGTCCTGAGATGTAGGTCTGGCGGCTCGTTGATGGATTGGATTCAGATCGGCCATGTCTAAAATGGAAAGGGAAACAACTGCGTCCAAAAGTGCATCACGATTCCGCGTCCAAAGTCATGCGCTGTGAACGTGAACAAAGCGAGGAGAGCACTTTGGGAACCTGTTGGTAACGGGACACGGAGGCGGATTTCTCTATGAGAATGGGAGGGAGGATGTTGGCAACCGTAAACTCTACTGACGATCCCGTGACGTCGGGTCTGTGGTCACTGCCTCCACCCCATGCAGTCACTCCACCTCGCTTTGGCTGTGCGTGGAAGGCAGCAGATAAGGTGCATCACCTTGGAGTTTGGAGCTTGGCATGGTCTCCAAGTTGCTTTCTGAGGCCTCTGATGAGTCTCTGCCATGCCTCCCCCGCCATGCCCTGGTGGGTGATTTGCTAGGACTGTAAAAAGTGGGGCTGTGACAGCACTAAGTGGTTCGTTTTGTTCATACAATCCTGTCCCCCCAGGCAGTCGCTGCAAAGCCTGGGGCTTAGGCACTAAATGACAATGGCACAGCCGGGGCAAGGCAGGCACTGATGGTGACTTGGGGGGTGTATGTTCCACTAATATCCTTGTTTCCTTTGCTCTCTTACTTACCGCGGGAGACACTGACTTTGCATCTAGTAGCTAAATGTTGTCGACTTTGCATCATGGCATTCAAGTCATGGGACATGAAGGAAATGAGTGTATGTTGTCCACAGACTTGGCACTCTCTTCTAGGGCATGAGAGCTCTGTGCAGGATGGGTGAGTCGTGTCCTGTGCCGGTACACCTTCTTACTGTCTTCATTTGGGGGTTGAGTATAGTTTAAGAGGATGCGTGCAGGGGTAGGCCTGCACGGTTAATTTTGTGTGTCAGCCTGGCTAGGCCTGGTGCCCAGACGCTGGGGCTAACACCAGCCTGGACGTCACTGCGAAGATGTCTCTCAGACGCAATTAAGCCTGAATTCTGTAGACTCTGAGTGGAGTGGATTGCCCTCCATGTGTGGGTTGGCCTCGTTATTTGAAGGCCTTTGGAGAAAACATATGGAACTCTCTGGAAGAAGAGGACACGCTGCCAGCTGCCCACCTCTGAACTTGAGCTGCCACACCAGGTCTTCAGCCTGCCTGCAGGTTTGGGACTTGTCAGCCCTCTGTTCACATGAGCCAGTTCTTCGGTTTCTCTCTCTCTCTCTCTCTCTCTCTCTCTCTCTCTCTCTCTCTCTCTCTCTCCACACACACACACACACACACACACACACACACCTTCCAATCTATCTTATTGGTTCCATATATCTGGGAAGCCCTGATCTATATATTTGGAATTAGTGGCCTGGGCGTTTGGGAAGCATCATTTCCACACCTGCTCCTTACAGCACTCACAGCCTAAATATCTTCTCGGCAGAACTTCAGCATGACGCATATATTCCGTGTTGTTTACAAAAGTGGAAACTGAATGTTTTCTCTCTAAGTGCCCAGGGTGTGCTGACTTTTAATCTGCAATATCCAGTTTTCAGAACTACAGCCAGAAATATGTGTGGGAAATCTATAAAAACATTGCACAATGCAGTAAAACACTGCTAGGTTTGCTCCAGCTATTGCAACAAATTACTACAAGTTTAGCAACTTAAAACAACAACCAAGGACACCCTTTTGTTGTCTCAGAAATCCATGGACAGGGTCAGTTTCTCCACTTCCCAAATGACAAAGCTGCCACCAGGGTGGCCACGGGGCTGTGCTCCTTGGTGGAGGCCTCGGATGGGTTTTGCTCCCAGGCCCGTTCAGGGTGTTGGCAGAGTTCTTCCCTGGGGTCTGTGGGTCTGTCTTCCCTGGGGTCTGTGGGTCTGTCTGTCTTCCCTGGGGTCTGTGGGTCTGTCTTCTCTGGGGTCTGTGGGTCTGTGGGTCTGTCTTCCCTGGGGTCTGTGGGTCTGTCTATCTCCCCTGGGGTCTGTGGGTCTGTCTGTCTTCCCTGGGGTCTGTGGGTCTGTCTGTCTTCCCTGGGGTCTGTGGGTCTGTCTATCTCCCCTGGGGTCTGTGGGTCTGTCTGTCTTCCCTGGGGTCTGTGCATCTGTCTGTCTTCCCTGGGGTCTGTGGGTCTGTCTGTCTTCCCTGGGGTCTGCGGGTCTGTCTTCCCTGGGCCTGGTGTCCAGGACTTCCTGCCAGCTGTCAGCTGTCTGCTGGGTCTCTGAACTCCTACAATTCCCTTTCTCTGCCCACGTGCCATCACTCACAGAGTCAGCAGCGCCAGGGCAGGTCCGTCAGACACTGCCCATCTCTCTCGCTCTCCCATTCCATTTCTCCGACTCTCCCTCTACCACATCTAACTGATGGACTCTCCACTGTTGATGGCAAGTTGATACCATGGGATCCACCAGACAGCATAGTCTCCATACAGGTAGAGTATCCCTAATCCTAAAAGCCTGAGATCTGAAATACTCCCAAAGCTGAAACTTGGGAAGCCATGACATGATGGCACAAGTGGAGAAATCTACGCTTGCTCTGGTGCCACATTCAATGTACAGGCACACTAGTAACTCTGCATAACCGTACTTTCAGGTTATGCCTGCAAGTGGATTTTGTATTTAGAAGTGGATCCCATCCAAAACACATCTTATTATATCTGTAAATATTCCAGAATTAAAAAAAAAATCTGAAATCCAGAAAACACAAGCCCCAAGCATCTCAGATGAGGGATACTCAACCTGTATCTTAAGATCACTTGGTTAGCTGCCTTAAACCAACTGCAGAGTGCTTTTAGCCATGCAGAGTAACACGTTCCTGTTCCATCATTTAGGGCGTAGGCATCTTTGGGGCTGCCTCAGTGAGCCTCCCATGCCTGTTATGAGCACGGACTGCACATGTCTCTGCCTTGGAGTCTCTTACAAACTCATGGCAGAAATGAACCGCATGCACACGACAGATCACACATTACACTGGCTCAAGCCATAATAGGGAGTTGCACCATGAAACCTGGCTTCCTGAAGCAGGCACTATAATACAACAGGAATTTTCCGAGTCATCGTCTTCTAACCCCCAGTGGCCAATACAGACAGTCGGCTGTCAGAGGCGGAATGGATGACCCAGGAAGAGTGAACATTGGAATCATCTTCGCAGTGGGATTTCACACCCTTTATTCAGCTGTTGTTACACAATGACATGTTGAAAACCTACCCTATGTGGCAGTCAGACTGGGCCCTGGAGAAGCACCCTCTGCCTTCTGGGAGCTTAGGGTCTGACTCTAATCATATGGCCAGGCGAATGGAGGCACGGTCAGGAATGTGCAGTACATGTTATGAAGACCCCCACTAGATGCCCTAGGGGGTTAGGAGGAGGCAATGCTTTGCAGGCTGGGTTTTGAATGGGTGCTGTCATCAGCTGGCCCCTGGAGGAATGGGCTCTCAGAGAGAATCTTGACCAGGGAGCTGTGGAAGTGCTTGGCACCGGCACCTGGGTGACAGTGCAGGAGTCAGAAGGTCAGGGAGAGGAGCTGGAGCTCAGATACAGGCCTCCACGTGATTCCACACGGAGCTCCGAGGCTGGCAGGGCCTGCCACAGTGGCCTTGCACTAGGACTGCAGGTCTGGGTTTTATACCCATCCCCACAAACCAGTCCCCTGGTTCTCCGTGTTCAGTCATGATGTGCCATGGTTCTAGTGGAAGCTGGTGTGACATGCAGTTTTAGTGGTTGGGGAAGCTCTTCATTGTTTTTTAAAGATTTATTTGTTTATTTATTTATTTGAAAGTCAGAATTACACAGAGTGAGGAGAATCAGAGAGAGAGAGAGAGAGAGGTTTTTCATCCGATGGTTCACTCCCTAGTTGGCTGCAACAGCCAGAACTGCACCAATCCAAAGCCAGGAACCAGGAGCTTCTTCCAGGTTCCCCACATGGATGCAGGGACCCAAGGACTTGGGCCATCTTCTACTGCTTTCCCAGGCCATAGTAGAGAGCTGGATCAGAAGAGGAGCAGCCAGGACTCAAATTGGTGCCCATATGGGATGCTGGCACTACAGGCAGTGACTTTACCCACTATGCCACAGCACCAGCCCCAATATTCTTTCTTCCTTATTCCTGTGGTTGACACGTCTGGTAGTCACTCAGGAATTTCCGTAGGGGACTCGATTGATGGTTCCTGTGTAAGCCGAGGTACTCGGACGTGAGTTGGAAGCTTTAGGGATGGGATGCATTGTTCCCCCTCGGGGGAGCCACGGCCCAGGCCATTTCTCCATGAAGGGTTCCCCTTCTGCTGGGACAGTGTTGTGGGTTGAGCTGTCTCCCTGCGAGGGTAGCCTGGGCCTTGACCCCCAGTTCTCAGAATGTGACCTCACTTGGAAATAGGGTTGCTGCAGAATTAACTACCCGAGTCACGCTGGGGCCGGGTGAGCCTGTGAGAAGCAGCCTGCAAAGGTGGAGGCTCAGGGAAGCCCTGTGGAGATGCCAGGGAGAGGGGGCGCAGCCGCCACGGGCGGGGACCGCCTGGAGCCCCAGAAGCTGGGGGAGCGAGGAGGGGCCTTCCCCCGGCCGGCGAGTCCCTTCCTGCCTCTCGGTTTCCAGCTTCAGCCCTGGGACAGCGAGAGTACCTGCTCCAGCACGGGGGGCCACCCTGTGTGTAGCCCGCGGTGGGGGCGGCCCTAGCAGACATGAGGGAGGCATGTACCAGGGTCAGGACATGGAGGGGAGCCCCCTCTGTGGCACGACCATCCCTCCCCCCTCCTCCACTCCCATCTCACCCAGGCCCTCTGCAGTGCTAGGGTCCCTGGGCCTGCAGCTTCTCCTGTTTAATTGTTCTGGAGATGAACGGTGGGCCGAGGAGCTGGCTCTCCTCCCGACTCCCAGACGCGGCGCTTTGCCCTCTCTGTCCCTAAGTCTGTGTACCCCATTGCAGCCACAGGTCACAGCGTCTGCAAATTCCCCCAGGAGGACATGAGGACGCCCTCTTCTGGCCTCGCCTCATGTGTGCTCAGGCCTGGGACCGGGCCTCTCCCTGTGCAGCCTGACCCTGGAAGGAGGGAGCGTCCTTCTGCAAGGCCTCTTGGCTGCCACCATGCAAGGGACCCCTCAGTGGACGTGTGCGGAGTGCAGGGAGCAGCGATGGGGCTGAGGTGCCTTGAAGCTAAAATGAGGAGGCGTCCGACTTCAGGCCTAAGAAAGGACTCAAACCAGCACCCACATGGGATGCTAGCACTATAGGTGGTGGCTTTACCCGCTACACCAGAGTGCTGGCCCCAAACTGCACATTTTATAAACCAGAATTATTAAAAAGTCTTGGGAAGCATAAAGGTTTCATTTTCTCCCATCCCTGCCTTCAGCTGGGCTCTGAGTCTCTCCTTGCCCTCCAGTCTAAGCCGTGGCATCCGCCCTGGCCGTGCCTGGACTGTCTGGCTGTTGTTTCTGGGTCACTTTCCTCCAGTGTGTTGGGATGAGATGAGGAGATGGTGAGGATGTAGGATCTTTGATTGATCTTGACTGTGGCCCTTTCTCCAATAGTCATTCAGTATCGGTGCTTTCTGTAGAGCCAAGAGCCCACATTTCAACAGCATTCTCAAACACCAACTGGGCGTCCTATAATTCAATTCTACACCGCCACTACTTGGAGTTAGCATCAGATCCCATGAGTTAAAGGGGAGGATCCCCAACAAGACGGTGCTGAGTGCAGACAGCAGTGGTAGGCGGGGTTCCCAGGCTACGCCCACTTCTGCCCGATGAGCTACAGATTCAGGGCTGCAGAACCCCCCCCTGCATTTGACAGTTTGCTAGTGTTCCTCACAGAGCTCCGAGAAGTGCTGACTTCATGGTTAACTGTTGGATTAAAAAGGGTCAGATGGACAGCCAGGTGCCCAAGGACACAAGGCAGCATTTAGAAGGGTCCAGAGCGCAGGAGCCTCTGTCCTTGTGGAGCCAGGACTTGCTGGGTTCAGAGTCCCTCCCGATGTCACCACTAAAGCAGATCTACGAAGTCATCGTAAGAGCGAACTCGATCTGCACCCTCCCTGCCTCCCCCCGAGGTGAAGGCACAGGGCTGAAGGTTCCAGTCCTCTACAGCCTGGTCTTTACGGCATGGCCAACCCCTGCCCCTCCCTGAAATTTCCCCCAGGGCCCACAGCAGTCACCTCCTTAGCAAAACTCACATGGCAGAGAGGGGCTGGCTGAGAATGACCGGAGACGCTGCAGTCACTCGGGAAACCCCCAGGGTTTCTGACGCTCTGTCCAGTAACCGAGGACATAGACCAGATCTACTCTTCCTCATGTCAGTAACCAGATAAGGACAACTTGCTGGCAGGGGATTTGCGGGCTCCCTGCTCTGTGGTCCGTGAGTGACTGGAACGCAACAAGGGCGAGTAACTGCTCTCTCCCAAGAAGCTCCCCACCCCCACAGACTTTGGCTGCAGGATTCTCTCCCTGCTGATGGACCACCATAGACAAGGAACCAGCCACACCCGGGTACTTTCTGCCATGTCCGTGGGAACCACATCCCATCCCACCTGTCCTTAGATTCCTTTCTCTCCTGCTGGTTTTTTTCTTCCTGCCCATGTAGGTATAAGGTAGGCGAATATGTCGTTTCCCCACACAGACAGCCAATTGGAGACTGGAAGCTCTATTTTGCCACTGTCTCAGGCACTCTGAGCCTCCGTGAGTGGTTGTTTTGTGGCTGCTCACCTGGGATTAGAGAAAGGGTAAGGGAGGGGCTGGCGCCGTGGCTCACTTGGCTAATCTTCCGCCTGTGGCGCCAGCATCTCATATGGGTACCGGGTTCTAGTTCCAGTTGCTCCTCTTCCAGTCCAGCTCTCTGCTGTGGCCCGGGAAGGCAGTGGAGGATGGCCCAAGTGCTTGGGCCCCTGCACCTGCATGGGAGACCAGGAGAAGCATCTGGCTCCTGGCTTTGGATCGGCACAATGCACCAGCTGTAGCGGCCATTTGGGGGGTGAACCAATGGAAGGAAGACCTTTCTCTCTGTCTCTCTCTCTCTCATTGTCTAACTCTATCTGTCAAATAAATAAAAAAAAAAGAAAGAAAATTTTTAAAAAAAGAGAGAAAGGGTACAGAAAATCCCCCCTGACCTCTCTCGTGCACCTGAGGACGGTGTCCCTTGTACCCATCTCTTTGGGTAGTGTTTCAGGTACTGGGGAGGGGGAATGTGCACTGGGGTCATGACTGGGGGCAGCAGATCTTGACAAGGCCTGCGTGGGACTCTTGTCCCAGTACTCTTTAGAAGGTTTAAGGTTGTGGATCTTAATCTTCATCCTGGGGTCCTAGAAACCAGTTTGGGGGCAGCAACACTGGAAGCCCGGCTCAGCACACACTTGCATTTTCTTGGCCTCTTTGCTGTCCCTTTGTGGTGAGATTTTTTTCAGATTGTCACCATTAGACCTGTTCCCAGAATTTTTCAAATTAAGCGATACAAGGACTTACAGAAACGTCTGCTCTGATTCCAGCATTTAAAGACAGCCTTCTAAGGCAGACCTAGCAGAAGTCTTTCTCTAGATCTGAAAGGTATGAGGGAGACAAGGGTGTGGAACAATAGCATCTCATTTGTCACTGAAGAAATCCCTGTGGGGTAATGCTGTTTGTATCTGTTGACAAAGGGAACTCGTCATTTGCGCCAAGAATCCAACAGACCTGCCCAGACTTGCCTACACTTTCCTGGACCCCTGAGCACATTTGTACCCTACCACAGTCCAGGCCCCTTCCTGCACACCTCAGGGTTTGAGGGTGTGGGTTAGTTGTCTACAGCTTTGCAACAAAGTATCACAGGTGTGGCAGCTTCTATGGCTGAAGTCTCATCCGGAGGTTCAAGCGGGGAAGGATGTGTTTCTGATTTTGTGTGGCTGTTGGTAGGATTCAGTTCTTTAGGGGCGGCTGGGCTGAGGTTTCCACCTGTTGGTTGTTCAGCGGTCACCCTGAGTGACTGGCAATGAGGACGTTTCCAAAGTGAACGCTCATGCCAAGAAAGCGTGCATGTCAAGGAGGCAGCAGAGAATTGCAGGAAAACAGGAGGCTCTCGGGCAGCCTCAGCATGGGCATGCCACCCTGTCACCTGTTCTATGGCTAAGTCATGGATCCCTCCCTTCCCGGGGAGGGAGCCCACCAGGCATGGGTATCGGGGAGACTGACCATTGGGGCTGTCGCAGAATCTTCTCACCACAAGGCACCTGTTTCTTAGGGAGTGGCCGCACCAGCTCCAATGCCAAGGCAGGGACAGGGCTCTCGATGCCTACTCTGCCTTCCAAACTCACCAGCAGTCCGACTCCTCCCTTTTCCCTGGATGGAAGTGGGGGAGGCAGTGGCACTGTGGTCTGCAGCTGGCTGGAGTGTGCTCCCTAATAGTTCACGCGTTGGTGGCTCGGTCCCTAGTGTGGCAGTGGCAGGTAGAACCCTCAAGAGGTAGGAGGTCCTTAGGTCACTGGAGCACTGTCCTTAGAAGAGACAGTAGGGCCAGCAGGACCAGTCTCTCTCTGGCTTCCTTTGTGGGGATGTGATGCAGCCGAGAGGGCCGGCCCTGCAGCTGGGCTGATTTCAGTACCACGCCCTTGAATCTCGGGAACTTTACAAGGTGAGCCTGCCTCCAGTGTCTTCTTCTGCTAGCACACAATGGGCTAATGCAGGTTGGGAGATGCAAAGATGATGAGATGAGCCAGGCTGGGCTACGGGGAAGGAACATCACAAGTGGAAAGAATCCTCCACCTCCCACTCCCCTCCACACACACACACATCTAAGCAATTGGTGCATTTCCACATAGCCTGCTGTTTCTCTCTGCTCATGTGCACCTGCTGCTACAAAGATCTGGGCTTTCTGTTCTACCCTTCACTGTGGTCTGTATCTGTGTATGCCATCCCGTGTCTTGCTGTTGTATGCGGTTCCGTGGTGGGCCCGCCCTGTCACACAGCTGCCCGGTGACAAGATGGCCCTTCTGTCCATGGCCTGCTTTACCTTCCACTCTCTTGCAAGTTGCGAGCTGCAGTAGCAGCAGCCCTTCCTGCACAGTGGCACGTGGCTGTTGGAGGAGAGCGAGGCGACGCACTGCAGAATGGGGAATTGTAGGCGCCCAGAGGGCTGCAGGAAGACCTCGGCTGCCTTTTCAGGCTGTCACGAGGTGGAGATGGAGCTGACGCTCAGGGTCTTAGCACTCCTGGAAGCAGCCTGCTCGGCAGGGAGAGCTGCCAAGAAGGCTGGGGTCTTGGAGATGCGATGTCACGTGGCCCCAGCCCACACTCGCTCGCTCCTCATTCATGTCTGCAATGTGCCAACATCGCGCTTCCCGGGAGCAGCAGTTAATCACTGCCGGCAGCCTCCGTGCACAGGCGATGTCAGGATCTTCCAAACGCTCTCATTAGCAGCCAGGCCGGCCCCGGTGCAGCCCAGCACCATCACCGAGCGGCCTCGGCCCATCAGGGGAGTCGTGATGCTAATGCTGCCCTTTGGCTGATTGGCAGCACAGATAAAAGGAAGCCATGGTGATGCTCCCTGGGGGTGGAGAAGCTCTGGGTGGATCCTTCATGAGGAAATGAAAAACGGCCTCGTTTTCCCCACATTAGCAGCCCATCCATAACAGGCATCCACTGCAGGTGTGGGATTTGAGCCCACTTAGAAGTCTTATTCCCAACCTATCACTCAGTGCTGTGTGTCTGCTCTTCCTTCTACATCTCCCGTTCCTGTTCCGCACGCATCCTCATGGACAACAGCCCTTGCCTCCCCTTTCCCATGGTCCTGCCCCATTCCCCTGCGTCAGACACTGCGTGGAGAAAGCCTGCCCCTGAGCCCATGGTCCCCCTGGGGGAAAAAAGAAAGCCAACAGAGGGGTCTCCGCTTTTCTTTATTCGTTTTGTTTTAAAAAGCAGACA